>NC_090767.1:52551588-52806127 GCF_036898095.1 Palaemon carinicauda | reverse complement strand
CAACATTTAACAGCAACTGCACTGACTGCCTTACTGAACTCCTACAAGAAGCCTCAACCATTACTGCAAGCATTCCAGCCTCTCAGCCTGAACCCAGGGGAACACTTACAAAGTTTAGGCTCTCCAACACTGACAGGTCTACGTCCTACGCCGCAGTTGCTGCCATGGCTGCAAAGCCTGGCATGCAGCTCTCAGCTAGACCCAACCGAAGGGGTGATTTAATCATCATCCCTAAGGACTTGGAAATTGCAAGATCTCTGCAACAAGAACCTCATTTGACCCTACTAGACCCTGCCTTGGTTCGGAGGAAGGCAGTCATCACCGGATATCCCGCATCCATGCCTATCTCTATTGCAACTTCCTGCAGTAACATCGACTAGGCGGAACGCTGCAAGAACAGAGAAGATGACCCTGTCAGGAGGCTTATAGCCACCTTCATAGGTCCAGTGCCTTCATCGCTGGATCTTGGAGTCTGGAGGACGTTCCCAGTTGAAGACTACACACTAGAGCCTCTTCGATGCTACCGTTGCCAGCGTCATGGCCATCACAGGGAAGAATGTCAAGGCCCTGTCATCTGTGGTGTCTGCAGCCAGTGTCACAACACCGAAATCTGTCTCCAAGCCCACAAGGATGGAAGAGAAACACGCCCCAAGTGCCCTAATTGCTCCAGACCTCATCAAGCCTGGAATAAGCGCTGCCCAGAGAGACTTAGGAGGATACCTGCCATGAAGGGCACTAACCCTCTTAAACAACCTAAGCCAGCTTTGATGTCACAGCCTAAAGACCAGCGACCTTCTCGCCACTGCTCCTGTGCCTGCACCTGCAACTCAACTGCAAGCAGTACCTGCTCCTCATAAGGACCAGCGACGTCCTTGCCAGAGAAGACAGGGCCAGCCAGCCGGTGTTCCTGTGCCTGCATCTGGAACTGCTCCTCATAAGGACCAGCGACCTCCTTGCCAGAGAAGACAGCGCCAGCCAGCCACTGTTCCTGTGCCTGCATCTGCAACTGCTCCTCATAAGGACCAGCAACGACCTACATCCTCAATTCCGCCCCAATTCTTGGCTCAACAAATTGAGTCCCTCGCCTTACAAGACCTCATACCCATCACCTTCAAGATCCTTACCAGAGTCCTTTCCTTATCCTCGTCCCCCACCTTCCTGCAGCTCCTGCAACAAATCAACATTCCAGCACCAGAGGAGGGATAAGCCTCTTTGCTTAAACCTACTCCTATTCTCTCCGACTGCAGAATGAGATGACTCTTGTAAGGAAATTAAATGAGTCACTTTTGGAGTTTTATAAATCTCTGCTCAGATAATGAAGTTTTTTTTTCTAGCCTTAAGGTCTTTGAACGTCGCCAAAATTATTGCCCTTCAGTATCTATATAGCGCTCCTAACCCCCTCGATTAATTCTCTTTTTAGGGAGAAATTCCTGGAATAAGAATGAGTCTTCTCAGATTCAATCTAAATATAAAATCTCTTAAGTAAAATTATCTTATTGTAGGCTTTTGTGGTTTTCTTTATTTCATGAATGACGGGACGTGAAGTCTAGGCAACTAGCTTAAGGGAATCTATTATAATAGTGTATAAATAAATGAATTATTGAATAAAAGATACAGGAAAACCATGTATATATAATGAAATATGGAAAGGAATAAAGGAAATGAAGGAACTAAGAAAGAAAAGAGATAAGAAATTATAAGACTTTTTTGATGTAACCGGAAAACTCTATTATTAGGGTATTTCCTGAAGAAAAATCACTTTATTTTCAAAAAATATAAGTTAATGAGTAGATTACTGATTTATTTATTTTATTACATAATTTACGTGAACTTTTTATTCAAAAATTAATGAAATTAGTTGATATTTGCATAAATAGTTATTTTCTTTAGGAAAGTTATCAGTTCTTGTCATGACATCTGAAACTCTTTATGCATTTATCGACAGAAAACCTACGGCGGAATACGCTAGCTATTTCTGAACGGTCTTGTCTAACGACAAGAGCCCGTATATGAGCTGATATCATACTATAGGTATGGCAATCTATGGAACGGAACGGTATTTAACCCAAAATACTATAATTGTCAGACAAAGACTCTGGTATCGTGAGCTAGACATAAAACCTTTCCGTTCCCTACCTGTCTGTTCGACCTCACCTTCTTACAAGACATCATACCCATCAATTTCAAGATAGTGAAAGACCTTTGTCTAAATTGCTCATCAAGATCCTTACTGATAGTGGAAGACCTTTGTCTAAAGTGCTCATCAAGATCCTTACTGATAGTGGAAGACCTTTGTCTAAAGTGCTCATCAAGATCCTTACTGATAGTGAAAGACCTTTGTCTAAATTGCTCATCAAGATCCTTACTGATAGTGAAAGACCTTTGTCTAAAGTGCTCATCAAGATCCTTACTGATAGTGAAAGACCTTTGTCTAAATTGCTCATCAAGATCCTTACTGATAGTGAAAGACCTTTGTCTAAATTGCTCATCAAGATCCTTACTGATAGTGAAAGACCTTTGTCTAAATTGCTCATCAAGATCCTTACTGATAGTGAAAGACCTTTGTCTAAAGTGCTCATCAAGATCCTTACTGATAGTGGAAGACCTTTGTCTAAATTGCTCATCAAGATCCTTACTGATAGTGAAAGACCTTTGTCTAAATTGCTCATCAAGATCCTTACTGATAGTGGAAGACCTTTGTCTAAATTGCACATCAAGATCCTTACTGATAGTGAAAGACCTTTGTCTAAATTGCTCATCAAGATCCTTACTGATAGTGGAAGACCTTTGTCTAAAGTGCTCATCAAGATCCTTACTGATAGTGAAAGACCTTTGTCTAAATTGCTCATCAAGATCCTTACTGATAGTGAAAGACCTTTGTCTAAAGTGTTCATCAAGATCCTTACTGATAGTGGAAGACCTTTGTCTAAAGTGCTCATCAAGATCCTTACTGATAGTGGAAGACCTTTGTCTAAAGTGCTCATCAAGATCCTTACTGATAGTGAAAGACCTTTGTCTAAATTGCTCATCAAGATCCTTACTGATAGTGGAAGACCTTTGTCTAAAGTGCTCATCAAGATCCTTACTGATAGTGGAAGACCTTTGTCTAAATTGCTCATCAAGATCCTTACTGATAGTGGAAGACCTTTGTCTAAATTGCTCATCAAGATCCTTACTGATAGTGAAAGACCTTTGTCTAAATTGCTCATCAAGATCCTTACTGATAATGGAAGACCTTTGTCTAAATTGCTCATCAAGATCCTTACTGATAGTGGAAGACCTTTGTCTAAATTGCTCATCAAGATCCTTACTGATAGTGGAAGACCTTTGTCTAAATTGCTCATCAAGATCCTTACTGATAGTGAAAGACCTTTGTCTAAATTGCTCACAGTATACAACTTAGTATCTTGGCCATGACTAGTACAACTATATAACTTTGCTGATAGTGAGTGTGTGTTTAGATGAGAGTTTACATGGCAGACAGTTTGTCTTGCCAATTCAGAATTCAACCAGAGAATTTAACCAAACTATTATTTGTTTACAAAACCCTCACCTACCTAGACAGGTCACATTCAAGTAAAATACCTGTTTTTATGTAAATAATTCTAAATCAATTAGCATATATGAAATATTTATATTAAAATATTATTGAATCAATTCTTTTAAAAATCATTATTTATTTTAAATTTATAGAAAGATATAAATGAATATTTTAAATCTAAAATATATAAAATATATTCCTAAATTTTTGAAAAATTGCTACATAACTGCAAAATTAAAAGAACTTAGTGTGATTAAATTGGCTGATTAATTTTATAATCACTTTGGATTATATCTGATTTAATTTTCAATAATTCATAGATTTATTACAATATTTAACTCATCTTTTAGAAAAATGGGTTGTAGGTCTAGGCAGTTAGTTCGTTCAGATTGCCCGGCAGCTAGCTAGCTGCTCTCTCTCTCTCTCTCTCTCTCTCTCTCTCTCTCTCTCTCTCTCTCTCTCTCTCTCTCTCTCTCTCTCTCTCTCTCTCTCTCTCTATACATCTTTCCCACTGATATCCTTACATTAAGGGGTCGGTTGAAGGATGCGTCACAGGAGTTGTACGACCTATAGCCGCATCCATATTTTTAATAGCGTCAGGCATTGTAATTACCAATTTAGCAGATAGTTTTTACAATCTCATGCCCTTGCAGTCATCAACCGCAGTTATTAGCGGTGGGCCTAGCCTTTGACTTAATATTCCAACTGCAGGGTTGCAGTTTCCACAGTTAATGGCAGTGGGACTAACCTTTTTGCCCATCAGTCGCAACTGAGCTCCCGCGCCGTCAACTGCTTCTCTCTCTCTTGGTGATCCGCTCTAAGTCAAATTCTCATTGCGGTCACTGTAGAGTTTCGCCACCATGTCCGTCTTCTACCTCGGAAACTGGGCATGGACTCAGAAGGAGACCGACACTGCAGGGACCGTTACAACGATCCTGAATGTGACTGCGACTGTCGTACATCGCATCAGAATCGACGTGTTCACCTGTTCATCACTGTAGGCCTTCAAACAACTGCTGTGGAAGAATAAAACCTGATTCGCCATCACGTCAGGTGCAGCTGCAAGGATTGCAAAGTCGCCTCTACCAAGATCCCAAAGTATTACACGACCAAGAAATCGGCTACCAGGGAAGTGACAACACTCCCTCCCAAAAGGAAGGAAGAGCCCTGAACGTCCTTCACCATCACCACTAGTAACTCCAAGGACAGAGAGTTCGTCCTTGTCAGTCCCTACAACTCCACAGCAGCTACCCCTCCAACCTCGGTGCCTGAGCCCTCCAATACCATAGAGACTGAACCTGTTGCGACCCAGGGGAACCATTCAGCGGACTGCAACTGCACTGGCGGCCTTACTGAACTCCTACAAGAAGCCTCAACCATTACTGCAAGCATTCCAGCCTCTCAGGCTGAACCCAGGAGACCTCTTCCGAAGTTTAGGCTCTCCAACACGGACAGCTCTACGCCCTACGCCGCAGTTGCTGCCATGGCTGCAAAGCCTGGCGTGCAGCTCTCAGTTAGACCCAACCGAAGGGGTGATTTAATCTTCATCCCTAAGGACTTGGAAATTGCAAGATCTCTGTAACAAGAACGTCATTTGACCCTGCTAGACTCCGCCTTGGTTCGGAGGAAGGCAGTCATCACCGGATATCCCACATCCATGCCTATCTCCATTGCAACTTCCTGCAGTAATATCGACAAGGCAGAACGCTGCAAGAACAGAGAAGATATCCTTGTCAGGAGGCTTATAGCCACCTTCATAGGTCCAGTGCCTTTATCACTAGATCTTGGAGTCAGGGGGACGTTCCCAGTTGAAGACTACACCCCAGAGCTTCTTCGATGCTACCGTTCACAGCGTCATGGCCATCGCAGAGATGAATGTCAAGGCCCTGTCATCTGTGGTGTCTGCAGCCAGCGCCACAACACCGAAATCTGTCTCCAGGCCCACAAGGATGGAAGAGAGACACGCCCCAAGTGCCCTAATTGCTCCAGACCTCATCACGCCTGGAACAAGCGCTGCCCAGATAGACTTAGGAGGATAGCTGCTCTGAAGGGCACTAACCCTCTTAAACAACCTAAGCCAGCTTTGATGTCACAGCCTAAAGACCAGCGACCTTCTCGCCACTGCTCCTGTGCCTGTACCTGCAACTCAACTGCAAGCAGTACCTGCTCCTCATAGGGACCAGCGACCTCCTCGCCAGAGAAGACAGCGCCAGCCAGCCACTGTTCCTGTGCCTGGATCTGGAACTGCTCCTCATAAGGAATAGCAACGACCTACATCTTCAATTTCACCCCAATCCTTGGCTCAACAAATTGAGTCCCTCGCCTTACAAGACCTCATACCCATCACCTTCAAGATCCTTACCAGAGTCCTTTCCTTATCCTCGACCCCCACCTTCCTGCAGCTCCTGCAACAATTCCACATTCCAGCTCCAGAGAAGGGATAAGCCTCTTTGCTTAAACCTACTCCTATTCTCTCCGACTGCAGAATGAGATGACTCTAGTAAGGAAATTAAATTAGTCACTTTTGGAGTTTAAGAAGTCTCTGCTCAGATAATGAAGTTTTTTTTTCTAGCCTCAAGGTCTTTGAACGTCGCCAAAATTATTGCCCTTCAGTATCTATATAGCGCTCCTAACCCCCTCGATTAATTCTCTTTTTAGGGAGAAATTCCTGGAATAAGAATGAGTCTACTCAGATTCAATCTAAATATAAAATCTCTTAAGAATTATCTTATTGTAGGCTTTTGTGGTTTTCTTTATTTCATGAATGACGAGACGTGAAGGTTAGGCAACTAGCTTAAGGGAATCTATTATAATAGTGTATAAATAAATGAATTATTGAATAATAGATACAGGAAAACCCTGGATATATGATGAAATATGGAAAGGAATAAAGGAAATGAAGGAACTAAACAGAAAGAGATAAAACTTATAAAAGACTTTTTTTTTTTTTTTTTGTAATCGCAAAACTCTATTATTAGATATTTCCTGAAGAAAAGTCACTTTATTTTCAAAATATAAGTTTAATGATTAGATTACTAATTTATTTTTTTTTATTACATAATTTACGTGATCTTTTTATTCAAAAATTAATGAGATTAGTAAATGTTTGCATAAATAGTTATTTTCTTTAGGAAAGTTATCAGTTCTTGAAATGAGATCTGTAACTTTAGGCATATATATCGACAGAAACTACATAAAAACTCGCTATTTCTGAACGGTCTTGTCTAACGACAAGAGCCCGTGTATGAGCTGATATCATACTATAGGTATGGCAATCTATGGAACGGAACGGTATTTAACCCAAAATACTATAATTGTCAGACGAACAGACTCTGGTATCGTGAGCTAGACATAAAACCTTTCCTTTCCCTACCTGTCTGTTCGACCTCACCTTCTTACAAGACATCATACCCATCAATTTCAAGATAGTGAAAGACCTTTGTCTAAATTGCTCATCAAGATCCTTACTGATAGTGAAAGACCTTTGTCTAAATTGCTCATCAAGATCCTTACTGATAGTGAAAGACCTTTGTCTAAATTGCTCACAGTATCCAACTTAGTATCTTGGCCATGACTAGTACAGCTTTGCTGATCATGGTGATACACTAATCGTTTAGTGAGTGTGTTTAGATGAGAGTTTACATGGCAGACAGTTCGTCATACCATTTCAGAATTCAACCAGAGAATTTAACCAAAATTCCAATTGTTGTTGTTGTTGGTGTATTAAAGCCAACACTTCTTGTTGGCACGGGCCTTTCTATTGTTCGGCCCGTAGGTGATCAAACACAAAAAAATAGGTACTAAGTTAAAAGATTGCCCAGCCTTACTGCTGGACACGGGCTTTTGTGTAGCAGCCCGTAGTATTTATTGCCCTAAGTAGGCAATAGTGTCACAGCAGTACCAGTCTCTCATGTCTGGATTTGCAGCCGCTCAGCTCCTTGAGCGTAGCTGCAGGTGCGACCGCTCAGCCCCTTGAGCATATTCGCCAGGTTGGCAAAGATAGGTCTTGCAACTGCTCAGCCCCTTGAGCGTGGTTGCCAGTGTGGTCGCTCAGCACCAAGAGCATGCCCTTGCGGACCAAGAAGCAGGACCACTTGGAGCCGAAATGAAAGGTTTCAGTATTATTATTATTATTATTATTATTATTATTATTACTATCCAAGCTACAACCCTAGTTGGAAAAGCAAGATGCTATAAGCCCAGGGGCTCCAACAGGGAAAAATAGCTCAGTGAGGAAAGGAAATAAGGAAATACATAAATGAAGAGAACAAATTAACAATAAATCATTCTAAAATAAGAAACAACGTCAAAACAGACATGTCATATAATAAACTATCAACAACATCAAAAACAAATATGTCATAAATAAACTATAAAAAGACTATGTCTGCCTGGTCAACAAAAAAGCATTTGCTCCAACTTTGAACTTTTGAAGTTCTACTGATTCAACCACCCGATTAGGAAGATCATTCCACAACTTGGTCACAGCTGGAATAAAACTTCTAGAGTACTGCATAGTATTGAGCCTCGTGATGGAGAAGGCCTGGCTATTAGAATTAACTGCCTGCCTAGTATTACGAACAGGATAGAATTGTCCAGGGAGATCTGAATGTAAAGGATGGTCAGAGTTGTGAAAAATCTTATGCAACATACATAATGAACTAATTGAACGACGGTGCCAGAGATTAATATCTAGATCAGGAATAAGAAATTTAATAGACCGTAAGTTTCTGTCCAACAAATTAAGATGAAATCAGCAGCTGAAGACCAGACAGGAGAACAATACTCAAAACAAGGTAGAATGAAAGAATTAAAACACTTCTTCAGAATAGATTGATCACCAAAAATCTTGTAAGACTTTCTCAATAAGCCAATTTTTTGTGCAATTGAAGACACAGTCCTAATGTGTTTCTCGAAAGTAAATTTGCTGTCGAGAATCACACCTAAAATTTTAAGTCATACAAATTTAAAGAAACATTATCTATCAATACTGAGATCCGGATGTTGAGGAGCCACCGTCTTTGACCTACTTACAATCATACCTTAAGTTTTGTTAGGATTCAACTTCATACCCCATAATTTGCACCATGTATTAATTTTAGCTAAATCTCTATTAAGGGATTCACCAACCCCAGATCTACATTCAGGGGATGGAATTGATGCAAAGAGAGTAGCATCATCTGCATATGTAACAAGATTATTTTCTAGGCCAAACCACATGTCATATGTATATAGTATGAAAAGTAATGGGCCAAGAACACTACCCTGTGGAACACCGGATATCACATTCCTATACTCCCTATGGTGCCCATCAACAACAACTCTTTGAGATCTATTACTTAAAAAATCAATAATAATGCTAAGAAACGACCCACCCACACCCAACTGTTTCAGTTTGAAAATAAGGGCCTCATGATTAACACGGTCAAAGGCAGCACTAAAATCAAGGCCAATCATACGAACTTCCTGACCACAATCAAGGGATTTCTGTACAGGATTGGAGATTGTAAGAAGGGCATCACATGCTCCAAGGCCTTAACGAAAACCAAACTGCAAATTAGGGAATAAGTGATTACCTTCAGCAAACCTATTAAGACGTTTTACCAAAACATGTTCAAAAAATTTAGATAATATGGGAGTTATGGAAATTGAGCGATAATCAGTGAGACTTGAGCTACCACAAACACATTTACATAGAGGAGTAACATTACCAATCCTACAACTAGTGCTAAAAGCTTCTCATCTTGTTAACTTTCGCAGAATAACATAACTTTGGAGCTAAGAAATCTCTGTCTTTATAAAAAAACAATGGAAAAATACCATTTGGGTCTACACCTTCGTAAGCATCAAGGTCCATCAACAGAGCTTTAATTTCACGAGATCGAAAAGCTAATAGCCTCAAGTAAACATGAATGAGGAAGTTCACGTTTTTCATTACTCTGTTTACTGTCAAAAACATCAGCCAAAAGGGTTGCCTTTTCCTTTGGACAGTGAGTGACTGAGCCATCTGGTTTATGTAAAGGAGAAACTGTTGCATCTACACCAAAGAGTGCAGATTTAAGGGTAGACCACAATTTATGTTCCTGAGTTGTACCAGAAAGGGTTTCTTTTATGGTTAAATTGTACTCCTTTTCAGTTGAGGCATAAACACTCTGAGCAAAAGCTCGAAGCTGAGTATAGTTGTTCCAGGTCAAATCTGATCTGTTACCCTTCCAAAGATGATAGGCCTCCTGTTTCTCCAAATAAGCACGTCTACAATCATCATTGAACCACGGTTTGTCCTTCACTCGGTACCTTAGCACACGAGAAGGGATACCCCTATCAATTATGTTGACTAGATTCTCATTCAAAGGGACAACAGGATCTACACTACTATATAATTGTGACCAATTCAAGCACAAAAGATCATGCAAAATCCCATACCAGTGTGCTTCGGATTTCATATAAATTTTACAAGAGTATGATATATCAGGGACAGGCTGCTCAGTCTTCACTACTAATGAAATCAAGGCATGATCAGATGTCCCAACTGGAGAACCAACCTTACTAGTTATAACGCCAGGGGAGTCAGTGTATACGAGGTCCAAGCAATTACCAGACCTGTGAGTAGCTTCATTTATGATTTGCTCACAGCCTGATTCAGAGGCAAAGTCTAAAGCTCTTAAGCCATGGCGATCGGTAGGAGAGAGAGAACTTAACCACTCCCTATGGTGAGCATTAAAATCACCAACAAAGACAAAAGAAGCCTTTCTATCATCTTCTTGTATCTTAGCCATAATGGTAAGAAGACAATCGAAGATAGAATCATCCATGTCTGGATTCCGGTAGATCAAACACAAATAAAAGTTGTTATGCCTGCCACAAACTTTTATTACCTGAATCTCGTGACATCCACATTGATAGCAGGACATATGAGAAGCAGGGTACTCGGTCCTAATATACACCGCCATTCCCCTGGCCCTAGGGATGGCATCATGTTTCAACATTATTGGCTTCTTAAAACCACTTATAAGGAGCTCAGATGAGTGCCTCATATTAGAAACCAAAGTTTCTGAGCACAAAAGAATATCATACTGTCTGGACGCAACTGTAAGGTCTTGGATATTTGCATGAAGACCACGAATATTGCAATACAGAAGACGACATTGACGAAATCTAGGACGTACTGGTCCCGGATTTTGCTCAATGTCTCCTGACAGCATAAGAATTAATAGAAATAAAAAAGACATCATACTTAAAAACTAGATTAACAAGAATTATAACAAAAACAATACGTACAGAATTATAAACAAAGTGATTGATGATACCCATAGACTATAGTAAAAAGTCGGAAAAACTGGTCAACATGGAGGAGCCGATACACCATGCAAGGCTAAATACCCTCCAGGATAGCCACTTCAACTGAAGGGAGGACAGTAAGGATGGTTTTGAGAAGAAAAAGAATCAGAAAAAGGAAAAGACAACCTCTTGAAAAACCACCAGACATCCATGGCCCTTCTATTAAGCCTGCCCAACACACCATTTCAAAAAAAACAAGAGGAAGAAAAAAAATAAGATAGAATAGTGTGCCCGAGTGTACCCTCAAGCAAGAGGACTCTAACCCAAGACAGTGGAAGACCATGGTACAGAGGCTATGACACTACCCAAGACTAGAGAACAGTGGTTTAATATTGGAGTGTTATTCTCCTAGAAGAGCTGCTTACCAAAGCTAAAGAGTCTCTTCTACCCTTACCAAGAGGAAAGTACACTGAACAAATTGCAGTACAGTAATTAACTCCTTGGGTGAAGAAGCAACTACACCAAGAACAACAACATCAAGAACAACACAGAAAAACTGAAGCAACAACATCAAGAACAACAACAGTAGCAACAACATCATGAACAACAATTAGCAAATACACCAAGAACAGCAACACAGAATAACAACAGTACTTTCAACATCATGAATAACAAACACCAAAACAACAACAGTAGCAACAACAATTCAAGTTCTGCAACGAGAGAGAGAGAGAGAGAGAGAGAGAGAGAGAGAGAGAGAGAGAGAGAGAGAACAATAACTAATCTTGTTCCTCTAGTCTCACTGAGAGAGAGAGAGAGAGAGAGAGTAAGGCTCATTTCTGCTAGACGTCTTTTTAACGGAAGAATATTCGTTCGATTTGATTTGGCGTCGGCTTCGTCTTTGAAACTTGGATTGAATGTCTTATTATAATTTTATTTGGCTTTTTTATGCTTTAAGTGTAGGCCTAAGTGACTTGATTTTCCTATGCCTATTCCATGCCTATAACCGTAAAACTTTTACAATAGTATAATTATACAGAGTCGAAGTTAGAATTAAAGACATTCGAACACAAATTATGTCTACATTGCGATTATGTAAAACTAGGCCTACGCCATTGTTTTCTTAGGTCTATTTCCTTTATCATTTGAATATTTTGAGGATTATTGCTTTAGGGTCAGGGTAGGAAAGAGGAGGAGAAGGGAAAGTGTAGGATACTGTGTAGGATAGGGGAGGGACTTGGTAGGATACGGGAAGGACAAGTGTGTAGCAACTTCACATCGTAAATAGGTCTATAATTTTGAATGTATTTGAAAATTTGTATTTTATAATAAATATGAACATTATATAAATGATATAATAGAAATAACACATTATGAACAAAATATATATATTTATATTAAATAAAAACGAATGATTCGAGTGACAGATGAGCAGCGTTGCCAAATTTCCTCCTGAGACTTTTATTTCCCTTAAGAACACTGATACTGCTTTAGCCTTTCCCTTTACATTTGGCAACAAGTGAGACTAACAAGAAACTAAGCTTTAGCTTTATAGGGAATTCTCTCTCTCTCTCTCTCTCTCTCTCTCTCTCTCTCTGTTGCTTATATTAATTTACTCTCTCTCTCTCTCTCTCTCTCTCTCTCTCTCTCTCTCTGTTGCTTATATTAATTTACTCTCTCTCTCTCTCTCTCTCTCTCTCTCTCTCTGTTGCTTATATTAATTTACTCTCTCTCTCTCTCTCTCTCTCTCTCTCTGTTGCTTATATTAATTTACTCTCTCTCTCTCTCTCTCTCTCTCTCTCTCTCTCTCTCTCTCTCTACACACATATGATAACACTTTGTCTGCTATTCCTTCTTAAATGCAACTTATCCGTTGATTCTTTCCCTATAGGTAGAGAGAGAGAGAGAGAGAGAGAGAGAGAGAGAGAGAGAGAGAGAGAGTAGGGCTGTACAGTACTTTCCTTAGGAGATTATCTGTTTTTATTTATATTTACCCAAATGCTAGAATTATAAAAGCGCTGATCATATGTGTATATGATCAGCGCCCAAGTCCCTTCTTCACCCAAGCTAGGACCAGGGAGAGCCAGGCAATGGCTCACGATGACTCAGCAGGTAGACCTATAGGCTCCCTCAAATACTCCATCCCTAGCTCCAAGGATGGTGGGGTTGCAGACACCACGTAAAGCTATAAAGTTAGAGCGGGGCTCGAACCCCAGTCCCGCATATAGCCAGGCAGTTGTTAATGAGGTGAGGCTAGATACTTATTCTTTATCCCTTAACAATATTTCCTCCATTATGATTAAGGAACATTTCTTAAACTGATTCTTACTAAAGGGAGTCTCATTTCATTGTTTTATGATGAATAATGAGAGAGAGAGAGAGAGAGAGAGAGAGAGAGAGAGAGAGAGAGTCCACCAGGATCTTCTAAATCGGAAATATCAATAATAACATTTTTCTTTTTTTTTATCTTTTATTATGAAAATACAATTACATTTCATTAACTTACATTTCTTTTTCTTTCTTCTATCAAGAAATATTCCTTTACAAATTATAGTTTACATTTTTGTATATACATTATATCTATTATAATACAAAAAAAATACAATTTTATTAATCTCCTAAATCTGTTTTTAAGTTAGAAACATAGTGATTTGTGAAAATATTTTGAACATGATTCTTATACACAATAATATTTATATTAAATGTATTTAACAGTCTATTCTTTATACACTTAATAATTTGCTGTTCAGCATTTATTCCCAATTGTCTTGCCATCCAAGCTGCAACCCTAATACTTGAAATCAAATCTGCTATTATTACCATTGCTGTATTTTCATCTCTTTTTGAGTTAGCTTCAAAATCTAGTTTTAATAGATCCTCACTTATATGTTCCAGTAACGAAATAAAATGAGAAAATCTAATCACAACGAAATGCCTTATTTGAATCAACTCTTTCTCAGAAAATTTCGTTCAAAATTCTATTAATTTGATCATGAAACTCAGAGAGAGAGAGAGAGAGAGAGAGAGAGAGAGAGAGAGAGATCTACTGTACCTTCCTGAGCATTTGCAGTAATAAATCTGTGAAGGAGACGAAAATAAATGGAAAAGTTTTATCCCAGTGGGAAATGCTGCCTAAACCTTGAGTTGTTTCTCACAATGTTTCGCTCAGAACCATAAACTAACCCAGTCTCCAACAGTCTTCAACATACCTTGGCCTCTCACTCATTCCAAAGGGCGAAGATATATGAAACTATCGCTCAATTCCGAAGTCAATTATTCCATCCATTGGGCGAAAAAATATGAGAATATCGCTCAACTCAGATGAAGAATATATATATATATATATATATATATATATATATAGTTTATCGTAGTGTTCGCAACCTCACCATCCTTGTGAACTTCGGATGGGGGTGTTTGGGGAAGCCTATAGGTGTACCTGCTGAGTGACCAGCAGCCATTGCCTTGTCCTCCCTGGTCATAGCTTGGGTGGAGAGGGGTTTGGTCTCTGATCATATGTATATAAGGTCAGCTTCTTAATTTCTAGGACATTGTTACTGTCCCTTGCCTCTGCCATTCATGAGGGGCTATATTGGAAAACCTGGAAATTCGTCTTCATATGTAGACCTATAAGACATGATTTGCCATAACTTGTTTTCTGATGGGAGCTTCATTCCCCCCCCCCCCCCCCCGACTCCTACAAGGGCACTGGGGGATGTTGTTGAGGTATAGGGGGTGGCAGGGATAGGATTAGAAAAGAGATCTGGCCACTACTTTCTTCCTCGTGCCTAAGCACTTGTTCTCTTGCACCTAAGCACTTGACCTCTTGCGCCTAAGCAGTTGCACTCTTGCACCTAAGCACTTGACCTCTTGCGCCTAAGCACTTGCTCTCTTGCACCTAAGCACTTGACCTCTTGCGCCTAAGCACTTGCTCTCTTGCACCTAAGCACTTGACCTCTTGCGCCTAAGCACTTGCTCTCTTGCACCTAAGCACTTCTTCTCTCGCGCCTAAGCACTTTTTCCTTCGCACCTAAGCAGTTGCACTCTCGTACCTAAGCACATACTCTCGCACCTAAGCACCTTTTCACTCGCACCTAAGCACTTCCTCTTTCGCACCTAAGCACTTGTTCTCTTGCACCTAAGCACTTCCTCTTTTGCACCTAAGCACTTGTTCTCTTGCACCTAAGCACTTGACCTCTTGTGCCTAAGCACTTGCTCTCTTTCACCTAAGCAGTTCCTCTCTCACGCCTAAGCACTTTTTCCCTCGCACCTAAGCAGTTGCACACTCGCACCTAAGCACATACTCTCTCGCACCTAAGCACATACTATCACACCTAAGCACCTTTTCACTCGCACCTAAGCAGTTGCACTCTCGCACCTAAGCACATACTCTCTCGCACCTAAGCACTTCCTCTTTCGGACCTACGCATTTACTCTCTTGCACCTAAACACTCGGCCCCCTCGCACCTAAGCACTTTCTCACTCGCACCTAAGCACATACTCTCTCGCACCTAAGCACATACTATCACACCTAAGCACCTTTTCACTCGCACCTAAGCAGTTGCACTCTCGCACCTAAGCACATACTCTCTCGCACCTAAGCACTTCCTCTTTCGGACCTACGCATTTACTCTCTTGCACCTAAACACTCGGCCCCCTCGCACCTAAGCACTTTCTCACTCGGGCCTAACCACTTGCTATATTGCCCCTAAACACTCAGCCTCTCCCGCCTAAGGACTTGTTCCCTTTCATACCAAAGCTTTGTAAAGTGATTGACTCAAAGGTTTAGAGAGAGAGAGAGAGAGAGAGAGAGAGAGAGAGAGAGAGAGAGAGGATAACTTAATAGATGTATTCATGAAAGATAAATCTAAGCATTATTATAACAGCATTGACTGACTGTCAATATTGAATGAATGAATCCAGTGATCTATTCATTATGTTTGGTTTTCACCTTATTTCCTTTTCAATTTAGACATCTGTATTAGAGAAATGCAAACAAGTCGTAGGCCTAGTCTGGATCCTGAAGGCTGGGGATACCACCTCTCTCTCTCTCTCTCTCTCTCTCTCTCTCTCTCTCTCTCTCTCTCTTTCACACACACACGTTTCATGTATACACAGAGATAATGGTTATTGGAAATAAAAAATAAAGAAAAAAGAGGAAAAGATAACAAATTTGAGAGAGAGAGAGAGAGAGAGAGAGAGAGAGAGAGAGAGAGAGAGAGAATTTATGAAACGTCTATATTTCTATTTTGTTTATAATGTGTCATTTATTGCTATTTTCTTTATAGTATCTCTATTGTTTCTCCTACTTTATAAAATGCAAATTTTCAACTATATATAAATGTTCAAATCGACTTCTTAGCGTCTAGAAATCTCTCACATGTTAAAGGTGAAATAGACATATTTCGTGTTCGAATGTCTACAGTTTTATAGGTAGTAGGTTGGCCAGAGCCTCTGCCACCTGTCGAGATACTACCGATAGAGTTATAGGGTCCTTTGACTGGCCAGACTGTACTAAATTGGACCCTTCTCTCTGGTTACGGTTCACTTTCCCTTTTGCCTACGCTGACACCAAATAAGTGTGGCCTATTCTTTACAGATTCTCCTCTGTCCTCATTCACCTGACAACACTGAGATTACCAAACAATTCTTCTCTCTCAAAGGGTTAACTACTACACTGTAATTGTTCAGTGGCTACTTTCCTCTTGGTAAGGGTAGAAGAGAGAGACTCTTTAGCTATGGTGTAGGAGAAAGACATTCCAAAATCAAAACACTATTCTCTATTCTTGGGTAGTGCCATAGCCTCTGTACCATGGCCTTCCACTGTCTTGAGTCAGAGTTCTCTTGCTTGAGGGTCCACTCGGGTACACTATTCTATCTTCTCTTCTCTTTTCGTTTTGTTACAGTTTTTATTCTGTTTAGGAAATATTTATTTCAATGTTATTGTTCTCAAAATTGTTATATTTTTCCTTGTTTCCTTTCCTCACTGAGCTATTTTCGCTGTTGGGGTCCATGGGCTTATAGCATCCTGCTTTTTCAGCTAGGGTTATAGCTTAGGAAATAATAATAATAATAATAAAAATAATAACAATCTCTCTCTCTCTCTCTCTCTCTCTCTCTCTCTCTCTCTCTACGAAAATTCTTCCGTCAAAAAGATATATATAATTACTTAAAGGACAAAGGAAATAATCACCCTTATAGAGAGAGAGAGAGAGAGAGAGAGAGAGAGAGAGAGAGATCTAGTTTTGAAAGATTGTTGGAGATTGACTGTTGGAGGTAGATTATAAGAGAACTGATAGAATGTTGGAGAAATTTGTTGGAGGAATAATATTAGGTCAAATTATGTTGAAGATTTTTGGAGAAGAAAGAGGGAGAGAAGAATGGTGTCTGGTAGGCTTACTAATAGGCCTAGTCAACCCTGCCTCTCTGCTCCCTTCGGTTTAATGGCATCATGTCATGGGCAGATCATGATTTTATAATGATAGACTTATTTCATTATAATAAAGACTTATTTCATTATAATAAAGACTTATTTCATTATAATAAAGACTTTTTTCATTATAATAAAGACTTATTTCATTATAATAAAGACTTTTTTCATTATCATTACTCTCGATTTTAGACTAGAGGCCGATGGGGGAAGCTACCTTACGTCATGGTGGAAATAGAGTTAATTTCATGGACTTTGGTCTATTGTATAGGATTAAACTCGAACTTATTTTCTCTCTCTCTCTCTCTCTCTCTCTCTCTCTCTCTCTCTCTCTCTCTCTCTCTCAGATTTGTCCCTATATCCATGCATGAACACAATTACATTTCATATAGACCCATAGGCAAAGGATATTGGTATTAAAGAACAAAGGAATAAGAGGAAAAGAGATATCGAGAGAGAGAGAGAGAGAGAGAGAGAGAGAGAGAGAGAGATTTTATTCCCTATCATATTTAAAACATTGTTTTGATGATCTTCACTTGTTGCCAAATGTAAATAGAATGTCTAATCCAGTATCAATATTAGTAAGGGAAATCAAGTTGTTTGGAGGAAATGTGGCAACGCTGCTCATCTGTCACTCGAATCATTTATGTTTTGAAATATCAATTAGTTTTATTTTGTTTATAATGTGTCATTTATTGTCATTTTCATTATATTATTTGTATTATTTATAATGTGTCATTTATTGTCATTTTCATTATATTATTTGTATTATTTCCCCGACATTATAAAATGCAAATACATTTACTTTATCCTAATCGCGAAATAGACGTATTTGGTGTTCGAATGTCTTTCATTCTGACTTCGACTTCGCATAAGTCGTTATCATTCTGAACGTTTTACAATTTTAATAGTAAAATAGCCATTATTCAAATCAATTAACTCAGACATAAACAAAAATAAAGCACAACTTACTTAAATAAAGTTATGATTTACAGATTTAAAACTAAATTGCAAACGAAGCCGACGCTCAATGAAATCGAACGATTGGACTCGGAAACGAGAAATACAGATCGTAGGGAATTTGAATGATCATACTGGAGTTAGATGCAGGTCATACACACTTTTATTCCCTGTCGTAGGCATATACCGTACCTTATTTCACATGATTGTGATCAGGGTGGTGCACTCTCTTTTATACTAATAAGAAACAACGTTGACTTACCAATAGATGGCGCTGATGTATCAATAGAAGACTCTGTTACACTTGATAGTCCTTGGCTCTCTTTGTTTAGAATCCTTGTCCAGTGACGTCATCCAGAACAAATCGTCTGAGTGAACGTTCTTAAACTACTTCCTCTGACCTTTCGAAAGTTTTATTTATATTAAGTGTGCGATTATTTTAATCGGTTTAGTGAAGTGAATTTATCAATGAGACTTCATTCATTCATTGGTGAGTAGTTTTGGGATATATTTGAATATGTGAAATGTGTTAAAACAATGTTTTTGGATGTATATGTGATGTGGGTTTTTTTAGGATAGCCTACGATGTTACTGGAAATGGTTTTAGGCTACAGAATAATTCCATATATAAACTTAACCTGTTTCAACAAAGAATTAGATCATGACCACTTAATTAAATTGGTTTCGTTCCTTATTCTTTCAGTTTAACTTTGTTTTTTGTTCCTCTGTCTTCCAGTTTAACTTTGTATTTTGGCCTAAGTGAGTTTTGAAATGAAAAAAAAAAAGTTTTATCAATGTTAGGTCAACTCCTCTCCAGATGAGCCCTAGGTTGTAATACAATACAAATTTACCCACTAGGTTAGGTTAGGAAGGAAAGAGTTGTTTTAATGTTTGTTATTGGTAGGATAAATTTTGGACTAGACAATGGCTGAATAAGTAGGTTCAGTAGTTGTATCCTTTAAAAAGGATTCCTTGAAAATTTATCCCTTTTTTTATTGTTTTGGTAATTTGGTAAACGCTTTCAAGTTTCGTTTGGAATATTTAATTGTAGGGCAAATGAATTGCTTGTGCCTAAATAATAATAAATAATAACAACAATAACAATAATAATAGTAATGAAAATAATAATAATGGTAATAATAAAGATAATTAATAATAATTATTATAATTATAATGATTAATACTATTAATAATAATAATAAAAATAATAATAATAATAAATGATAAAGATAAATTATAATAAATAATAATGAAAATATTAATAAAGAAAATAGTTTATAATAGTAAATAATAAATTTGTAATTAGTAATAATAATAAATGTGTTAATAATAATGATTAATAATAATTAGCAATTAAAAATAATAATTAATACTAATTAGTAATTGAAAATAATAATAATTGTAATTAGGAATTAATAATTAATAATAATAATTGGTAATTAATGATGATAATTAGTAATCAATTATAATTAGTAGTAATTAACAATAATAATTGATAATGATAATTGATAATATTAATTAGTTACTAATAATAGTTAATATAATAATAATAATTAGTAATTAATAATAATGATAATAATAATAATTAGTAATTAATAATTAATAATAATAATAATTAGTAATTAATAATAATGACTAATTAATAATAATTAATAGCAATTAGTAATTGATAACAATAATTAATCATTAATAATTTAATTAATAACATTAGTACAGTAGGCCCCCGCCATACGACATTAATCCGTTCCGGAGTTGGTATCGTATGGTGAAAATGTCGTATGGCAGGCAATAGAATAGCTATTGCGTGCAAAACCCCAGGTAAAAACATTGAAAATTTGTACGTAACAAAATAGTATAGTAAGCACTGTACTACAGTATACTTATACTTTTACTGTACAGTATATAATTGAATAACATTCCAGGATAAATAAAAATTATATATATACTGTAAAGGAAAAATTAAATTTTGTTTACCTTTGGAGTGACGGTAGATATAAAAACGTATCTATGCTAATTATGTTATGTACAATTAATAATAAATTTATTCTTACTATTAAACACTTATAATTAAAAATGCTATTTTTTTTTTTATTATTTTTGTCTTACAAAATTTTTTTATGATTGTTTTTAGAACTTAAAAAATTACACTTTTTTTTTTTTTTTAGCTTTTTTGATAGAATCACTTTTATCATCTTTGCTTTCTGACACTTCTCTTTTGGAGAAATATCCATCCAAAGAAGCCTGTTTCTGACGACTCCTCAACATATTTCTAAAATGACTCATACACTCGTCATAAACACTCTTCATAAGACGACTTGTGTGAAGTTTTTCTGGGTGTTTCTTTTCAATGAAACTCTTAAGGTTTTCATACCAACCAATAGCTTCCCTTATTTCTGCCGATGTCGTTTCTTCAGTCCCCCCCCCCCTTCCTCGCCACCACTAGAGCTGTGCTTTTCTTGAATGATGGTCAACTGCATTGCCTCCAACTCCTTCAAGTCTTCAGCCGTAAGCTCCTCCCTGTGCTCCTCGATAAGGTTATGGACGTCAGCCTCATCGACAACAAGCCCCATGGACCTCCCGATTGAAATTATTTCCTCAACATCACCTTCAGGGGCAGGATCATCAACGGCCTCGTCTTCAGTTGAGGGATCGAAACCTTCGAAGTCTCGTTCTGCCACAACAGCTGGCAACAGTTTCTTCCATGAGGAGTTCAAGGTGCGCCGTGAAACCTCATTCCAAGCTTTGTCGATCATCTTCAGGCATTGAACGATGTCAAAATGCCCCTTCCTAAATTCACGGAGGGTGAGTTGAGTGCTTTCGGTGACTTCGAAGCATCTTTTGAACAGATGCTTCGTGTAAAGCTTCTTAAAGTTGGCAATCACTTGCTGGTCCATAGGCTGGAGGAGAGGGGTGGTGTTCGGTGGCAGAGAACCTTGATGAAGGAGAAGTCAGGATAAATGATGTCCTCGAGGCCAGGAGGGTGAGCAGGGGCCTTGTCCAGTACCAGGAGACATTTGAGAGGAAGATTGTTCTCTTCTAACAATTTCTTGACAGCAGGACCGAAGCAGACGTTTACCCCTCAATAAATATGGTCCTCGTGGCCCAGGCCTTGGCATTAGACTTACAAAATACCGAGAGCCTCTCCTTCGTGATATTTTGTGCCTTGAAGGCAAGAGGATTCTCTGAGTGGTATACCAGTAGGGGCTTAATTTTTAAGTCTCCACTGGCATTTGCACAAAATTCAAGGGTAAGTCTGTCCTTCATCGGTTTATGGCCAGGAAGTTTCCTTTCTTCAGCTGTGATATATGTACGGTGGGGCATTTTCTTCCAGAGAAGGCCAGTTTCATCACAGTTAAACACTTTCTGAGGAATGTAGCCTTCTCTGGAAATTACTTTCTCAAACTTCTTGAGGAATTCTTCTGCTGTTTTCTTGTCAGAACTGGCCGCTTCTCCATGCCTGATGACTGAGTGAATACCAATATGCTTCCTAAAGCGATCAAACCACCCAGGAGAAGCCTTGAACTCTGGGGGGGCTTGCTGTGACGTTCCTTCATCTCCGCCGTCTCTCTGGGCTTCCACGAGATCGGCAAAGATGGCACTCGCCTTGTGCGAAATTACCGATTGTGTGAGTGTATCACTAGCGATTTTCTTCTCTTTAATCCATAGAAGAAGGAGTCTCTCCATCTCGTCATTGATTGAGGTCCTTCCACTGGCAAGGACAGTCATGCCTTTAGAAGACTTACTTGCTTTAATGGCTTCCTTATTCGGGAGTAGCGGATCCAAGATTCGGGTCGTTCTAAATTGAAAGTCTCCTTAATGTAACAGATGACCCAGATCAACTGCTACTTAGTCCAGTGAGGGCCTTGAGATGCTACCTCAAAAGAACTGCAGATGCTCGCCCCGGAGTGAAAGCACTTTTTGCCAGCATGGAGAAAGTTGAGGGATCACCAAGAACACTATATCAGCAGGGGTTCATAAGGTCATAGACTGGGCCTTGAATCCTGATCCTTTTCCTTGGACAAAAAGACCTAGAGCTTGTGTTAAGGGCACTGCCACGTCCCTGTGTTTAAGAACTCCCCCGTGACGTATGTCTGCAAGCGTGTGTGGGGAAGCGTCAAATGACCTTCACCGCCCACTTCCTGCAAGACGTGACCCTCAGGAACATGGAGACATTCTCCAATTGTCTTGTGGTTGCTGCTCAACAAGTGGTTTAAACACCTCTAGCTCCTTGATAGACAGGTAGTGTATAGTGGAGGGCAGAGGTTACCTTGGATGAAGTCTGGGATGAATGATAAGAATGACTGGCTCTTCCTTTCTTTCATCTTCCCCTCTCGGGGCACAGCACCTACGGTACTCTGCACGCTGGCCTCCTCTGTCTGCAGGTAATAACCATTTCCCTTGCGTAACCTGGTTTAGAGATATATACTTCTTGGGACCCCATGCTCCCTGGTTAGAGAGGATTAAGTATGTCTATGGTTGGTTTAAAGATTCCAATGATTTTGTAAGAATTCTTACCTAGACTAGTCACACTGCTGATATCACACAATCACACAGATTGCTCAGGCTGCTAAAGGATGCTATGGCACAGATTTTAGCGAAGGGTCAGGGTATTCCTCCTGATGCGTGTGTAGCACGGGTGGGAACCCCCAGGTCAAAAGCCAGACAGTTGGTTAGGACTTCCACCCACCTAAAGGGGGAGTCTTCCCTAATAAAGAATGGAAGGTTTGTATTTTGGTGTCGGAACAAATGACAAAAAGTTATTTGTATTTTTCCTAACAATACAAAACTGTAGCTCTTTATACAAATTGGTCCGCCATCACCTATCCCTCTGTAAGTTCTGCCTGCAAGCAGAAATGATGAGACACCACGTGTGTGTGTGTGTGTGTACCTGCTACTTCCCCTCGCTAACTAGTGGCGAGGTAGTTACACCTCACTTGAAAGTCTTATAGCTAGTCTTCCAGCTTTGCCAAAAGTATATTCCCTAATAAAGAGCTCTTGGTTTGTGTGGATAGGAAAAATACAAATTACTTTAAATTTGTCATAATTGTGAGCGACGCCAGTTACGGCAGTTGAAGAATTATTGAGGGTCTGGAAGGAGCTTGGTATGGCTGCCTCACCCTCACTCGTACTGCATAGGTTTGTATGATGTTCCTCAACACCTTGGATGTCAGTTACTGGACTCCAGTATTTCTTGCTTGTTTGATTGGTTTCTCTTTAGTGTTGAAGAATGAGTGTGAAACAAGTGGTTGTTGTGTGTATGTGTCCTGGTACTGAAAGAAATCCTTGTGTAACCTTCATGAGCCGCCTTAATGTAGATCCTCAGCTTTTATGTCTTACGTGCGTAGATATAGGTGCTCATCGGAGACCTCTTGTGTTGCGTGTAAGGATTTGTCACCCTCCCAGTGGGAGAAGTTCCATAGTTTACGGAAGATAAAGGCTAAATGTGATCGCTCTCCATCAGTTGCTTCAGCTTTGAAGTACAGTAAGAGGTCTTTCAAGCCCAAATCTTCCTCTGCCCAGTCCTTCGTTATCAGGTCTTACCCAAGACACAGTATTGGAGGATGGTGACAGTGTTTTTATATTGTGAGGCTGAGGATTCTACTTTGATTCCAGTCAGCCGGCTGAGATATATCATCCTCATTCACCAGTGCTGTACCACCTACAAGCATTTTTAGTTTGCATGAGTACTGTAGCTCTTAATTCCTGACATAAATCCTTGGTGCAATTTTTCAGAATATGTCCCAGAAATCTCTCCTCCTGCACACTATGTGCACTCGGCCTGAATTTACCGCAACGTGCACACCCCTCCATCTTGCCACTGTACGCCAATCACCCTGGCTCTTGCTCGAACTTCCTCCATCTCCGTTATTGGGAACCTACTAACCTCATGCCTCTGGGAAGTCGGGTATGCCTCTTACCCCTCAAGGACCATTGAGTCTCTCTTACCCAGATAGAGATATTGCATCGGCTTTTTCTCCTAAAAGGTCGTCATCTCAGACACATGGAGAGCAACTTTTTGTGTCACGTTTAGAGCTCCCACTGAGACTCGGCTCGAGCCTGGCAGAGCGTCCACAGTCCTACAATCCATCCCTACATTTGCTCTTAAAAATCTGCCGAGACGTGTCCGCTATTCTACAATCCATTGAAATGTGGTACACGTCCTAATGTTTGCGTTTTGGATGAAAGCGCCACTTCCAGTGTGAGTCCCAAGCTCCATGCCACAAAGGACTCTTGTCTTCCCCTCCAGCCATTAGTTTAGAGGGTGATACTCACTGTTCTGCCTATTCTGGACAATATTCAACCATTTGTAGGCTAAACGTTATGCTTCATTTGCGGGAGGTTCTCCTTGGCTTCAATGTTCGTATAGGACACGATCCGTGGATCCTTATTGTACATTTTCTCAAGTTGCTGCCCCTGTCCAGTAGTCATAGAATTGACTGTTTGCTACTATCCAGTGTTCAAGACCATGATTGCTTCAGGAGCTTCTCCAAGTTTATCAACATCTCCCACATCCCCTCATCGTCGCTTCAGTAAAGGCAGAACACTTTCAAGGAGTGTATAAGTTGACTGAAATTACATATTTGTTGTATCCAGTTGAGGAGGATTTTAGTTTACCCCGACTTTTCCAGAACGTGTAGCCAGGATTAGATGTTCACATTCCTCTTCCATTTCTTCGACCCACACCCCAGAAGTGCGTCTGGAATGAAGAATGTTCTGGAGAAGTGGAAGACCTCCCTACTGGTCTGTAAGCAGCAGTCTTCTCATACTGCACATCCACCGGTTTAACCTGGTGTGTCTTCACATTGTGCGTCTTCCCCCATCACCATTGACGAGACTCCAGAGTTCCCTCTTGAGGTAGAACCTTCCGAACAAGCAGAAGTTGTTCCCTTAGAGGTTTCTACTTCTAGTCCGGGGGAAAATTCTTTTTATAAAGGTCATAAGCCTCATTCGATCAATGAGTTGCCTTGGTGAGCCTGTAGTTGGGAGATATACCCTTATTGATAGGTTTTTCCTGGAGATTCAGAGTTCCAGGCAGAACCTGAATCTTTCTTGGTGGCACCAGGCTCTCGACATCTTACGTCAAGTATTAAAACAGATTACTGACTCTGATCAATTGCTGAAGGCAATGAGATTATTGAAACTGCTGCCATCTCTTTTACGTAAACATAAGTTCTACATGACAGAAGGTGCACATCCTAACCCATCGATCAGGACGTTGCATTGTTGACACCACGGGTGTCTCAGGACAGTTTAACTCGGCAATTGGCTGCTTTTTATGCTGCCGAGCCATCCATCTTAGAAATGGTCTCGATGTCATCTTTCCAGGCTTGTTCCAGGCTAGACTACTGGTTAAGGGCAGTGTCCTATTTTGCATTTTCTGAGAATCTCAGATTTAACTATTTGCTCTGGAGCTGTAGTTTTTTTTCATGCGTGCTTTTCTCTGGCTCAACTGTATTCTCCAGCACAGAGATGAAGTTGTAAGTTCATGAGCCAGATGGCTAGTTGAGACTTGCTAATCCTGCAGAATGTCTGTTACTCGACACCCGACCTTGTTCCCACCCTTGGAAGTAGCTACAGCAGCTGAGAAGTGGGAGAAGGATAGCCAGGATACCTTCCTCAGGAAGGCAGCGTTATCGCCCTTTTCTGCTCTTCCTCTACCTAGGGCTCATGCTTTCTCACCAGAGCCCTCAACTCATTATTGTCTTCTGGCTGATGAAGACCTTACTCATCACAAGAAACAAGGAAACTTCTAGTCCTTTTGCTGTAGGGGCCACCCCTTCCGAAAGAGTCGAGGACGGCATGGTCCCCATTAGAGATAGCAATTCACCCAACGTACCACCTGTTGGGGATACCTGCAAAGTCATTGGACAAAGCGGCATTTCCACATGGCAGAACCATGGGCAGTAGAAGTCCTGCGATCACGGCATCTCGTCCCATTCACAGACTATTGCCTTCCTCTGACTCAGACTGATGAACCCATCATTGTATTTGAGGGGATCAGAGAAATATCTCTTCTTGCAGGGCGAGCTTCACAAGATGCTGGAGAAGAACGCAATCAAAGAAGTCTTCGACAGGTCTCCAGGACTCTTCACCAATATCTTTTAAGCGGAAAAGCTGACAGGAGGAGGAAGGCCTGTCATAGACTTTTCTGACTTGAACCAGTTCATTCTCCAATCCTGGTTCAAGATGGAAACTCCCAGCAATCATTCAGGCTGTTCGAGAGGATATGACTTCCTGCTTGTCTGTAGACCTCGGGGATGCCTACTTCTAGATCCCAGTCCATCCAAGGTCAAGGAAGCAATCTGAGATTCTCTTTCCAAGGAAGGATCTCACAGTTCAAGATGATGTGCTTCAGTTTGTCCTCGGCACCACAAGTCTTAAGCTCTCCCTTCACTCCAGTCTCCTCTCCAGTCTCCTCTCGGGCTAATGCCATGGGAACACTTGGTTTCTGGTACAGCACTGTTTCTACCATGGGGAAAAAAATGCTACAAATGAAACAATGCTACTCCTATTGACTGATCTCTTCTTCTTGTCTATGTTTCTGAATTCTATTCCTTGAAGTAGTAATGAAAAAACAGAAAGAGGGAAGAAACAGTGGCACCCTTCAAACTGACAAGCGGTGGCATAGAGCACTCACACACCACCAGGTTTCTGTTACAGCACTCTCTCTCCCATGTGGAGAAAAACTCTACAAAAGAAACTATGCTGCTCCTATTGATTGGTCTGTTGAAGAGTGTGAAATGGAGGAATGCCTCCAGTTCTAGGGAGTTGATATGGTAAGTCATGTCCTTCAGTGTCCATAGACTGGAAAAGTACTGGATCTGGAGATATGCTCTACATCCTTGCCAAGTCGTGTCTGAGAAAAGGAGAAATTCCGTAGGAGGGCCATGGGGACCCACTGAACAGGTTCTCTCCTCAAAGTCACCATGAGTGATCTGTTCTGACTTCTGGAGGGACTGTGTCCTAAACGGATGGCGAGTTCGTCCTTTGCCACCACTGGGACTTTGGTGCTTCCTCCAGAGAGAAACCAACCATTCTATTGACGTGAGTTGAAGTGTAATGAGTGTCGGGAGTGGTCGGCCTCCCAGTGGAAAAGGTTTGGACAACTGCGTAAGAAGAAGTCTAGGCAGATCTCTTCTCTGAAGGTTACTTCAAAGCAGAAGAAACCCAAGGCTGCTGCTTCTGCTTCCCGACCTTCCTCCAAAGCTCCTGATCGTTCGGCCTCCTTCGGGGGACCATCGAGCAGTAGTGCAGGCCGCTTGACTCCTGGACAACCTCGGTCCTCGAGAGATGGTTCCGCTTCACCTAGCGAAGCGGCCCCACCTCTTCCCCTGTCATAGACCCTTTCCTGTTCGCCATCCTCCTTGCCTTAGATGTGCTCATTCACCATCGATGAAGAGATGCCTCTTTCACTCATCAGCTTCGTCCATGCAGCCCTCTTCGGAAGAGGGGCATTCACGTCCGATGTCTCCTGGTTCCCGACCTTTGCCTGCCTCCTGACCATCTCCTGTAGATACTGCTGTTTGTCCTTGAACTTCGGTTCAAGTATGATCCCCTTCGTAGGATGTTTGTCCTTCTGAAGGACACATCCCTTTGCGGACCTCCTGCTCGTCCATCTCCTGCTCATTCTCCTGGTTCCCGATATCCTACCGCTTGTCGCTCACCTACTTGTCAATCGCCTGCTCGTCTCAATGACCCTGTTCATCGTTCATCTGCTGACCATCGCCTGCCAACGCGTCTCTCGTCAACACGTTGGGCATCTACTATTCATCACCATTCCCTGAAGCAAAGCGTTGTGTTGGAACATTGTTTGTCCGGCCGCATTCCTGCTATCCTTTGGCCAACCTCTCGTGAACTGCCTACAGAGTTTCCTGCTGTAAGCGCTCGTCAGCTCTCAAATAAGCATTGGCGTTTCCCGCGTAAGCAGTCTCTGAGTGTCGGCGATCGCCGCGTCAGCGCTCGCCCACAGGTCATCAAGCTGTGCAGTATCAACGCCATCCAAAGTGTCAATCGTGGCTCCGTGTCAGTGCTCAGCCGACGCGTCGGCCCTTACTGGCTCGTCAACGCTCACCAGCTCGTCAATGTTTGTCTAACCTCGAGCTCTCCGCCATGTCAGCCTTCTCCATCAAGGCTACGTTTGCCAATACATAGATGCTCGCCAATGCACAGGCATCACTAGTGCTTCAGCAACCCAAGTTGCTCAACGCCTTGCCACGCTGATGAAAGACAGCTGCCACCATCCTCCTCTGACTTCCAAGAAGTTGCAACAACCCGTAAAGATACAGTTAGGTGATCACAGAGTGAAGGAGTAGGAGTGGAAAGGTAGGTCATGGCCCTACAGATCATTGGTCCTCTCTCTGAGGAATGGCAAAGTTCCACTTCACAGGTCACCACTGCCCAATTCCCCTCCCCGCACACGCATAACAGCGGGACCATCGGGGGAAGAGGGAAAGGGCATTCCTGGGGAACTTAAGATCCTGAAACTACCAGCACCTAAAGCAGATCCACGCAGATCAGCGGTTCCGGATAAGACATCTCAGAAGGAACCTTTAGTTTCCTTCCCTTCATGGGACCTATCAGACAGTGTCAGCGTCGGCAGATAGCCCTGGTTTGGAGCCTTCGTCAGGGAAGTTCTGCAAGCTTTTGGACCTGTTTTTTTTCAGCCCACACCTCAGAAGCCTCTGAGAACCTCCAGCATTTGATGGTTTCAGCAGATGCACGGCAAAGGACCTCGGTTCTCTCCCCCCTGAAAAGGAAAAGAGGAGTTCCTGAGATCAAATTTTATCTAGAGTAAAACCGACTCCTGTTAGGCCATCGAGGACAAGGTCGAACTTTTCCGCTTCTCTTTTCCCCCTCTCGCCTGGCTCTTTGCCTTCACTGCGAAGGAAGTCAAATAAGGAAGCCGTTCCAGTCTTCCCCTAACATCTTCGGAGGAGGACTTGCCTCGTGACAGTAGTGTCATGTCTTTGAAAGCTTCAAGGAAATCCAAACCTTCCAGGCCATTCATGCTGGAAGCATATGTTCTTCTTAAAAGGATTCAAAGGACTCCAAAACGATGCCTAAGGACTCTATGAGAACTACCAGACCTGCATAAGGGGTCAAGACAATCAGCTACCCTAGAGTCAACCGCGACCCACCCTGAGAAGAGTTCCCTGCAGTGGATGATGGAGACTTAGCTGCCAATCCTGCTTCAGAAGGAGAACAGAAGGAGTCAGAACAAGCCTTCTGGCAGGTTCTGACTTTGATGAGGTCTCTCAATTCGTTATCCGACCCAGAGATGGCTCCTCAGGAGGGCAAAGTTACAGTCTTAGTGTCTTTGGCACTCAGAAGCCCACTAAGTCCAGTGTAGCTTTGCCCTGGTCTCAGGGGCTGAAGAGTGCCCATAGTAAGATTGCCGCCCAGCTCTCCGAGTTCTCCTCCTTCCTTCGTTCAGGCTCGTAGGCCAAGCTCGTACCACATCCTCATGTTCAGTAAAGGAGGTACAGTATTGTGAAATCTTGGACAAGCCTCGACCAGCTCTTCCACTTCACCATTCTCTGGAAGAACTGACAAAGGGGGTCTCCCTAGAGAGAGATTTCAGCCGTCAAGTCTTGTTCTCAGCGACGGAGATCCTCAACCAAGTAAAGGTCGTGAAGTATGCCATGCAGGATACTTCATGGCTGGATCTATGATTAGGATCATTTGGAATGCTGGTGCGAACTGAGGACTTCTCCAAGGAAAGTACCAGGAAGGCTATGGAAACCTTCCTCTTCTCGGGCCCTCTTAATGAGAGAATGCCTTGATGAAGTCATTAAGCTTCAGCACGGCATTCAATTCCCGTGCTGAAACTTGGTGACGGGCAAGAGGGCTCTCGAACTTGGGGAAATTGCTCCCCCAGTTCGAATCTAAATTTCTCTCTTTTACCTTTTTCTTTTTCTCAATACTACTTCAACCTTATCCTAATTTCACAAACTTTCTTTAGTCTTGCTTTCCAAACTCTATGAGAAAAATTTCCCTCATTATATGTGTGTATATATTATGTACATATATATTTATTTATTTATTTTTTTTTCTTTTCTCCTATGGCTTGGATGTTTTCACATCCATTGTAGCCCCGGCGGGGATGTTCATACATCCTTTATTGCTGCCTGCTTTGATGAGTGGGAGGAGGTATCGCGGTTGGGAGGTGTTTGCATTCAAAGCTATATATGAGAGTATTGGATGATTTCAGCCATCCCGAAGATGGTTTGGACCTTTTTGGCGGAACTATTCTCAAGTGTTGGGTCTTCGGAATCCAGGGGGATCCAATGCTTGGGGGTAGGACTCTCGGCTTTTGGCCGGAAGCCCGTCATTATAGATATGGGGAGGATGATTCCATAATTTCTTGGTCTCAGTCCTAACAGGCGGGTTCAGCTTACACCTGTGCCTCTATATCTGTTTTGATGCTATCCTTCGGGTAGGGTATGGAGTGGACCATCTGGGAAGTATACGCTCATTGTGCCGATAGTAGAGAGTGCAAATTTCCTTTCCGACGCGTGATGGCCTAACATTCTCGAGCAGGTACATCAAACTAACTCTTTTCCCTCTCTTTACTATAATGGATTCTTTAAGGAACGAACCCCCATCCCCTGGATACGCTGACTCTCCCCCGGCACTGTTGACGACCTCTGCTAATGTGATAAGGGATAGCTCTGTTGATGACCTCGGAACGGGAAAGGACCATTCTACTAATATTTCTAAATCGAGTAATTTGGGTAACACGAGGAAACTTCGAATCCTCCATGTTACACAAATTTCAATAGAAACAAATTATGATGATCTATGTAAAGCATTTGAATGCTATGGATGCATAAAAGAAATAAGGATGAAACTTGAAGCTGAAACTTGGGATTCATGGATATCTTATAGTAGTTATGACGAAGCATTTAGTGCAATAAGTAATTTGAATAATATTAAAATTAATAACTTGAATGTCGCGGCTGCTCTCTGCGATAAGGTACCAAAAGATTTAGATGTGTACAGGCCTGCCGATTGGTTGGAAAAAGGCACAGATTTAGTCATGCCCTCCCAGAGAAATCCAAAACCACCGATGTGGCTTATAGCTGAATCAAAGGGGATTACAGGGAATTATTTTAAAATATGCAAATTGATTCAGAAAAAAGTAGGAACTATTGCACCAGGCGATATATCTCGTTTCGGAAAAAATAGTTTCCTTATCCATGCCAAATCCAGTACACAGTCGGTAATATTGTCCAATATGAAAATAAATAATGATGACATTAAGTTAGATGTCAAACCCCACCTAAATTTTAGCTACGGAAGGGGCGTAGTTTTTAACAGAGACCTATATGATTTTACAGAGGAGGAGATACTGGCCATGTGTCCATTAAATGTTTGGAAAGTTCATAAAGTCCCAGGTACATCAATGATAATCCTTACGTTCCAGGATGCTGATGTACCTTTTCATATTATTATCGAGAACGAAAGGATTAAAGTAAGACCCTTCAAGCAGAAGCCATTGCAATGCTTTAATTGTTTTAAATTTGGGCACCCGTCCAAAGTTTGCAAAAATGAGAAGATGTGTGGTATTTGCTCCAAATCTTACCATGGAGAGTGTGCACTTGGAGCCAGGTGTTTAAATTGCAGCTCGAATCACAAATCCACAGACAAGATTTGCGAGCTATATAAGTTGGAGGAAGCTGCCCTCAACAAATCAAACTTAGAACACATAAGTGTGACCCATGCCAAAAGACTATTAAATAAATCTAATACATATGCTAAGGCATTAAAATCAAACCAACCTAGCACTGCCAATAGCTCAAAAAAAAAGTATACTATCTGACAAAATGTCAAATAACGAGGTAACCTTATCACCTCCTGGGGCTTTACCACGGTGTATTAACACTAGGTCATTGCCCATTGCTGTACAGCCTTCAGCCGCCATTACAAAAAGTAATACAAACCTCTCTCATGCCATGTCCTTGCCTGATCTGATGGAGGTTCCACTTAAGACTAACTTACCTGATGCACCTGTTGTGGGAAAGGTGCAAAAACCTCGAATCCCACCATCTATTAATCGCAAAAGAGAGAGACCTCCATCTCTCTCTCCACCCTCCATTAGAAACGTTAAGGTTATGACATCAAATAAATTTGATGTTTTGTCTGTTGATGTTTCTAATGAACCAGAAGATGGACTGAATAAATCAGAAATTCAAGTTGAGGTCCACCATCCACCTCAACAAATAGATAAAAAGAATACAAAGAAAAACACCAACGTTAAACCCAACATAACAAGACCACCTCTGAAGAAACATACTGGTAATAATGTTACATTAAAAACTGCTAATGGGAAGACCTCATCCAAGATGTCTTCCAGAAATAATCCATAGTTTTCTCCTCCATTTTGCAATGGAACTGTCAGGGTTTGAGGGCGAAATATGAAGAACTTAAGCTCCTAATTCATGATCATTCCCCCATAATTGTATGTCTACAGGAAAGTATGCTTGATTCTAACACTCCTAGTCCTCGAGAGTATGTTAGCTATAGAACACCATATAATCAACAAGCAGGGAGCCATGGCGGAAGTCTCATGTACATTCGTCGAGATGTTCCCCAAATACCCATGTCTATACGTACAACCCTGCAGGCAGTTGTTGTACAAATTGATATAGGGAGAAAATATACAATATGCTCTCTGTACTTACCTCCAAATGATAATATTTTATATGATGATTTAGTAGAGGTCATTCAATAACTCCCTCAACCTTTTCTCTTACTGGGAGATATGAATGGTAGACATCCTTTATGGGGTGATGTTTTGGCCAACACAAGGGGCAATATTATTTCATCAATTGTGGAGAATGAGGATGTGGGACTCCTTAATACCGGAGAGCCCACACACTTCCATGTTCAGACAGGTACTTTGTCATGCATTGACCTTTCAATTGCAAGCTCTAACTGCCTTCTTGATTTTGATTGGAGGACATTAGATGATTGGCATACTAGTGATCATGCACCAATCATTATAAACACCAACAAGGGTCCGCCTTTGCAAAGATCGCCACGTTGGAATCTAGACAAGGCAGACTGGGTTAAATTTTGTGAGCTAAGTGAAATCGAAGGGAGAGCAGAACAGTTTGAAAGTGTTGATGATGCCATAGACCTACTGAATGGAACTCTTCATACAGCAGGAGTCAATTCAATTCCCAAAACAACAGGGTTATTCAAACGACGACCAGTCCCGTGGTGGTCTTCAGAACTAACTGCACTCCACAGAGCCACAAGAAGATCTCTAACACGATTGCGTAGACGCAGAACTGATGAGAATTTAATAATGTACAAGAAATGTAGAGCACAGTTCCGTCGTGCCATGAAAGAAGCAAGGCGCCAGTCATGGATGTCTTTTGTTTCCTCCATTAACAGTAGAACACCACCATCTTCTGTGTGGAGGAAAGTAAAAAAGATAGCTGGCAAATTCACCCCCAACCCACCACCAGTGTTGAAGGTGAATGGCCAGTATGTAACTGAAGCAAATTAAGTTAGCAATGCCCTGGCTAATCATTTTTCAAATGTATCCAGCAAGTGTGAAGGAGCCCCTGGTCACCAGTATAGGAGCACTGAAGAAAAGAAAATTTTAAATTTTGCAACAAGAAGGGAAGAGTCGTATAATTCTCCTTTCACTGAAAGAGAATTTGATTCCGCACTTGCTCATTGCAACGATACAGCCCCTGGACCCGATGGAATTCCATATGCAATGATTAAACATGTACATTTTAATACAAAGCTATTTATTTTAAGCATTATTAATAGAATATGGCATGATCATAGCTACCCAAGTGTTTGGGAACTAGCCATTATTTTAGCCTTTTTAAAACCCGGTAAAGACAAGTTTTTAGCAGCAAACTATCGTCCTATTGCATTGACATCTTGTTTATGTAAAATCATGGAGAAGATGGTCAATGCAAGGCTGATATGGTACCTTGAAAAGAAAGGTATTTTATCACCGATTCAATGTGGATTCCGAAAAATGCACTCAACGACTGATGTGTTGATACGACTTGAGTCATCTATTTGTGAAGCCTTTGCTTCCAAACAGCACCATGTTACAGTATTTTTTGACCTTGAAAAGGCATATGATACCACATGGAGATATGGTATTCTTAAAACCATTCATGAATTGGGATTGAGAGGAGAGCTGCCACTTTTTATTCAGGCATTTCTTTCACGTAGAGTTTTTCAAGTGAGAGTGGGGGAAACTCTATCAGAGAGTAAGTGCCAGGAAGAAGGAGTTCCTCAGGGTAGTGTGCTGAGTGTAACCCTTTTTGCACTAGCAATTAATGGGATATCCTCAGCCATTCCCCAGGATGTTCTCTCAACACTATTTGTGGATGATCTCTCAATATCATTTGCTGGCACTAGAATGGCAATGGTTGAGAGAAAAATCCAACTCTCTATTGATAAAATTATCCAGTGGGCTGACATGAATGGATTTAAGTTCTCGACAAGTAAAACTACCATTGTCCATTTTTGTCGTATCCGGGGAGTACATCCAGACCCGGATATATACATTAAAGGTCAACGGATACCATGTGTATCGGAAACCAAATTTTTAGGTTTGATATTTGACTGTAAACTTACATGGGTTTCTCACCTAAAAGCGCTAAAAGCTAAATGTGTTGAAGCTCTGAATATCTTAAAAGTATTGTCCCATACATCATGGGGGGCAGACCGCAATACTATTTTAAAATTATACAAGGCCTTGATTTTTTCCAAAATTAGTTATGGTTGTGAGGTATATTCTTCAGCCACCCCAAGCCGGTTAAAAATATTAGACTCGATACATCATGCAGGTATTAGATTATCTACTGGAGCTTTTAAAACCTCGCCTATCCCAAGTCTCCTTGTTGATGCTGGAGAGTTACCTCTAGACCTTTACCGAATGTCTTCCATTCTTCGGTATTGGTTTAGATTGCAAAGACTCCCTAGCTCTCTAGCCTTTCAGACTGCAAGCCTTGTAAGACACGCATCATACTTTGAGTTGCACCCAAAATCTCCTCAACCTTATGGCTTTCGGGTGAAACGATTTTTTAAATAGTCTGGATATAATTAGAAATAAGGTACTTCCATTCAAGGTATCATCAACGCCTCCATGGAAATTACCTGACATATCTTTTTGTAAATACTTTATTGGAGTTAAGAAGAATATGACTGACTTAGAATCCAGGTCTCTTTTTATGGAACATGTCGAAGAACATAGGGGATCGACTTTTATATATACTGATGGCTCCAAATCTGATGCTGGCGTTGGATTTGGAGTACATAGTAATGATTTTAATTGTAGAGGTGCACTTCCTCTAACAGCTTCCATATTTACTGCCGAACTGTATGGCATATTAACCGCTATTGAGAAAATAGCTTTGGAAAAGGAGGGTAATTTTACAATTTTTAGTGATTGCAAGGAGTGTTCTTCAAGCTTTAGAAGTTTTTAATTCTAGTAACCCTCTAGTTTTAAAGATTTTAGAATGGCTTTTTATTATTGGACGGAAAGGTATAACTGTTCGATTTTGTTGGGTTCCAGCACATGTAGGTGTGTCTGGGAATGAGAAGGCAGATTTACTGGCGATGAATGCGGCATCCGAGTTGCTACCAAGGAGGTATCCCATTCCATGTAACGATCTCCTACCTTACATCAAGAAATTGGTTTGTGATAAATGGCAACAGCACTGGGACAGTCAAGACGGCAATAAAATGAGGGAAATAACAAATATCATATCACCTTGGAGGTATAACATGATTCCCCGAAAATGGGAGACGACTCTTTGTCGTCTCCGTATTGGTCACACACGGTTGACACACGAGTTTCTGCTGAAGGGCCAACACCAACCGTATTGCGAGGACTGCTTAGTACCTTTAACAGTGAGGCATTTGTTGACCGAATGCCCTAATTTTACTAACCTAAGAAATAGATATCTGTTTGAGGCTCGAGGTGAGGATGGCAGGTTTATCCTTGCCAAGATTCTTGGACATGATGTGTCTTACTATGCGAGCGGAATTTTTAGATTTATTTCAGAAGCAGGTCTTCTGAAAACTATTTAACTATTTTAATGACTTCTTAATTTTTATGGTTTTAATCGAATTCTCTTTTAATTTTCATATACAGTAAATGGTATCGGCGTCAATGACCTTAGATGTCAGGATGCCAGAAAACTTTCAATCAATCAATCCTCTTCTCGGGTACCCGGACGATGGAGTTCCTGTCCCATCAAGTGTCAAACTAGTGGGTCAACTCTGTCCTCATGCACAGGAACTCTGTATCCAAGGCGTACTATCACCAATTCCCTAATGCCGAGATCGCAAAGCTCAGGAACTCCTTTCTCTAGGGTCCCTTGTCGTTCGAGCCTAGGGATGTTGAGGAGGCTGCAAAGAGCTGGAGGAAGTTTCACCAGGCCTCTCTCCTCCATAGGGCCCTAATATCCCGGCCCTACAGACCACCAGCTCCTCCGCAGCGCAACCAGCCCAAAGCTTCGATGAGCAAATCGGCAACGAAGAAAGAGGTGTCTTAAGAAGCACTTTCCATCCAAGGACAAAAAAGGCTCAAAGTCCTCCAGGGGAGGAAAAAAATCCCAGAGGGAATGGCCGTAGCTGCAAACGTTAGGATAGGGGATCCCCCTTGCTTGTCTACCAGTAGGGGGATGCCTGCAAAGTTGCTGGGACAGGTGGAAGCAACTCTGGGCCGATCCCTGGACAGTCTCCGTGATTCGTTCAGGGTATCGCATCCCGTTCATTTAATTTTCTCCTCTGCCATGATAGATTCCTTTGCAGTGGGATCAGCAAGGGAGCTAGCCCTTCAGGCAGAAGTCCAGACCATGTTGCAGAAGGGCGCTCTCTAGGAGGTCCTCGAGGACTCTCCAGGCTTCTTCAGTCGTTTCTTTCTAGCGAAAAAGATGTCTGGAGGCTGGAAACTAGTCATTGACCTCTTGGCTCTTAACAACTTTGTCAAACAGACTTCGTTTAGCATGGAGATGGTAGACATGGCCAGACAAGTGATAAGACCACATGACTTCATGTGCGCACTGGACCTAAAGGACGCATACTTCCAGATCCAAATCGATCCGTCTTCAAGGAAATATCTAAGATTCAGCCCAGACAACAGGAAATACCAGTTCAAGGTACTTTGCTTCGATCTTTCCACAGCATCCCAAGTCTTCACCAGAATCTTCACCCTAGTGTCATACTTGGTTCACAGGAGTGGCATCAGTCTCCTCCGTTATCTGGACGACTGGCCGATCCTAGCAAACTCGGTGGCAACCCTTCTTCAGCACCGAGACAAACTTCTGAGGCTTTGCTAAGATCTGGTGATCATGGTAATCTTCGAGAAGTCCACCCTGCTTCCCACTCTAAGACTGTTACACCTAGGAGTGACTTTAAACACCAATCTCCACAAAGCCTTCCCGTCAGAATAATGAGGCTGAGAAAGGTCACAAGACCCTTTTCCTCAGTCGAGAAGAGCTCACAGCCCAGAAGTGGGTATGTCTCTTCGGACTCCTATCATCGTTGGCCCGTGTAGATCCCAACGGCCGCCTCAGGATTTGATCCCTCCAGTGGTGACTTAAGTCCAATTGGAATCAGGCTTTTGATTCCTTGTACATTCTGATCCCCATGGGACCAGTGGAATGGACGGACCTTGATTGGTGGGTGGCAGACGAGAACCTGTGGAGGGGCGGAGATAGAATGCCTTGATAAAGTCATCGGGCTTCAGCACGGCATATCATTCCCATGCTGAAAGCTTGTGACGGGCAAGAGGGCTCTCAAACTGGGGAATTTCTTTTCCTCAGTTTGACTCTAAATTTCTCTCATTCTTTTTCTATTACTTCTTATTGCTTATTCCTCCTTCATAATTATCAGCTGTCTCCAACCTTGCTGTCAAAACTCTTACCCATTTCACTGTCCAGGTTTTTAGAGGGGACATTGTATCCATGATCGGTTTTTATTTCAAAATCAATTGTGGGAGCTGTGGTGGTCTTGCCAACTGCCCGAAAACGTTTGGACACCTAGGAGTGTCAGTATTCCCATACTGGCACGCGGAACTATCTCTTAGGAAATTTGGCCTTCGGATTCCAGGGGTTGGCGATTTTATAGAGATAGGACTCTCGGCATTCTGTCCGGTTTGCCTGCCACTATGATTAGAGTGGGGATGATTGTATTCTTGAAATGCTCTCAGTCCCATCAAGCGGGTTTGGCATACACTTGAGCCACTCTAATCATAGTGGTACCATCCCTTTGTGGTAGGGTAGGGAGTGGACATTTGGTAAGCAGCTTTCACAGGTGTCATTGGTGGAGAAATTAATTCCAGGAAAGGCTAACGGTGTCTTCTTTGGAATTTCAGACAGTCTTAATTTTTTCTCACCCTTAAACTATATTTTTTTCCATTGTTTTTTTTTTTCATTGTTATTGTGACCCCTTCCCTCCCCCTGAAAAAATAATTAATGAGTAAACTTAATATTCCCCGTACCCCTGGATCAAATGGCGAACCCCAGACACTGTTGACGACTTCTGCTTGTTTAAATAGGGAAAGCTCTGTTGACAACCTTGGCAATAAAAAGGATTCCTCCAACAATACTTCTTTGACCAGTGTTGTTAAAGACAATTTATCGGCACTGGTGGAAAATGATGCTTGTAATAACCGTAATACTTTACTCTCTGGTTCTGGCTCATTACCAGATCCAACAAAAAATCTGAAAATTCTCCACTTAAAAAACATACCAATTGGTTGTAGCTATGACATAATTCATGAAGCCTTCTGTAGATTTGGAGCAATCAAAGAAATTTTAATGGAGCTTAATAGTAGTAAAGGCTTTTGGGAAGCTTGGGTATCATTTTCAAGTTTTGAGATTGCTTTAGAAGCAAATAAAAATTTAGAGAGCATAAAAATTGACAATTGTTTGATTTCTGGGGCTTTATGTGATAAAGCACCAAGACACCTAGAGGTATATAAACCAGAAGAATGGATGGAAAAAGAAATAGAGCATAGACTTCCAGAAGTAAGAACCCCCAAGCCCCCAACATGGATAATTGCATCTGGGAAGATAGATAATTATAACTATTATAAGATTAGTAAATTTATACAAAAAAAAAGTTGGTTTAATTAAAAGTAAGGATATTAGTAGATACGGTAAGCAATCTGTTTTGATTAATGCAAAATCAGATACTCAAGCTCACATGCTTTGTGGCATGAAGATTGCAGAAATTGATCCTATTAAGGATATTAAACCACATATGAGCTTCAGCTATGGTAAAGGAGTAGTTTTTGATAAAGATCTATATGAATTCTCAGAACCAGAAATTCTGGACATGTGCCCTGCTAATGTTTGGAAAGTAAGTAAGATCCCTCAAACAAGCATGGTAGTTTTAACATTTGAAACCCCTGTTATACCAGATCATATAATTATTGAGAATGAAAGAGTACGTGTTCGAGAATATAAACCTAGGCCTTTACAATGCTTTAATTGTTTCAAGTACGGTCACCCTTCCCGGTACTGCAATAATACGAAGATCTGTATTAACTGTTCTTTGTTAGAACATGGCCAATGCAACAGAGATACAACCTGTGCAAACTGTAAAGATCATCATAAATCAAATGATAAAAGATGTAGAGAATACAAGAAAGAAGAAGCTGCAATCTTGAAAGCAAATGCTGAACATATAAGTGTAGGTTATGCAAAGCATTTACTCAATCGGCAACTTAATTTTGCTCGCGCGGTTAAGATGCCACCAAAAGATTATAATCCACTACCCCTTACTACCACAGGGGGACCAGTGGCAGCACCTGGCCCGTCAGGTGCATCTCCCTTAGTGTGCGATAGATGGGGTAATCTTGTTGAAGAATTAATCGACAACAATGATGTAATACTAATGAATGATGGTTCTCCAACTAGGTATGATGTATTCCACAACTCTACATCAGCCATTGATTTGTCAATCTGTTCCTCATCCATTCGATTGGACTACCTTTGGTCAGTAAATGAACACCTACATGGCAGTGACCATTGGCCAATAATGTTAAATTATGTCCATAATCTTCCTTCTCAGTGTCCACCAAAATGGAAGATAGATGAGGCAGACTGGGCAGCTTATGAAAACTGTTCACACACTGATAAAGAATATGATGAATTTACATCTCCAGTGCATGCCTATCAACATCTTGAAAATATTATTGATGATAATGCTAGCAAGTTTATACCTAAAACATGCGGTTTACCTCATCGCTCTGTAGTTCCTTGGTGGAGTAAAGAATGTGCCAACGCAAGAAAAGTGACCCGAACTTGCTTCAGAAGATACTTGAGGACAAACTATTTAGCAGATAGAATAGCATATCTCAGAGCCTGTGCCAAACAAAAAAGAATTTTTAAAAAAGCAAAGAGAGCATCTTGGAAGAAATATATATCTAATATTAATACCAAAACTCCTTCAAAGGAAATATGGGACAAGATTAGAAAACTTCAAGGTAAATTCGTCCCTAAGCCTCTACCAATATTAAGGGAAAATAATAGATATATATCTGACTCCAAAGATGTAGCAGAGGTTCTTGCTAAGCACTTTGCTTATGTATCAAGTGCTGACAACTATTCCCCAGCATTTCAACAAATTAGAGCATCAACATCTGTTGTTCCTCCTGCTTCTTCAAATACTGAAGCTTTTAACCTGCCTTTTAGTATGGAGGAGATGCAAAATGCTATCTCCAGCTCTTCTTTAACTGCCCCAGGTGAGGATGGCATCTGGTATGAAATGATATCACATCTTCCAGTGGATACTAAGGAATTTTTATTAGAAACCTTTAATGGTCTATGGGCTTCCCATACATCTGATTCCTGGCATACTTCAATTGTAATTCCAGGCCACAAGTCTGGTAAAGACCCAGAACTGCCATCTAGTTATAGGCCCATATCCTTGACCAGTTGCATATGCAAACTATTTGAGAGAATGATCAACAACAGACTTGTGTGGTATCTAGAATCAAAAAATCTTTTATCTAACAGACAGTTTGGTTTTAGGAAGAACCGAAGTACTCTAGATCCTTTGCTGATGTTATCAAGGGAAGTTTCAAATGCTTTTTCTAACCAAAACCAGGTGGTGGGTGTCTTTTTTGACCTCGAAAAGGCATATGACACCACCTGGAGGGGTGGTATTTTAAAGCAATTGGCCTCGTGGGGTATAGGAGGACATATGTTCTCTTTTATTGAAGAATTTTTATCAAACCGCTCCATTAAAGTGAGAGTAGGGTCAGAACTATCTTCATCCTACATGCAAGAAGAAGGTGTCCCCCAAGGCAGCGTATTGAGTGTGACCTTGTTTGCTGTTGCTATTAATAGTCTCATTAGTCACATACCTCTTGGCATACAAGGATCACTATTTGTCGATGACTTTGCAATTTATTGTAGTGGATCATCTGCACTACAAGCATGCCAGAATCTTCAAATTGCAATAAATGCTGCTTCCGCATGGGCAAATTCTCGCGGATTCATGTTTTCTCCTCAGAAGACCAAAGCCATTCGCTTTACTCGTACTCGTAAAAGGGAAGAGATCCCCACCCTTTTTTTAAATGATTGTATTTTGCCATATGAGGATAGTGTCAAGTTTCTTGGAGTCATTTTCGACAAGAAAATGACATTTGGTCCCCATATAAATGACCTATCTATCAGGGTTAAGAAGTCACTGAACATTCTGAAAGTGATATCGCATTTTGATTGGGGTGCTGATAGAACAACTTTGCTTAGAATTTATACATCTTTGTGTCTGAGCAAGTTAGACTATGCATGCCAAATATATGGGTCAGCTACAAAGACTTTACTTGGAAAACTTGATATTGTTCACAATGCTGGGCTTCGCATCTGCACAGGTGCTTACAGAACATCTCCCATTGACAGTCTCTATGTTGATTCTGGCATACCTCCCCTTTCCATTCGCAGAGAGGAGTTGAGTTTGAGGTTTTTAGCTAGGTCCCTTGCTGTGAGAAACAATCCTAACTGTAAATATGTTAGGGCGCCTTTAGATCGGGCTCCTAACAGATCTAGAGTGCCTAAGCCTTTGGAAGTACAGCTGAAAAATGATGCTAGAGAAGTAGGCTTGTTAACAGCACAGATAGCAGAGGTAGGATATCCCAAGTCTCCTCCTTGGTGTAATCCACCTGTTAAAGTATGTTTTACGGCAGGAGGGAAAAATACCTTACCTAGTAGGGTAATGAAAAGTGAGTTTTTAAATCATGCTGCTCAACATCATGGGAAACATGTTTTTACATATGGCTCCAAATCGGCTGCAGGAGTTGGAAGTGCAGCTGTGGTGGGGGATATTGTTATTAGAAGGAAACTCCCAGACTCTTGTTCAATTTTTACTGCTGAGCTGTACGCAATAATTCTCGCAGTCCAACATATTTTTAAAAATGGCAACCAAAATAGTTTTTATACAATTTTTACGGATTCCAATAGTGTTTTACTCTCATTAAAACAAATTATGCCAGGCCATCATCTAGTACAAGAGGTGCAGGACTGGTTAGTACTTCTGCAGTCTAGGAAGAGTATCAGTGTTCACTTCTGTTGGGTCCCTGCCCATGTTGGGGTGGATGGGAATGAACAAGTTGATAAGGCAGCAAAGGAAGCTTCAGGGCTAAGTAATCCATCCCCCTTGAGTATTCCTTACAAAGATCTTAAAAGTGAGATTCATCTTTACTGTAAAAATAAGTGGCAAGCTCGATGGTCTGAACTGACCACCAATAGAAAATTGAAACAAATCCACCCATTGGTGGATAAATGGTCATCTTGTAATTCTACAAGTAGAAGGGATACCATTATTTTAACTAGGCTGCGTATTGGCCATACACATGCAACGCACAATTATTTAATGAAGAGTGGGGAAGGGAGACAGGCCCCTCTTTGTAATACCTGTCAAGTGACAATGGATGTTAAACATATTTTAGTCGATTGTCCTGTTCTTAATCTTCAGAGGAGGACACATTTACTCCAGGACAAACCGTTAAGAGATATACTGGGGGAAAACTGTAATACCCTGAACTTGAGAAAATTTATACAAAGTATTGGGTTATATTATGAGCTATAATTGATTTTATTAATTTATTTATTTTACCCTTTTAATCCCTATTTATTTCACATCTAGATTTTATTGTATGAAAGTGTTACGATTTGTTTTAAAGGTTAAAATGATACTAAATGGTGTGAGTGTACAGATATGATTGAATGATTTTAGTTATATAGCGCTGAATGGCCTTTGATGCCCCAGTGCTTGGCTTAATGCCTAAATCCCATATTCAATTCAATTCAACCTTCCTGATGATATGCCCTTTCCCAATTGCTGGTGGATTGTAACAGTGAAGAGATAAAGATAAGGACAATAGAAAAAGTTAATTTCAATTTCAATGCCACTGAGGCAGCAATCTCTTTCAAGAAAACCTGCTTTACAGAGGGTTGGCTTCCAGAATATTTGATAATGAATATAATAAGGAGCAGATCTTAAATCTGTACCCTCAAAAAGAGTAACATGCAACAAAAAAGAAACCAAATATATTGTCCGCAACGCATTGGGGACTAATCAATTTTCTATATCTAAATACTAGAAAAAGAAATAGGAATGCAATATATTTTGCATTTTTTATTGAATTTAATTTTAAATGCATATTATAGCTAGTATATTTTATATATTTTTATATCAAATTAAATATAATTATATAATACGATTGTTTTTACTTAAAACTATGTGTGATCAGGGAGAATCTTCGCACCAAGAAAATTTTGTGGATGATAAAGAACCGAGAATTAGAAGCATTTCACACAAGTTGGTCTAATTGCAGACTCTCTCTCTCTCTGGAGAATCTAACAAGCAAGCTTCGAAGAGTTTTAAAAGCAAGAGCCTGTGCTTTGCATACGGCAAGGCAATCTCTGTTCAGTTCCCAGACTGAGAGGATCTCTCTCTGCCAGTGCTAGTACCTGCTTACCCGGCACAGGGGACACCAAGTCACCCCTACCAGCTTACCAAGCACATGGAATACCAGTCTTCCGTCTGTGCCTGCCGGCACATTGGACTTGCTTGCTTGCTTGTTAGATTGCCCAGCCTTGTGCTGGGCACGGGCTCTTGCGTTGGCCCGTAGTAAGGCACATTGGACGCCAAGTTACCCCCACCCAGCTTACCCGGCACAGGGGACACCAGTCTCCCGTCTGTGCCTGCCATGTCTGTCTTCTATTTAGGTGTCTGGGCATGGACTCACTTATACAATGAGAACAGATACTGCAAGAAGTATTCAGAGAACTGCAGATAGCAATTCTGTTGGGATTATGAATGACACAGTGTCAACATATTCACTCTAGTTGTAGAAATCAAGACCAAAACTGTCCAGGATGAATTTTTCTCCAATCAGCAAGTCAAATGCAACTGCAGAGACTGCGAGTTTGCATCAGAAAAAAGTACGCAGCCACTTAGTGAAGCACGGATCCTTTGACCTTTCAAACATCAAGTGTAAACCTCGTCCAACTGAACGAACCACCTCTTCAAAGGGCAACACTTCAAAGACCACTGCTGCATTTCCTTCTGTAACCAGAAGTCCTATACAGGCCTAATCCCCTGTGCCTCTAAAAGCACCAGCGACTAAGAAGAAGAAAGCTAAAGACCCACCTGCTGGTTCCACACCTTCCCTTGCTGCCGCACCACTGACCAGTGCTCCTGCACAAAGCACTAATACATCAGCCATGGACACCAACCCTTCTGCTGCCACTCCCAAACCATCGCTGAATGGCGTTTACGTCACCGTGAAACAAATGGCTGAGACCCTGATAGAAAGACTTCGGCAGGAAGATCCAGAGACGGTTCTACTCCTTGATAAAACATCTTCCGCTCCTACTCCAGCTGTTGAACCAGACCCAGAGCCACGACCCACCGTAATCGATCCAAAGTAGCTACCTTAGGTGGTATCCTTCATTTAGGTCGTATCTCTTTTCTTTGTTTTGCTTTGGAAATATGGTTTTTCATATTTAATTTCTTGTGTTTCAAACATCTTAAGTTGAGAAATGTAGTCTCTGACAAATGTCAACATCAGAAGCAATCAAATTACACCAGGAACACCACTTATTTTCTTGTTGAGGTTATTGTACTGATAAAGTTAAGGGTGTCTGGTTCCAGTTTAACGTTAGCCTCCATTTCTTCCATCAGGTAGAGAGATGTCTAAAAAGCCTTCGATTTAAGGGTGCCGGTTTAGTATGTGGCTTACCTTTCAAATACGGCGTACGCAATCCCATCTGTATTACTATGTGGCCTAACCTAACCTAACGTAACCTAACCTAACCTAACAAGCCAGGTAGGCCGCATACTAAACCAGAATTAAAAAAAGGTAGGCCACATACTAAACCGGCACCGAATTAAATCAGCATAGAAAAGGGTTTGCCATTCTTTCTGTAAAGGTTTAGGTTCTATTAATAACACTTTGGGGGGGGGGGGTGTTTGAGGATACTCTAAGTGTTCCATATTCTGCATAAAAATCACAAGTAAACAAATTCCTGATTTCACCGCCTAGTTACAACAGCAATACCCATCCGTCCCCACCTCAGTATTTGAGAGTAGGCTGTTCCTTTTACCTCCTTGCAAGTTCTCGTCGATAGCGAGTCTTATTAATTCCATAATTTTAGTAGATTCTGGTATTCAAAGACAGTTTATAATATGTTTTTCGTATGCATTGTGTAATTTATCACAAAAAGATTTTAAGATATGTGAAAAGTTGCAAGATTATTCAGCGTTCATCCGAAAACAAGCTCCTGCCGTTGACTTCGGCCGGTGTTATTAAATACTTTATAGTCTCTTTTCATTAACAATATTTATTGACAGATCATTTGTGTGAGAAATTTAGGTTAGTGAATAAGTTTTGGTTAAAGAAATGTCTTTGTGGTATAAACAATACAAATTAAACCTCTTTGTGGTATAAACAATACAAATAGATTATTTTTGCAGTATGAACAGTTCAATTTGATCAGACGCAACAGTTTGAAGACTTTATAGGTGAGGTGACTACTGTTATGAACAGTTGCTGGTAAATTCAGGTAGATGCAATACTTATATGATATTGAACTTAATAAGAAGCAGAATTGAATCTGTCTTCCTCCAAAAGTAACAAGTGATTATAATTTGAGCACAGGGTAGCAATCTAGCCGACGAGGAAACCAAAATTGTTGGGGTATTAAAGCCAACACTTGTTGTTGGCACGGGCCTTTCCCTTGGTTGGCCCGTAGCAAAGACATATTGAGAAGACCTGATTACTTAGATATATTTAAATACTAGAGAAAGAAACAAGAATGCAATATATTTTGTATATCTTATTGAATTTAATTTTAAATGCAGATAATGGGTAGTATATTTCATATATTTTTATTTCAATTTAACATACTTAATTAAAAGGTTGATGTGCAATCAGGGAAAATCTTTGCACCAAAAAAATGTTGATAAAGAGCTAAGAATGAGAAGCATCTCTCTCTCTCTCTCTCTCTCTCTCTCTCTCTCTCTCTCTCTCTCTCTCTCTCTCTCTCTCTCTCTCTCTCTCTCTCTCCCTCTCTCTCTCTCTCTGACACAATGCTTAAGCCTAGAGGCCAAGCAAGAGCATGGGCCTATGCAACTTTATCCCTGTCCTTAAGGTTCAAAGGTTACTCATGAATGGCAGAGGCAAGAGACAGTAATAATACCTTAGCTGAAGGACAATGCCCTTGAGACTGAGTATATATGCATAAGCCCCTCTCCACCCATAGTAGCACAAGGCTGGACAATCTACCAAGCAAGCATAGAGTTTTACAAGCAAGAGTCCGTGCCTTTCATAAGGCAAGGCAATCTCAGCTCAGATCCCAGACTGAGAGGATCTCTCTTTGCCAGTGCAAGTACCTGCTTACCCGGCACAGGGGACAATCAGTTACCCCTACCAACTTACCAAGCACATGGAATACCAGTCTCCCGTCTGTGCCTGCCGGCACATTGGACTTGCTTGCTTGCTTGTTATATTGCCCAGCCTTGTGCTGGACACAGGCTCTTGCGTTGGCCCTTAGCAAGGCATATTGGGCACCAAGTTACCCCTCCCAGCTTACCTGGCGCAGGGGACACCAGTCTCCCATCTGTGCCTACCATGTCTGTCTTCTATATAGGTGTCTGGGCATGGACTCACTTATACAATGAGAACAGACACTGCAAGAAGTATTCAGAGAACTGAACTGCAAATGGCAATTCTGCAGGGATTATGAATGACACAGACAACATGTTCACTCTTGTTGTTGTAGGAATCAAGAGCAAAACTGTCCAGGATGAATTTTTCTCCAATCACCAAGTCAAATGCAACTGCAGATCCTGCAAGTTTGCATCAGAAAAAGTACGCAGCCACTTAGTAAAGCACGGATCCTTTGACCTTTCAAACATCAAGTGTAAACCTTGTCCAATTGCCCGAACCACCTCTTCAAAGGGCAACACTTCGAAGACCACGGCTGCATCTCCTGCTGTAACCAGAACTCCTATACAGGCCTAATCCCCTGTGCCTCTAGAAGCACCAGCGACCAAGAAGAAGAAAGCTAAAGACCCACTTCCTGGTTCCACACCTTCCCTTGCTGCCGCACCACTGACCAGTGCTCCTGCACAAAGCGCTAATACATCAGCCATGGACACCAACCCTTTTGCTGCCACTCCCGAACCATCGCTGAATGGCGTTTACCTCACCGTGAAACAAATGGCTGAGACCCTGATAGAAAGACTTTGGCAGGAAGATCCAGCGACGGTTCTACTCCTTGATAAAACATCTTCCGCTCCAACTCCAGCTGTTGAACTAGACCCAGAGCCACGACCCACTGTAATCGATCCAAAGTAGCTACCTTAGGTGATATCCTTCATTAAGGTCGTATTTCTTTTCTTTGTTTTACTTTGGAAATATAGTTTTTCATATTTAATTTCTTGTGTTCCAAACATCTTCAAGTTAAGAAATGCAGTCTCGGACAAATGTCAACATCAGGAGCAATCAAATTACACCTGGAACACCAATTATTTTCTTGTGAAGGTTATTGTACTGATAAAGTTAAGGGTGTCTGGTTCCAGTTTAATGTTAGCCTCCATTTCTTCCATCTGGTAGAGAGATGTCTAAAAAGCCTTCGATTTAAGGGTGCCGGTTTAGTATGTGGCCTACCTTTTGAATACGGCCTACGCAATTTTATCTGTTTTAATATGTGGCCTAACCTAACCTTACCTAACCTAACAAGCCAGGTAGGCCGCATACTAAACCAGAATAAAAAAAGGTAGGCCACATACTAAACCGGCACCGATTTGAGTCCGCATAGAAAATGGTTTGCTATTCTTTCTGTAAAGGTTTAGGTTCTGTTAATAGCACTTTTTTTTTGGGGGGAGGGGTGTTTGAGGATACTCTAAGTGTTCCATATTCTGCATAAAAATCACAAGTAAACGAATTCATAATTTCACCGCCGAGTTACAACAGCAATACCCATCCGTCCCCACCTCAGTATTTGACAGTAGGCTGTTCCTTTTACTTCCTTGCAAGCTCTCACCGATAGCGAGTCTTATTAATTTCATAATTTTAGGAGATTCTGTTATTCAAAGAAAGTTTATATTTTTTTTGGTTGTATTGTGTAATTTATCACAATAAGATATGTGAAAAGTTGCAAGTTTATGGAGCGTCCATCCGAAAACAAGTTCCTGCCGTTGACTTCGGCCGGTGTTATTAAATACTTTATAGTCTCTTTTCATTAACAATATTTATTGACAAAACATCTGAGGGAGAAATTTAGGTTAGTAAATAAGTTTTGATTAAAGTAATGAGTACTACTATAGCGTGAGGTCTACCACACTATAGCGTGAGATCTACTTCCCATTAGTACTATAGCGTGAGGTCTACTGGTGAATTATTCGTCCCTCATAGATAAAACACATTTCATACATTTGTTTAAGCAATAAACACTTAATTTAAACATATCTTAGAAATGACTTAAATAGATCATTGGATTTCTAATTACATTAAAAAAAGGAATAAAGGTAAAAATAAACATGTTATCATATATTTCCATACGTTTATTCTAGCGATACACTTTTCGTACATCAAACATGTTATCATATATTTCCATACGTTTATTCTAGCGATACACTTTTCGTACATCAAACATGTTATCATATATTTCCATACATTTACTCTAGCGATACACTCTTCGTACATCAAACAGGTTATCATATATTTCCATACATTTACTCTAGCGATACACTCTTCGTACATCAAACAGGTTATCATATATTTCCATACATTTACTCTAGCGATACACTCTTCGTACATCAAACAGGTTATCATATATTTCCATACATTTACTCTAGCGATACACTCTTCGTACATCAAACAGGTTATCATATATTTCCATACATTTACACTCTTCGTACATCAAACAGGTTATCATGTATTTCCATACATTTACTCTAGCGATACACTCTTCGTACATCAAACAGGTTATCATATCTTTCCATACATTTACTCTAGCGATACACTCTTCGTACATCAAACAGGTTATCATATATTTCCATACATTTACTCTGGCGATACACTCTTCATACATCTAACAGGTTATCATATATTTCCATACATTTATTCTAGCGATACACACTTCGTACATCTTCTATGAATGACACAAAGAGATCGGTCCCGTTTTTGATGGATTTGTGCAGTTCACATGTTCGATGGTTAGGTGCGGGGCTCTGGGGCGCTGGTCACGCGGTAGACCTCACCCTCCACCTGGGTAGGCGACATATGGCGGTAGACCTCACACTATAGTAGCACCATTTGAAAATAGTTAATGAGTGATTTCTCTTTGGTATTATTTTTAACAATGATTCAGTAATAAGTTTTGGCCAAACACAGGCTCTTTCTTCTTAAAACCCACAAATGCTTTCCTTCTCTGTGTCTCATGTTGGGTTACAGCTGCCTATTAAAGCAACAATAGAATTTAAAATATAAATAAAATAACCAATAAAGATATCAGAACCGGACGTCCAAAATATCTATGAGAATTGCTACGTATTGTGCAGCCGTCAAATGGCGTTGACGCGAGAATGGTTACAGATGGTTTCAAATGATTAATTGTTCCGTAACCGAAATACAAACCACGCTATTTACAAAGGGTATTACTTTTAGCGCAGCTGAAATGACAAGCCAATAGTTTTTAACGAGGGTTAATTACCCCCGCGCTAGTTAGCGGGGGGTGGGGAAGGGTAGCTTGCTACCCCTCCCCCCTCCACACACCGGTGACTTGCTTCACTTCACTTTTGGCTCGGCGGTGATCAGACGTGTCTGCTCATCGCCTTCGTGACAGCCTTTAATTTTCTGCTTTCTCTTTTCAGCGTGTGTGTTGGTTGGAAGTTGACCTTCAGTTATTTTCTTTACTATGCGTACATGCCCTGGAGTTGCCGGCCGTCCTTGTGGGACTTTCATGTCGGACGTTAATACGGATCCACACACCCTCTGCCCTCAATGTCGGGGCCGACGGTGTGACCAGGATAACATGTGCCGTGAGTGCAGGGAGTGGTCTGCCTCCCAGTGGGAGAGGTTTGGCCGTCGACGTAAGAAGAAGTCCAAGAGAGACCGTTCTCCTCCGGGGTTAGCCTTGAAGGAGGAAGGTTCTCGGGAATCTTCTTCCGCCGCCCAAACCTCCTCCGAAACTCCCCCTCGGCCGCCTCCTAAGGAGAGTCGTCCGAGTGGGAGCGCAGGCCCTTGTTCTGTTTCCCTACCTTTGATGATCTTATACAGATTTGGTCGTCCCTGGGGCTTAAGGGCTTGCCCTCCAGGGTCGCTCTTATTGACCTTGTCTCGTTGGGGGCCGCTGTTAAGCAGTCGCCGGTGGTAGCAGAGGTAGACCCTCTGTATATTGTCGACGTCGTGGTGACAGAGGCCTCCGACGTGGCTGGGCCTTCCGCCGCAGGTGCTGTTTCTGGTGATGGTGCTCAAGGCTCTCCTCCTCCTTCCGTACATCCTTCGAAGGGGGAAGTGAGTCCTTCGGTCTCGACTGCTGCTCAGCTTCTTTCTGAGGGAAGTGTTTTGACGGAGACTCCCCTTCGGAGGACCGATGGTCCCGACGATCTCCCCCGAGGCCGCCTCCGCCGTAAGGCTCACCGCCCTCTATGCCACAAGGGCCTCCCTTCCCCTTACAGGGGGACTAAGAGACGCCTTTTTGGGTCTTCGTCCTCCGGGGGGGGACTCTCCTCGTCAGCCTCAACCTACTGCTCCGCCCTCCTTGAACCTCTCTGCAGACCGCTCACCATCTCCTGCCGGATCTTCGCCTTCTGGAGAACTCGTCACCCGACGGGCAACGGTCCCTTCGGGGCTAAGGGATTCTTCCCTTACGCGAGCAGTGCTAGCGCACAAGCGCTCTCCTGCTCGCCAGCGCTCACCTGTTCGCCAGCGATCTCCTGCTCGTCGACGATCTCCTGCTCGCCGACGCTCACCAGCTCGTCTGCTCTCTCCTGATGTTCGCCCCCCTCGCCAGCGCTCTCCTGCTCGTCAGCTCTCTTCCGAACGTCAGCGCTCATTTGAGGACCATCGCCCTGCGGTCTCTGATCACCCTTTAGTTCCTGCTGAACTCCCTGCTCACCATCTGCCTGGTCCTGTGGCTACGCAATATCGTGCTGCGCGTGTGTCAGAAACACATGTTCGCCAACGCCCCAGCGATCTTCCCGTTCCTGCTCGTGAACGCGCCGCACCACCTGTCCTCTCACAGGACACGCGTCGATCTTCTGCTCGCCAGCGATCACCAGCTCGCCAGCGATCACCTACGCGCCAGCGATTACCTCCTCGCCAGCGTTCACCTGCTTGCCAGCGCGCACAGGCGATCTTGGTATCGCCTATTCAACAGCGACAACTAGCGCGCCGACGTTCGCCAACGCTCCTGAAGGAACATGGTTCGCCAGCTTCTAGCTCGCCATCACGCGATCGCCCGCCTGCACATGCCGCTCGCCATCGCTCGCCATTGCACGATCGCCCTCCTGCGCATGCTGCTCGCCATCACACGACCCTGCACGATCGCCCGCTTACGCATGCTGCTCCTCATCGCACAACCCTGAACGATCGCCCTCGTGCGGATGCTGATCACCATCGCACCCCATCACGCGATCATTCACCTGCGCATGCTGCTCGCCATCGCACGACCCTGAACGATCGCCCGCTTACGCATGCTGCTGCTCATCGCACAACCCTGAACGATCGCCCTCCTGCGGATGCTGATCACCATCGCACCCTATCATGCGATCATTCACCTGCGCATGCTGCTCGCCATCGCTTACCATTACGCGGTCATTCACCTGCGCATGCTGCTCACCATCGCACACCAGTGGGTCGACATACCACATCGCGCCATCGCCAACTTGAGCGACTGCACTCACCAGCTCGTCATCGATCGCCTGTGGATCTACACCGCCAGCGATCTTCCTCACCTACGCGGCAGCACGATCCCTCGCCGTCGCGCCAACGCTTGCGTTCGTCGCCTCGGACAAGTGTTCATTTACCTGCCCACCCTCGCGCCCACTCGCCTGCGCGCCCGCCCGCGCGATCGATCGCTCGCCCGCGCGACCGCTCGTCTGTGCGCCCGCGCGATCGCTCGCCTGCGCTCCCGCGCGATCGCTCGCCTGCGCTCCCGCGCGACCATTCGCCCTCGCGCGACCATTCGCCCTCGCGCGACCATTCGCCCTCGCGCGACCATTCGCCCTCGCGCGACCATTCGCCCTCGCGCGACCATTCGCCCTCGCGCGACCATTCGCCCTCGCGCGACCATTCGCCCTCGCGCGACCATTCGCCCTCGCGCGACCATTCGCCCTCGCGCGACCATTCGCCCTCGCGCGACCATTCGCCCTCGCGCGACCATTCGCCCTCGCGCGACCATTCGCCCTCGCGCGACCATTCGCCCTCGCGCGACCATTCGCCCTCGCGCGACCATTCGCCCTCGCGCGACCATTCGCCCTCGCGCGACCATTCGCCCTCGCGCGACCATTCGCCCTCGCGCGACCATTCGCCCTCGCGCGACCATTCGCCCTCGCGCGACCATTCGCCCTCGCGCGACCATTCGCCCTCGCGCGACCATTCGCCCTCGCGCGACCATTCGCCCTCGCGCGACCATTCGCCCTCGCGCGACCATTCGCCCTCGCGCGACCATTCGCCCTCGCGCGACCATTCGCCCTCGCGCGACCATTCGCCCTCGCGCGACCATTCGCCCTCGCGCGACCATTCGCCCTCGCGCGACCATTCGCCCTCGCGCGACCATTCGCCCTCGCGCGACCATTCGCCCTCGCGCGACCATTCGCCCTCGCGCGACCATTCGCCCTCGCGCGACCATTCGCCCTCGCGCGACCATTCGCCCTCGCGCGACCATTCGCCCTCGCGCGACCATTCGCCCTCGCGCGACCATTCGCCCTCGCGCGACCATTCGCCCTCGCGCGACCATTCGCCCTCGCGCGACCATTCGCCCTCGCGCGACCATTCGCCCTCGCGCGACCATTCGCCCTCGCGCGACCATTCGCCCTCGCGCGACCATTCGCCCTCGCGCGACCATTCGCCCTCGCGCGACCATTCGCCCTCGCGCGACCATTCGCCCTCGCGCGACCATTCGCCCTCGCGCGACCATTCGCCCTCGCGCGACCATTCGCCCTCGCGCGACCATTCGCCCTCGCGCGACCATTCGCCCTCGCGCGACCATTCGCCCTCGCGCGACCATTCGCCCTCGCGCGACCATTCGCCCTCGCGCGACCATTCGCCCTCGCGCGACCATTCGCCCTCGCGCGACCATTCGCCCTCGCGCGACCATTCGCCCTCGCGCGACCATTCGCCCTCGCGCGACCATTCGCCCTCGCGCGACCATTCGCCCTCGCGCGACCATTCGCCCTCGCGCGACCATTCGCCCTCGCGCGACCATTCGCCCTCGCGCGACCATTCGCCCTCGCGCGACCATTCGCCCTCGCGCGACCATTCGCCCTCGCGCGACCATTCGCCCTCGCGCGACCATTCGCCCTCGCGCGACCATTCGCCCTCGCGCGACCATTCGCCCTCGCGCGACCATTCGCCCTCGCGCGACCATTCGCCCTCGCGCGCGACCATTCGCCCTCGCGCGACCATTCGCCCTCGCGCGACCATTCGCCCTCGCGCGACCATTCGCCCTCGCGCGACCATTCGCCCTCGCGCGACCATTCGCCCTCGCGCGACCATTCGCCCTCGCGCGACCATTCGCCCTCGCGCGACCATTCGCCCTCGCGCGACCATTCGCCCTCGCGCGACCATTCGCCCTCGCGCGACCATTCGCCCTCGCGCGACCATTCGCCCTCGCGCGACCATTCGCCCTCGCGCGACCATTCGCCCTCGCGCGACCATTCGCCCTCGCGCGACCATTCGCCCTCGCGCGACCATTCGCCCTCGCGCGACCATTCGCCCTCGCGCGACCATTCGCCCTCGCGCGACCATTCGCCCTCGCGCGACCATCGTTCGTGGCGAATTCCACAGCCGGTGGTAGCAGCAGGGATGCGTGCTCCTAGACGGCACTCGGGATCACCTCCATCCAAGCACAGGTTGGTAGTGCAGGACGAAGACAGGTCAGTACAGCATTCTTCCCCACCTTCTTTTCAGGCAGGTACCGTCGTGTCCACTCCAAAGGATCGCCCGATCCCTTTCTCTTTAGCGAGGATTTCGGACTCTGTGTCCTTGGAGCGGCAGACTTGGTTTGGTCTGCTGGCACGGGCGTTAGTGAGGGTTATGAAACCAGCACTCGCCGGCCAGGGTAACAAACCAGCGGTTGTCTCTCCTACGCTGAAGAGAAAGAGAGGAGTGGACTTCGTGGTGACTTCCCCTAGGGCGAAGTTGGTTCCCAAGAGGTCGGTCTCGAAGGTCCCTTCTCCTGCACGAGTACTCTCTCCTTCTCCCGTGGACGAGGCCTTTCCGTCCTCAGGTGAGTCCAGTGGGGCGGTAGTCTTCCCCTCGGCACCAGGGGGGGTAGACTTCGCTTCAGGCATGAGAATCGTCTCGTGAGGAAGGGGCCCCCTCGAACCTCGTTGTTGGGATCCTGTATCCCTCCCAGGAGGGAACCAAAGGATTCCAAGACCGTCCCTAAATCCTCTGCAAGGATTCGCCAGGAACCCACGACTACCCAGGGGAATGTCCACGTATCACCCCAGGAAGAGATTCCTGGGGCAGGAGACTTAGCTGCCAGCCCGCAGGGAGGAGAACAGCAAGAGTCCGAACATGCCTTCTGGCAGGTCCTAAGCCTGATAAGGACACTTAACAGACTTACGGATCTAGTCATCGCCCCCCGTGAAGGCAAAGACACGATTCTGGATGAAGTGTTTGACGTTCGGAAGGCCCCTAAGACCAGTGCAGCTCTGCCCTGGTCTTGGGGGCTGAAGAGTGCCAGAGCTAGGGCCAACGCTCAGCTCGCACTTCTTGCCTCCTCCAGTCGTTCCACTGCCGGGAACAAGCTTATCCCTCCTCCTCGCCTTCAGCAGAGGAGGTATTTCGAGATCCTGGGTGAGCACAACCTCGCTCTTCCTCTCCATCACTCTGTGGAGGAGCTGGCGAAGGGAGTTCCCCTGGAGAAACTCTCTTCCCGGCAGGTGTCGTTCTCGGCGGCAGAGATCCTTAACCACGAGAAGGTCGCTAAGTGTGCCATGCAGGCCACTTCGTGGCTGGACTTCTGGCTAGGATCTCTGGGCATCCTATTGCGATCGGAGGACTTGTCCAAGGAGACCAATAGGAAGGCCCTAGAGACCTTCTTGCTCTCGGGCACCCGCTCCATCGAGTTTTTGGCGCACCAGGTTACCACCCTGTGGGCCAACTCGGTGGTGAAACGTCGCGATGCTGTGTCCGAGAGATTCCATCCGAAGGTCCCCGCCGTAGATGTGTGTAGGCTCCGACATGCTTCCCTTCTGGGGGAGAGCCTGTTTGAGCCTCAAGACTTGGAGCGAACGGCTGAGAGGTGGAGGAAATCCAGCACGGACTCCCTCCTCTACAGGGCCCTTACAACTCGGCCCTATAAGCCTCCAGCCTCGCCACAACAGCAACAACAGCCTCGTAAGGCTCCCAAACAGGCACCGGCAGCTAAGAAAGTGGTGTCTAAGCCCCAGCCCTTTCCAGCCAAGGTCAAGAGGGGCGGTAAGTCCTCCATGGGAGGCAAGACTCCTAGGGGTGGCGGCCGCGGCCGCAAGCCCTAGGGGTGGCAGTCCCCCTGCGTGTCCACCTGTGGGGGGATGCCTTCAGCGTTGCGTCCGCAGGTGGCAGCAACACGGGGCCGATGCTTGGACGGTCTCAGTGATCGGCCAAGGTTATCGCGTCCCGTTCACGTCATCTCAACCTCCCCTGACAGCGAATCCAGTGTCGTTGAGCTCCTATGCCATGGGATCGGCAAAGGGGCTGGCCCTTCAGGCCGAAGTCGAGACCATGTTCGAGAAGGGTGCTCTCCAGGAGGTCGTGGATGGCTCCCCAGGCTTCTTCAGTCGACTCTTTCTTGTAAAGAAGGCTACTGGAGGCTGGAGACCCCTCATCGATCTCTCAGCTCTGAACAGGTTTGTCAAACAAACCCGGTTCAGCATGGAGACAGCAGACACGGTCAGACTTGCGGTGAGACCACAAGACTTCATGTGTACACTGGATCTAAAGGACGCGTACTTCCAGATCCCAATCCATCCGTCTTCCAGGAAGTACCTGAGATTCTGCCTAGACAACAAGATCTACCAGTTCAAGGTGCTGTGTTTCGGTCTCTCCACAGCTCCTCAGGTGTTCACCAGAGTGTTCACCCTGATTTCATCTTGGGCGCACAGAAACGGCATTCGTCTCCTTCGTTACCTAGACGATTGGCTGATCCTAGCAGACTCGGAGTCGACCCTTCTTCGGCACCGAGACAGGCTTCTGGATCTTTGCCAGGATCTGGGGATCGTGGTAAACCTCGAGAAGTCCTCTCTGCAGCCGTCCCAACGACTGGTTTATCTAGGCATGCTAATAGACACCAATCTCCACAAAGCCTTTCCATCAGACGACCAGATAGCAAGGCTGAGGAGGGTGGCGGAGCCTTTCCTCAGGCGAAAAGAACTCTCCGCCCAATCGTGGTTGCGTCTCTTAGGCCACCTATCCTCCCTGGCCCGTCTGGTTCCAAACAGCCGCCTCAGGATGAGATCCCTTCAATGGCGGCTCAAGTCCCGGTGGAATCAAGGATCCGATTCCCCGGACATTCTGATCCCAATGGGGTCTCTGGAACAGACGGACTTGCGGTGGTGGCTGGCCGACGAGAAGCTAGAAAAAAAAACTTCATTATCTGAGCAGAGACTTCTTAAACTCCAAAAGTGACTTAATTTAATTTCCTTACTAGAGTCATCTCATTCTGCAGTCGGAGAGAATAGGAGTAGGTTTAAGCAAAGAGGTTTATCCCTCCTCTGGAGATGGAATGTGGAATTGTTGCAGGAACTACAGGAAGGTGGGGGTCAAGGATAAGGAAAGGACTCTGGTAAGGATCTTGAAGGTGATGGGTATGAGGTCTTGTAAGGCGAGGGACTCAATTTCTTGAGCCAAGGATTGGGGTTTAATTGAAGATGTAGGTCGTTGCTGGTCCTTATGAGGAGCAGTTGCAGATGCAGGCACAGGAACAGTTGCTGGCTGGCGCTGTCTTCTCTGGCGAGGAGGTTGCTGGTCTTTAGGCTGTGACATCGAAGCTGGCTTAGGTTGTTTTAAGAGGGTTAGTGCCCTTCAGAGCAGCTATCCTCCTAAGTCTATCTGGGCAGCGCTTGTTCCAGGCGTGATGAGGTCTGGAGCAATTAGGGCACTTGGGGCGTGTCTCTCTTCCATCCTTGTGGGCCTGGAAACAGATTTCGGTGTTGTGGCGCTGGCTGCAGACACCACAGATGACAGGGCCTTGACATTCTTCTCTGTGATGGCCACGACGCTGGCAACGGTAGCATCGAAAAGGCTCTGGCGTGTAGTCTTCAACAGGGAACGTCCCCCAGACTCCAACATCCAGCGATGAAGGCACTGGACCTATGAAGGTGGCTATAAGCCTCCTGGCAGGGACATATTCTCTGTTCTTGCTGCGTTCCGCCTTGTCGATGTTACTGCAGGAAGTTGCAATGGAGATAGGCATGGATGCGGGATATCCGGTGATGACTGCCTTCCTCCGAACCAAGGCAGGGTCTAGCAGGGTCTAATCAGGTTTTTGTTGCAGAGATCTTGCTATTTCCAAGTCCTTAGGGATGAAGATTAAATCATCCCTTCGGTTGGGTCTAGCTGAGAGCTGCATGCCAGGCTTTGCAGCCATGGCAGCAACTGTGGCGAAGGACGTAGAGCTGTCAGTGTCGGAGAGCCTAAACTTCAGAAGTGGTCTCCTGGGTTCAGGCTGAGGAGCTGGAATGCTTGCAGTAATGGTTGAGGCTTCTCGTAGGAGTTCAGTAAGGCAGCCAGTGCAGTTGCAGTCCACTGAATGGTTCCCCTAGGTCCCAACACGTTCAGTCTCCATGGTATTGGAGGGCTCTGGCACCGAGGTTGGAGGGGTGGCTGCTGTGGAGTTGTAGGGACTGACAATGAGAAACTCTCAGTCCTTGGAGTCACTAGTGGCGCTGGTGAAGGACGTTCAGGGCTTTTCCTTCTTATGGGAAGGGGTGTAGTCACTTCTCTAGTAGCTGATTTCTTGGTCGCATAATGCTTTAGGATCTTGGTAGAGCCGACTTTGCAATCCTTGCAGCTGCACCTGATGGCGAATCAGGTTTTTGTCTTCCACAGCAGTTTGTTTCAAGGCCTACAGTGTTGAATAGGTGAACACGTCGATTCTGATACGATGTACAACAGTCGCAGTCACATTCAGGATCGTTGTGATGGTCCCGGCAGTGTCGGTCTCCTTCTGGGTCCATGCCCAGTTTCTAAGGTAGAAGACGGACATGGTGGCGAAACTCTAAAGTGACCGCAATGAGAATTAGACTTAGAGCGGATCACAGAGAAGAGAGAAGCAGTTAACGGGAGCTCAGTTGCGACTGATGGGCAAAACGTTGTTGGGGTATTAAAGCCAACACTTGTTGTTGGCACGGGCCTTTCCCTCAGTTGGCCCGTAGGGGCAAAACGGCTAGTCCCACTGCCATTAACTGTGGAAACTGCAACCGTGCAGTTGGAATATTGAGTCAAAGGCTCGACCCACCGCCAATAACCGCAGTTGATGACTGCAAGGGCATGAGATTGTAAAAACCACCTGCTAAATTGGTAAAGAGAGAGAGAGAGAGAGAGAGAGAGAGAGAGAGAGAGAGAGAGAGAGAGAGAGAGAGAGAGCAGCTAGCTGCCGGGCAATCTGAACGAACTAACTGGCTAGACCTACTACCCACTTTTCTAAAAGATGATGAGTTAAATATTGTAATAAATCTATGGATTATTGAAAATTAAATCAAACAGATATAATCTCAAGTGATTATAAAATTAATCAGCCAATTTAATCACACTTGAAGTTCTTTGAATATAGCAGAGTTAAATGTAGCAAATTTTCCCAAATTTAGGAATATATTTTAAATTTAAAATATTTATTTATATCTTTCTATAAATTTAAAATAGATTAAGATTTTTAAAAGAATTGGTTCAATAATATTTTTATTTAAATATTTCATATATGTTAATTGAATTAGAATTATTTACATAAAAACAGGTATTTTACTTGAATGTGACCAGTCTAGGTAGGCGAGGGTTTTGTAAACAAATAATAGTTTGGTTAAATTCTCTGGTTGAATTCTGAATTGGCAAGACAAACTGTCTCCCATGTAAACTCTCATCTAAACACACTCACTACACGACTAGTGTATCACCATGATCAGCAAAGCTGTACTATAGTCTGTCTAGAATGTCATGAAACATCGAGTAGGTTTGCAGAGATGCCAAACTTCCTCAAGACTTTTAATCTGACTCAAGCTAATCCCAGCATCCTTCCATTCTGGGTCCTTTAATACGGTCGTAAAATTTTATTTTTAATCCCATAATCTGGATCTTTCCAGTCACACAAAACCTGAATGGTTGTTGTGGATTAAGTTGACCTTGTGTTTCGAAAACAGCTCATAAAGTTGATTACTTTGTTTATTTTAAAAACATTCATGTAAAAAAAAATTTTTAGGGAGAGTTCAAGCACCATATAAGGTACGGGAGACAAGTAAATGTCCTTAATACATATCATAGTATTTCTACAACTTTGAAGAGATCCATCTCAGATGAAAATAAAAATTTAACGTTTTGTACCCTACGATCAATCTAGTTCAGTACAATACTGGAATCTTAATGTACCAAATGTTTTCGAGCTTTATTACTCATAAAGCTTTAACTTTTATTCTTTATATAATTTGAATTCTGATTGAATCAGTTTATATTTGAACATTATCAAATGTGTAGTCAGATTCTTAAAGATATCTGTAGCCTGGCATCGTCTCTCTCTCTCTCTCTCTCTCTCTCTCTCTCTCTCTCTCTCTCTCTCTCTCTCTCTCTCTCTCTCTGTGTTACCATATTTGTTGTAGAATTGATGAATGTGCCAAACATCAAATATTTCATAAAATAATACTTTTCTCAATTAAAACAATTTCTCGGATTTTAGGATAATGAAACGGTAAAGTTAATAGACATTTTCTTTAAAATAAGGCACTGTTTTAGTATAAAAATAAAATTGTCTTGGTTATCAGGAAGTAAATTCTCATAGGAGGATGAAACCTCTAACATAGAAACAAGGAGTAAAACAAATGTATGCAGTGAAATCGATAAAGATTTTTCCCATAAAATAAATTGTTTACAAAAATATGTGTTGTTTACCGTCACAGGATAAAACTAAACAACAAAATAAAACAGAAGTTTCCATTAAATTAAATCAAGATAATCCTCCAGTGTTTTTCAGCATTAATGTGTTCTATACTATTCTTCATCAGATGAAGTTACTTCTATAACAAATGAATCAACAAACTGATTCATAGCAACATCATTCTCTGTGTCTTTTATAATGATGTCTTCAACATGATTAACGGCATTTTTCCAATTTTCTGCTGTCACGCATGACAGTGCCACTCGCAGCAAAGATGTTAGATCTGCCATTTTAAATGTATTCCTTTTGGCTACATAGTCTTTAATCTGCGCCCAAATGAGTTCAATTGCACTATAATGGCAGTGATAAGGTGGCAGCCTTACGACCCTGTGACCTTTTTCCAAATCTATTTTGTCGATGACATATTTTGGAGCATTTCCATGTTTCACTGCTTTCACCATTTCAAGCAATTCACACTTCGTCAGATATTCTGGGGGATTTTCACCTTTATTTCTTAACCAGTCTTGGATCGCTCCCTTTGTGCTTGCCATGGTAGGAGGTTTGTCACTTTGCACTGAATGGTATAATGCGTTGTCCATAATTATGACGGACTGTTGTGGTATATTGGGTATGAGCTGCTCTCGAAACCATTTTTCGAATACAATGTGATTCATTTGGTGGTGATAGTCACCGTCGTTCTTTGCTTGGAATACCAACTGTGCATTTGGCAAGAATCCTTGCTCAGATCCAGCATGCAAAATGATAATTTTATTCCCTTTCCCGCTTGGTGGGTTTATTTCAGTTGCTCCTGTCGAACTTTCATCCATCCAACACTTGGTGACTGTATAATTCTGATTAATCCAGGTTTCATCCAGAAATATAACAGACTTTTTTCCTGTACCCCTAATATTTTTCATGTCACATAGGAACTTGGTCCTGGCACTTGCAATATCACTTCTCCTCAGTAGAAATTTCCGCTCGTTAACTCTTCCGTATTTAAATCCAATTTCTTCAAGTATCTTACGTAAAGATTCTCTGCATCCACTAAATCCAATATTTTCTTTGACTTCAAGTAGAATGCTATCCAGCGTTGGAATTTCCTTTCTGACATAATAACCGAGAACTGTCCTTCGTAAAACGCACTGATCAAATCCATCGATGTTGGTTACAGTTTGTGGTCTTTTCCTTTTCTTTACGTTAAAAACGGGAGCTTCATTTTCTTCTAAGCTGTCTTTTCCTTCCTTACAAATGCGATATATCGTACTTCTGCACTGCTTAGTTGCATCCATTGTACGTTGTACTGCCTTGTCAAAGCCATGCATAACAGTTTTGTCTTCTTTCTCCCTTTTGAAGTACTCGTGGACATTGAATATGACTTCTTGCGTCTGAGCACTTAATTGCTGTCGTGGGGAGCCTTCCATCTTAAACCGTCACGCTTGGGTATCAGAACCAAAGTGATAAGCTACTTAACCTTCCTGACCTGAGACAGAGAGAGATGTGGCATAGTGTATGCCAAATCTACACTGTTTTTTCGCCTTAAGTGAGATTTAATGAATGAAATTGGCGCAAAGTGGCAACGTCGGAAACCTACTCTATGTTTCATGACATTCTGGACAGACTATAGTCATGGCCAAGATACTAAGTTGTATACTGTGAGCCATTTAGACAAAGGTCTTTCACTATCAGTAAGGATCTTGATGAGCAATTTAGACAAAGGTCTTCCACTATCAGTAAGGATCTTGATGAGCAATTTAGACAAAGGTCTTTCACTATCAGTAAGGATCTTGATGAGCAATTTAGACAAAGGTCTTCCACTATCAGTAAGGATCTTGATGAGCAATTTAGACAAAGGTCTTTCACTATCTTGAAATTGATGAGTATGATGTCTTGTAAGAAGGTGAGGTCGAACAGACAGGTAGGGAACGGAAAGGTTTTATGTCTAGCTCACGATACCAGAGTCTGTTCGTCTGACAATTATAGTATTTTGGGTTAAATACCGTTCCGTTCCATAGATTGCCATACCTATAGTATGATATCAGCTCATATACGGGCTCTTGTCGTTAGACAAGACCGTTCAGAAATAGCTAGCGTATTCCGCCGTAGAGTTTTCTGTCGATAAATGCATAAAGAGTTTCAGATGTCATGACAAGAACTGATAACTCTCCTAAAGAAAATAACTATTTATGCAAATATCAACTAATTTAATTAATTTTTGAATAAAAAGTTCACGTAAATTATGTAATAAAAAAAATAAATCAGTAATCTACACATTAACTTATATTTTTTGAAAATAAAGTGATTTTTCTTCAGGAAATACCCTAATAATAGAGTTTTCCGGTTACATCAAAAAAGTCTTTTATAATTTCTTATCTCTTTTCTTTCTTAGTTCCTTCATTTCCTTTATTCCTTTCCATATTTCATCATATATCCAGGGTTTTCCTGTATCTATTATTCAATAATTCATTTATTTATACACTATTATAATAGATTCCCTTAAGCTAGTTGCCTAGACTTCACGTCCCGTCATTCATGAAATAAAGAAAACCACAAAAGCCTACAATAAGATAATTTTACTTAAGGGATTTTATATTTAGATTGAATCTGAGTAGACTCATTCTTATTCCAGGAATTTATCCCTAAAAAGAGAATTAATCGAAGGGGTTAAGAGCACTATATAGATACTGAAGGGCAATAATTTTGGCGACGAAGTTCACAAACCTTCAGGCTAGAAAAAAAAAACTTCATTATCTGAGCAGATACATTTATAAGTCCTTTTATTTTTATAGACAAAGTATAAAACAATTTAAAATGTATCCTTAGAAAGAATCTAGCCTACATAGCTATGTGGCGTGTCAAGAATACGACATTTGATATTACGCGATATCCCATGTTGAGTTTATTTAGGGATATTCGCTCAAGGAGTTAGAATTCTGGATACCTTAAGGTAAAATTCTCTGGGAATATCACCGTAGTCAAATATACCCAAAGAAGCTACCCTAAAGGAACTTCCATAAGGACGACATGGCTATCTCACCCAAAAATAGATTTTTCGCTTCGCTCAAAATCCGTTTTATAACCTGTAAGGGAAGAAAATACATATATTAGTTCATTGGTAAATTAACTGTTTGATTTCACTTAGATGTTGGATATGTTTCAACACTACAAATGTTCCCATAGCACTGGTGTTATTGGTTAGATTCTGCACACATATAAAACAGTCCATGAATCACCATAGTGATTTTTACTGAGAGGTATTACACTCGGTGGTTCTAATACACTGTTAAGTCCCAAAACAGTCCACTGTTCATCGCAGCACTAGGCGACAGGTTTTATAACGTTACCTGCCGCCACCACAAAGTGTTTTATCTCGTGCACTTGCTTCGCATGATGTTTATAGAAGACTCTGGATGATTTCCAACCCGTATATGAGCGGAGTCTATCAAAGTCCATATGCTGAAAGAAGTTCAACGAGGAAGCAACTTTTCTCGGATCGTGACCTGCGGGTGTACTGTCAAGATCCGCTCTGCGAATAAAGTGGGTGAGTTTTGCCCTCAGTTGTTTTAGGGATAGGTTTGATCCTGAGGTTTCGCCTAACCTCAGAAGAGCTGTCCCTCCTTGAAGTCTGAAGTTCTTCGAAGATAGACCTTAAGACACTCTACAGGACATAGAGAGACATCTTCCTTCAGAGGGCAGATTCTCCAAGGACCCCACCTTTTGGTGGGCAGCTCGTTTTTGGCGAGAAAGGCAGGATCAGGAAAAGGGTTCAGTTCTCCCACTTCTGTGAACTGAATATGGCCTTCGTTCCTGGATAAGGCCACTATTCCACTAACTCTGGCCCCTGAGGCTATAGCGAACAGGAATAGGCCTATCACTTTTTGTGTTAGATTCTTTAGGGTACAATCATCATTGTTCAAATTCGAAGCATAGTGCAAGACTTTCTCCAAGGACCGTGATATGGGCTTTGGAGGGGTTGCTTGTTTGAGTCTAGCGCATGCTTCCGGAATCTTATTGAAGATTTCATTTGATAGGTCCACCTGAAAGGCGTAAAGAAGAGGTCTAGTCAAAGCTGACTTACACGCAGTTATTGTGGTGGAAGCTAGGTCTTGTTCATGAAGGTAGATGAAGAAGGAGAGGCAGAAATCTATTGAAATTTCTGCCGGTTTCATTGTTTTCATGAAGGAAACCCACTTCTTCCAAGACAATTCGTATTGTCTTCTGGTTGACTTTGACTTGTATTCTTCTATAAAGTCGATGTTGTCTTTTGAGATCCCAAACCTTTTCCTGGCTGCTAAGGCGAGAAAATCATGAGATGTAGGTTTTTGGTTCTCAAGGATGAAGCGTAGACAGTCGACTTCTGAACCAGTTGGGATAAAACTGGGTTCGGTAGAGAGAACAGCTTCTGTTTCAGTTCTAGGGAACCACTTGCTTCTGGGCCATTTGGGGGTCACTACTGCTGCTGTTCCTCTGAAGGATCTCAGCTTGTTGAGGACCTTCATCAGGAGGTTGGTTGGTGGGAACAGATAGATGTGATTCCATCTGTTCCAAATGAGGGACACGGCGTCCATCGCTTCTGCCCAAGGTTCCTCGTAGGGGGCTACATATCGAGGTAGTTTCTTGTTGTCGCTCGTTGCGAAGAGGTCGATCTGCAGTTCCAGCACTTTTTCCAAGATGAAGGAGAATGAGTCTGCGTCCAGGGACCATTCTGTCTCTATCGGCTTTTGCCTGGATAGAGCATCTGCCGTCACATTGCGGAACCCTTGCAGGTGAACTGCTGATAAGTGCCATCTCTTCTCCCTTGCCAGGCGAAAGATGGCTAACATCACGTGATTGATGTGAGGTGATCTCGAGCCTTGTCGGTTCAGACATTTCACTATTACCTCGCTGTCCAAGACCAGCCTGATGTGGGCTGATCTGCGAGGGGATAGTTTTTTCAACGTTAGTAAGACTGCCATGGCCTCCAGGATGTTGATGTGAAAGGTCTTGAACTGGTGCGACAAATTCCCTTGCACTTCCCTTCGATGGGAGTGGCGTCCCCATCCTTCCCCGGTGAGGCATCTGTGTGAATGACCACTGAAGGTTGAGGTGGTCGTAAGGGAATTGTCCATGTCAGGCTCTTGACCTTTGACCAGGACTTGGGAGCGTTCTGAGTAGGGTCGTTGTCAATCTTTGTTGATCTCTTCGAGCGTTTGATGCGTATCTTCTCCAGACTCCTGACGCATCTTTTAGTTGCGCTTTTAGCGCTAGGTCTGTCACTGCTGCAAACTGGAGAGAGCCCAGTACTCTTTTCTGTCGCGTAATATAAACAAACGAACTAACGGGCTAGACCTACTACATGTTTTTTTAAATGTTATTGAGGTAATTATTAATAAATAAATCCCAAAGATATAATTCCAAGTGAATTTAAAAATCAATCAGCTAATTTAATCACTAAAGAAATCCTTTGTATTTTGCAGTGATATTGCCATTTTTTTTCCAAATTTAGGAATCTATTTTAAATTTAAAATATATTTTTGTATCTTTCTACAAATTTAAAATAAAGTAAGATGAGTAAAAGTATTGATTAAATGATATCAAATAAGAATATTATATATATATCCAATGGTTTAGGATCATTTACATAATAATGTATATTTTATGTAAATGTAATCAGTCAAGGTAGGTTAGGGTTTTGTAATCAAATGGATAATTGGGTATAGATAGCTATATGGTTACAATTTGAAATGGTAGTACCCACAGGTCTACCGTGTTATACTCTCATTCGTCTTATATATATATATATATATATATATATATATATATATATATATATATATATATATATATATATATATATATATATATATATATTATATATATATATATATATTTATATATATATATATATATATATATATATATATATATATATATATATATATATATATATATTCCGTGTCAGTGCTAAGTGTACTTTCTTAAATACACTTTAACAAAGTTAAATAGTATAGATTTGCTCTTGAAGTAACTCCATAATGTGATTAAAAATTGAAAGATGTAAGACAAAAACCAGTCAAGTGAAGTTAGAAATTTGTGAAATTAGCTAATTGTCTCTTTAAATCTGTCAATAATAGTTCTCGCAATGGAAAAACGCTTGACAATCTTATCAATGATTACCTGCCATTGTAATATATATATGCATAAAATATCTGTAATATTCCTATACTCACTATATACATAATATCTCCCTTAACAAATGCAGCCATTTCTATTTCACTGTGAGACAGGACTCTAATATGTCTGGAGTTTTGGCCAGTTTTCATCACCACGCTGGACAGAATGGCGGGAGGCTTTCGTTGGATTAGTCACAGCGAACCAAACTAGTAGGGGTGACCCTGACTATAGTAAAGCTTTTCCTGATCATGGCTATACACAGGTTTTCCACCATGTTAAGGTATTCCCACTCAAGCTAGGGCTGGGGAGGGCCAGGCAATGGATAGGCTTTGTCGATACACCTATCCATAGCTCGCAAGGATGGCGAGGTTACGGACACTTGGGCCTCGAACTCAAGTCCAAGAGATTGCCAGGCAGGGACTTATCCATTAGGTTACCACAAACCGAGAGGTACTTGTGATTTGTAGAGGTTCATTATCTTTATTCATGTTTGCAGCCTAGCTTGAGGTTATTGTCATACTGGACAATGTGGTTTGGTCATGGTGAGAAACTAGCCTGATGGCTAATCCACCTACTTCAGAGCTTACATGGTAGACATCTCTATACTACCAATTCAATATGAACATTATCTTTATTCAAGTTAGGAGCCTAGCAAATTTCTGGGCCCCTTGCTGATATCAGCTGATTGGTTTCGTTCAACTTTTTCCTATTTGCTCCTCAAACTGTGAGATTGTAGTGTGATGCCACAACACTTTTGCTCGCTATGATCGGCTGGAGGTTGGCGAAAACCTCAAGTAAGAAATGGCTCGTTTGATTCCACCAATAAGTGTTTTTCCAGTGGTGATTTATGGCTGCAGATAGGAGATAGGATGTGCTCTTGCTTGGCAATCTTGAGTCCATAATGCCTGGAAAGGTAATGAAAATCTGCTTCGTTCATCCTGTGGTAGTTTTAGAATTCTTCAATTCGCGTAGGCTACTATTCCGATAATACATATTACTGTAAGAGTTACACAATTTGCTCTTCGAACCGCGAGATCGGACTGTGACGCTACAACACTTTCCCTCGCTATGATCGGCTGGAGGCTGGCGAAAACCTCGAACAAGAAATGACTAGTATGATTCCAGCATAAGACTATATGGCACCCTTGAAGAGAATAACTATGAGGAATATAAACTAACGGTCAACACTCTGCCAGAGCTCTTCTTTGTTTCAGACTATCATTATAATGCAAGATTTCTCTCTTATATTATTATGATTATTATCAACCCACAGCCCTAGTTGGAAATGCAGGATGCTATAAGGGCTCTAACAAGGAAAATAGCCCAGTAAGGAAAGGAATTAAGGAATAAGATAGAATAGTCTGCCTGGGTGTACCTCAAACAAGAGAATTCTGATCCAAGACTGTGGAAGACCATGGTACAGAGGGTATGACACTACCCGAGACTATAGAACAATGGTTTGAATTTGGAGTGTCCTCCTAGAAGAGTGGCTTACCAAAGCTAAAGAGTATTCTATACTTACTAAGAGGAAAATGGCCACTTGACAGTTAGATGTATTAGAAACTATTGGTATCAAATAACTAAGTACAATGTAGTACAAGGCCACAAGTTTATCTATTCATATATTATTTATGGAAGCACAGGTCTAATTGAGGCTGGCAAGTTAGCATTAGTGAATTGACTACATATCTACTGACTTTGGCCTATTTTTTCTCTGTTCCAACAATTGACGGATTATTTGCCAAAACAGATAAAGCCAAAAGGAATGAAGTACCTGAATGGTGAGGAAAATTAGATTAATGCTATACTAAAAAAACTGTGTCTTTATACTGTTTATAAATGGGGGCTCGCACGAGTGGTAGACAGTGTAGAAATGCCACACACAATTATATCTTGGTAGGCACAGTCTTCTATAATATATCAGCAAGTATGAGAACACTATGTGGATACAACTGACTGACTGGTTGAATGACTGAGAACAGAACTGAGGTCATTCACAGTTACCTGTCTTGTAGACATAGGGAACATACTAGAACCATAAGTCCAAAACATGTGGACCCTTCTACGTGTAAACAAGCGACTGACCGGAAGGGTCGCCGCGGTTCTGGAAACATCTGTGCACAGTTCCAAAACATGTGGACCCTTCTACGTGTAAACAAGCGACTGACCGGAAGGGTCACCGCTGTTCTGGAAACATCTGTGCACAGTTCCAAAACATGTGGACCCTTCTACGTGTAAACAAGCGACTGACCGGAAGGGTCGCCGCGGTTCTGGAAACATCTGTGCACAGTTCCAAAACATGTGGACCCTTCTACGTGTAAACAAACGATTGACCGGAAGGGTCGCCGCGGTTCTGGAAACATCTGTGCACAGTTCCAAAACATGTGGACCCTTCTACGTGTAAACAAGCGACTGACCGGAAGGGTCGCCGCGGTTCTGGAAACATCTGTGCACAGTTCCAAAACATGTGGACCCTTCTACGTGTAAACAAACGACTGACCGGAAGGGTCGCCGCGGTTCTGGAAACATCTGTGCACAGTTCCAAAACATGTGGACCCTTCTACGTGTAAACAAACGACTGACCGGAAGGGTCGCCGCGGTTCTGGAAACATCTGTGCACAGTTCCAAAACATGTGGACCCTTCTACGTGTAAACAAACGACTGACCGGAAGGGTCGCCGCGGTTCTGGAAACATCTGTGCACAGTTCCAAAACATGTGGACCCTTCTACGTGTAAACAAACGATTGACCGGAAGGGTCGCCGCTGTTCTGGAAACATCTGTGCACAGTTCCAAAACATGTGGACCCTTCTACGTGTAAACAAACGATTGACCGGAAGGGTCGCCGCTGTTCTGGAAACATCTGTGCACAGTTCCAAAACATGTGGACCCTTCTACGTGTAAACAAACGACTGACCGGAAGGGTCGCCGCGGTTCTGGAAACATCTGTGCACAGTTCCAAAACATGTGGACCCTTCTACGTGTAAACAAACGACTGACCGGAAGGGTCGCCGCGGTTCTGGAAACATCTGTGCACAGTTCCAAAACATGTGGACCCTTCTACGTGTAAACAAACGATTGACCGGAAGGGTCGCCGCTGTTCTGGAAACATCTGTGCACAGTTCCAAAACATGTGGACCCTTCTACGTGTAAACAAACGATTGACCGGAGGGGTCGCCGCGGTTCTGGAAACATCTGTGCACAGTTCCAAAACATGTGGACCCTTCTACGTGTAAACAAACAATTGACCGGAAGGGTCGCCGCTGTTCTGGAAACATCTGTGCACAGTTCCAAAACATGTGGACCCTTCTACGTGTAAACAAACGATTGACCGGAAGGGTCGCCGCGGTTCTGGAAACATCTGTGCACAGTTCCAAAACATGTGGACCCTTCTACGTGTAAACAAGCGACTGACCGGAAGGGTCGCCGCGGTTCTGGAAACATCTGTGCACAGTTCCAAAACATGTGGACCCTTCTACGTGTAAACAAGCGACTGACCGGAAGGGTCGCCGCGGTTCTGGAAACATCTGTGCACAGTTCCAAAACATGTGGACCCTTCTACGTGTAAACAAGCGACTGACCGGAAGGGTCGCCGCTGTTCTGGAAACATCTGTGCACAGTTCCAAAACATGTGGACCCTTCTACGTGTAAACAAACGATTGACCGGAGGGGTCGCCGCTGTTCTGGAAACATCTGTGCACAGTTCCAAAACATGTGGACCCTTCTACGTGTAAACAAACGATTGACCGGAGGGGTCGCCGCGGTTCTGGAAACATCTGTGCACAGTTCCAAAACATGTGGACCCTTCTACGTGTAAACAAGCGATTGACCGGAAGGGTCGCCGCTGTTCTGGAAACATCTGTGCACAGTTCCAAAACATGTGGACCCTTCTACGTGTAAACAAACGATTGACCGGAGGGGTCGCCGCTGTTCTGGAAACATCTGTGCACAGTTCCAAAACATGTGGACCCTTCTACGTGTAAACAAACGATTGACCGGAGGGGTCGCCGCTGTTCTGGAAACATCTGTGCACAGTTCCAAAACATGTGGACCCTTCTACGTGTAAACAAACGATTGACCGGAGGGGTCGCCGCGGTTCTGGAAACATCTGTGCACAGTTCCAAAACATGTGGACCCTTCTACGTGTAAACAAACGATTGACCGGAGGGGTCGCCGCGGTTCTGGAAACATCTGTGCACAGTTCCAAAACATGTGGACCCTTCTACGTGTAAACAAGCGACTGACCGGAGGGGTCGCCGCTGTTCTGGAAACATCTGTGCACAGTTCCAAAACATGTGGACCCTTCTACGTGTAAACAAGCGATTGACTAGAAGGGTCGCCGCTGTTCTGGAAACATCTGTGCACAGTTCCAAAACATGTGGACCCTTCTACGTGTAAACAAACGATTGACTAGAAGGGTAGCCGCTGTTCTGGAAACATCTGTGCACAGTTCCAAAACATGTGGACCCTTCTACGTGTAAACAAGCGACTGACTAGAAGGGTCGCCGCTGTTCTGGAAACATCTGTGCACAGTTCCAAAACATGTGGACCCTTCTACGTGTAAACAAACGACTGACTAGAAGGGTCGCCGCTGTTCTGGAAACATCTGTGCACAGTTCCAAAACATGTGGACCCTTCTACGTGTAAACAAGCGATTGACCGGAAGGGTCGCCGCTGTTCTGGAAACATCTGTGCACAGTTCCAAAACATGTGGACCCTTCTACGTGTAAACAAGCGACTGACCGGAAGGGTCGCCGCTGTTCTGGAAACATCTGTGCACAGTTCCAAAACATGTGGACCCTTCTACGTGTAAACAAGCGATTGACCGGAAGGGTCGCCGCTGTTCTGGAAACATCTGTGCACAGTTCCAAAACATGTGGACCCTTCTACGTGTAAACAAGCGACTGACTAGAAGGGTCGCCGCTGTTCTGGAAACATCTGTGCACAGTTCCAAAACATGTGGACCCTTCTACGTGTAAACAAGCGACTGACTAGAAGGGTCGCCGCTGTTCTGGAAACATCTGTGCACAGTTCCAAAACATGTGGACCCTTCTACGTGTAAACAAACGATTGACCGGAAGGGTCGCTGCTGTTCTGGAAACATCTGTGCACAGTTCCAAAACATGTGGACCCTTCTACGTGTAAACAAACGATTGACCGGAAGGGTCGCTGCTGTTCTGGAAACATCTGTGCACAGTTCCAAAACATGTGGACCCTTCTACGTGTAAACAAACGATTGACCGGAAGGGTCGCTGCTGTTCTGGAAACATCTGTGCACAGTTCCAAAACATGTGGACCCTTCTACGTGTAAACAAACGATTGACCGGAAGGGTCGCTGCTGTTCTGGAAACATCTGTGCACAGTTCCAAAACATGTGGACCCTTCTACGTGTAAACAAGCGATTGACTAGAAGGGTCGCCGCTGTTCTGGAAACATCTGTGCACAGTTCCAAAACATGTGGACCCTTCTACGTGTAAACAAGCGACTGACTAGAAGGGTCGCCGCTGTTCTGGAAACATCTGTGCACAGTTCCAAAACATGTGGACCCTTCTACGTGTAAACAAGCGACTGACTAGAAGGGTCGCCGCTGTTCTGGAAACATCTGTGCACAGTTCCAAAACATGTGGACCCTTCTACGTGTAAACAAGCGACTGACTAGAAGGGTCGCCGCTGTTCTGGAAACATCTGTGCACAGTTCCAAAACATGTGGACCCTTCTACGTGTAAACAAACGATTGACCGGAAGGGTCGCTGCTGTTCTGGAAACATCTGTGCACAGTTCCAAAACATGTGGACCCTTCTACGTGTAAACAAGCGACTGACTAGAAGGGTCGCCGCTGTTCTGGAAACATCTGTGCACAGTTCCAAAACATGTGGACCCTTCTACGTGTAAACAAGCGATTGACCGGAAGGGTCGCCGCTGTTCTGAAAACATCTGTGCACAGTTCCAAAACATGTGGACCCTTCTACGTGTAAACAAGCGATTGACCGGAAGGGTCGCCGCTGTTCTGGAAACATCTGTGCACAGTTCCAAAACATGTGGACCCTTCTACGTGTAAACAAGCGACTGACTAGAAGGGTCGCCGCTGTTCTGGAAACATCTGTGCACAGTTCCAAAACATGTGGACCCTTCTACGTGTAAACAAACGATTGACCGGAAGGGTCGCCGCTGTTCTGGAAACATCTGTGCACAGTTCCAAAACATGTGGACCCTTCTACGTGTAAACAAGCGACTGACTAGAAGGGTCGCCGCCGTTCTGGAAACATCTGTGCACAGTTCCAAAACATGTGGACCCTTCTACGTGTAAACAAGCGACTGACTAGAAGGGTCGCCGCCGTTCTGGAAACATCTGTGCACAGTTCCAAAACATGTGGACCCTTCTACGTGTAAACAAGCGACTGACTAGAAGGGTCGCCGCTGTTCTGGAAACATCTGTGCACAGTTCCAAAACATGTGGACCCTTCTACGTGTAAACAAGCAACTGACTGGAAGGGTCGCCGCTGTTCTGGAAACATCTGTGCACAGTTCCAAAACATGTGGACCCTTCTACGTGTAAACAAGCGATTGACCGGAAGGGTCGCCGCTGTTCTGGAAACATCTGTGCACAGTTCCAAAACATGTGGACCCTTCTACGTGTAAACAAGCGACTGACTAGAAGGGTCGCCGCTGTTCTGGAAACATCTGTGCACAGTTCCAAAACATGTGGACCCTTCTACGTGTAAACAAGCGACTGACTAGAAGGGTCGCCGCTGTTCTGGAAACATCTGTGCACAGTTCCAAAACATGTGGACCCTTCTACGTGTAAACAAGCGACTGACTAGAAGGGTCGCCGCTGTTCTGGAAACATCTGTGCACAGTTCCAAAACATGTGGACCCTTCTACGTGTAAACAAGCGATTGACTAGAAGGGTCGCCGCTGTTCTGGAAACATCTGTGCACAGTTCCAAAACATGTGGACCCTTCTACGTGTAAACAAGCGACTGACTAGAAGGGTCGCCGCTGTTCTGGAAACATCTGTGCACAGTTCCAAAACATGTGGACCCTTCTACGTGTAAACAAGCGACTGACTAGAAGGGTCGCCGCTGTTCTGGAAACATCTGTGCACAGTTCCAAAACATGTGGACCCTTCTACGTGTAAACAAGCGACTGACTAGAAGGGTCGCCGCTGTTCTGGAAACATCTGTGCACAGTTCCAAAACATGTGGACCCTTCTACGTGTAAACAAGCGACTGACTAGAAGGGTCGCCGCTGTTCTGGAAACATCTGTGCACAGTTCCAAAACATGTGGACCCTTCTACGTGTAAACAAGCGATTGACTAGAAGGGTCGCCGCTGTTCTGGAAACATCTGTGCACAGTTCCAAAACATGTGGACCCTTCTACGTGTAAACAAGCGATTGACTGGAAGGGTCGCCGCTGTTCTGGAAACATCTGTGCACAGTTCCAAAACATGTGGACCCTTCTACGTGTAAACAAACGATTGACCGGAAGGGTCGCCGCTGTTCTGGAAACATCTGTGCACAGTTCCAAAACATGTGGACCCTTCTACGTGTAAACAAGCGACTGACTAGAAGGGTCGCCGCTGTTCTGGAAACATCTGTGCACAGTTCCAAAACATGTGGACCCTTCTACGTGTAAACAAGCGATTGACCGGAAGGGTCGCCGCTGTTCTGGAAACATCTGTGCACAGTTCCAAAACATGTGGACCCTTCTACGTGTAAACAAGCGATTGACCGGAAGGGTCGCCGCTGTTCTGGAAACATCTGTGCACAGTTCCAAAACATGTGGACCCTTCTACGTGTAAACAAGCGATTGACCGGAAGGGTCACCGCTTCCAAAACATGTGGACCCTTCTACGTGTAAACAAGCGATTGACCGGAAGGGTCGCCGCTGTTCTGGAAACATCTGTGCACAGTTCCAAAACATGTGGCCCCTCCTACGTGTAAACAAGCGATTGACCGGAAGAGTCACCGCTTCCAAAACATGTGGACCCTTCTACGTGTAAACAAACGATTGACCGGAAGGGTCGCCGCTGTTCTGGAAACATCTGTGCACAGTTCCAAAACATGTGGACCCTTCTACGTGTAAACAAGCGATTGACTAGAAGGGTCGCCGCTGTTCTGGAAACATCTGTGCACAGTTCCAAAACATGTGGACCCTTCTACGTGTAAACAAGCGACTGACTAGAAGGGTCGCCGCTGTTCTGGAAACATCTGTGCACAGTTCCAAAACATGTGGACCCTTCTACGTGTAAACAAACGATTGACCGGAAGGGTCGCCGCTGTTCTGGAAACATCTGTGCACAGTTCCAAAACATGTGGACCCTTCTACGTGTAAACAAGCGACTGACTAGAAGGGTCGCCGCTGTTCTGGAAACATCTGTGCACAGTTCCAAAACATGTGGACCCTTCTACGTGTAAACAAGCGATTGACCGGAAGGGTCACCGCTTCCAAAACATGTGGACCCTTCTACGTGTAAACAAACGATTGACCGGAAGGGTCACCGCTTCCAAAACATGTGGACTCTTCTACGTGTAAACAAACGATTGACCGGAAGGGTCACCGCTTCCAAAACATGTGGACCCTTCTACGTGTAAACAAACGATTGACCGGAAGGGTCACCGCTTCCAAAACATGTGGACCCTTCTACGTGTAAACAAACGATTGACCGGAAGGGTCGCCGCTGTTCTGGAAACATCTGTGCACAGTTCCAAAACATGTGGACCCTTCTACGTGTAAACAAACGATTGACCGGAAGGGTCACCGCTTCCAAAACATGTGGACCCTTCTACGTGTAAACAAACGATTGACCGGAAGGGTCGCCGCTTCCAAAACATGTGGACCCTTCTACGTGTAAACAAACGATTGACCGGAAGGGTCGCCGCTTCCAAAACATGTGGACCCTTCTACGTGTAAACAAACGATTGACCGGAAGGGTCACCGCTTCCAAAACATGTGGACCCTTCTACGTGTAAACAAGCGACTGACCGGAAGGGTCGCCGCTGTTCTGGAAACATCTGTGCACAGTTCCAAAACATGTGGACCCTTCTACGTGTAAACAAGCGATTGACCGGAAGGGTCGCCGCTGTTCTGGAAACATCTGTGCACAGTTCCAAAACATGTGGACCCTTCTACGTGTAAACAAGCGACTGACCGGAAGGGTCGCCGCTGTTCTGGAAACATCTGTGCACAGTTCCAAAACATGTGGACCCTTCTACGTGTAAACAAGCGATTGACCGGAAGGGTCGCCGCTGTTCTGGAAACATCTGTGCACAGTTCCAAAACATGTGGACCCTTCTACGTGTAAACAAGCGACTGACCGGAAGGGTCGCCGCTGTTCTGGAAACATCTGTGCACAGTTCCAAAACATGTGGACCCTTCTACGTGTAAACAAGCGATTGACCGGAAGGGTCGCCGCTGTTCTGGAAACATCTGTGCACAGTTCCAAAACATGTGGACCCTTCTACGTGTAAACAAACGACTGACCGGAAGGGTCGCCGCGGTTCTGGAAACATCTGTGCACAGTTCCAAAACATGTGGACCCTTCTACGTGTAAACAAGCGATTGACCGGAAGGGTCGCCGCGGTTCTGGAAACATCTGTGCACAGTTCCAAAACATGTGGACCCTTCTACGTGTAAACAAGCGACTGACCGGAAGGGTCGCCGCTGTTCTGGAAACATCTGTGCACAGTTCCAAAACATGTGGACCCTTCTACGTGTAAACAAGCGATTGACCGGAAGGGTCGCCGCTGTTCTGGAAACATCTGTGCACAGTTCCAAAACATGTGGACCCTTCTACGTGTAAACAAACGACTGACCGGAAGGGTCGCCGCGGTTCTGGAAACATCTGTGCACAGTTCCAAAACATGTGGACCCTTGTACGTGTAAACAAACGACTGACCGGAAGGGTCGCCGCGGTTCTGGAAACATCTGTGCACAGTTCCAAAACATGTGGACCCTTGTACGTGTAAACAAACGACTGACCGGAAGGGTCGCCGCTGTTCTGGAAACATCTGTGCACAGTTCCAAAACATGTGGACCCTTCTACGTGTAAACAAACGACTGACCGGAAGGGTCGCCGCTGTTCTGGAAACATCTGTGCACAGTTCCAAAACATGTGGACCCTTCTACGTGTAAACAAACGACTGACCGGAAGGGTCGCCGCGGTTCTGGAAACATCTGTGCACAGTTCCAAAACATGTGGACCCTTCTACGTGTAAACAAGCGACTGACCGGAAGGGTCGCCGCTGTTCTGGAAACATCTGTGCACAGTTCCAAAACATGTGGACCCTTCTACGTGTAAACAAGCGACTGACCGGAAGGGTCGCCGCTGTTCTGGAAACATCTGTGCACAGTTCCAAAACATGTGGACCCTTCTACGTGTAAACAAACGATTGACCGGAGGGGTCGCCGCGGTTCTGGAAACATCTGTGCACAGTTCCAAAACATGTGGACCCTTCTACGTGTAAACAAGCGACTGACCGGAAGGGTCGCCGCTGTTCTGGAAACATCTGTGCACAGTTCCAAAACATGTGGACCCTTCTACGTGTAAACAAGCGACTGACCGGAAGGGTCGCCGCGGTTCTGGAAACATCTGTGCACAGTTCCAAAACATGTGGACCCTTCTACGTGTAAACAAACGATTGACCGGAAGGGTCGCCGCTGTTCTGGAAACATCTGTGCACAGTTCCAAAACATGTGGACCCTTCTACGTGTAAACAAACGACTGACCGGAAGGGTCGCCGCTGTTCTGGAAACATCTGTGCACAGTTCCAAAACATGTGGACCCTTCTACGTGTAAACAAACGACTGACCGGAAGGGTCGCCGCTGTTCTGGAAACATCTGTGCACAGTTCCAAAACATGTGGACCCTTCTACGTGTAAACAAACGACTGACCGGAAGGGTCGCCGCTGTTCTGGAAACATCTGTGCACAGTTCCAAAACATGTGGACCCTTCTACGTGTAAACAAACGACTGACCGGAGGGGTCGCCGCGGTTCTGGAAACATCTGTGCACAGTTCCAAAACATGTGGACCCTTCTACGTGTAAACAAGCGACTGACCGGAAGGGTCGCCGCTGTTCTGGAAACATCTGTGCACAGTTCCAAAACATGTGGACCCTTCTACGTGTAAACAAACGATTGACCGGAAGGGTCGCCGCTGTTCTGGAAACATCTGTGCACAGTTCCAAAACATGTGGACCCTTCTACGTGTAAACAAGCGACTGACTAGAAGGGTCGCCGCTGTTCTGGAAACATCTGTGCACAGTTCCAAAACATGTGGACCCTTCTACGTGTAAACAAGCGACTGACCGGAAGGGTCGCCGCTGTTCTGGAAACATCTGTGCACAGTTCCAAAACATGTGGACCCTTCTACGTGTAAACAAGCGATTGACCGGAAGGGTCGCCGCTGTTCTGGAAACATCTGTGCACAGTTCCAAAACATGTGGACCCTTCTACGTGTAAACAAGCGATTGACCGGAAGGGTCGCCGCTGTTCTGGAAACATCTGTGCACAGTTCCAAAACATGTGGACCCTTCTACGTGTAAACAAGCGATTGACCGGAAGGGTCACCGCTTCCAAAACATGTGGACCCTTCTACGTGTAAACAAGCGATTGACCGGAAGGGTCGCCGCTGTTCTGGAAACATCTGTGCACAGTTCCAAAACATGTGGACCCTTCTACGTGTAAACAAGCGATTGACCGGAAGAGTCACCGCTTCCAAAACATGTGGACCCTTCTACGTGTAAACAAACGATTGACCGGAAGGGTCGCCGCTGTTCTGGAAACATCTGTGCACAGTTCCAAAACATGTGGACCCTTCTACGTGTAAACAAGCGATTGACTAGAAGGGTCGCCGCTGTTCTGGAAACATCTGTGCACAGTTCCAAAACATGTGGACCCTTCTACGTGTAAACAAGCGACTGACTAGAAGGGTCGCCGCTGTTCTGGAAACATCTGTGCACAGTTCCAAAACATGTGGACCCTTCTACGTGTAAACAAACGATTGACCGGAAGGGTCGCCGCTGTTCTGGAAACATCTGTGCACAGTTCCAAAACATGTGGACCCTTCTACGTGTAAACAAGCGACTGACTAGAAGGGTCGCCGCTGTTCTGGAAACATCTGTGCACAGTTCCAAAACATGTGGACCCTTCTACGTGTAAACAAGCGATTGACCGGAAGGGTCGCCGCTGTTCTGGAAACATCTGTGCACAGTTCCAAAACATGTGGACCCTTCTACGTGTAAACAAGCGATTGACCGGAAGGGTCACCGCTTCCAAAACATGTGGACCCTTCTACGTGTAAACAAACGATTGACCGGAAGGGTCACCGCTTCCAAAACATGTGGACTCTTCTACGTGTAAACAAACGATTGACCGGAAGGGTCACCGCTTCCAAAACATGTGGACCCTTCTACGTGTAAACAAACGATTGACCGGAAGGGTCACCGCTTCCAAAACATGTGGACCCTTCTACGTGTAAACAAACGATTGACCGGAAGGGTCGCCGCTGTTCTGGAAACATCTGTGCACAGTTCCAAAACATGTGGACCCTTCTACGTGTAAACAAACGATTGACCGGAAGGGTCACCGCTTCCAAAACATGTGGACCCTTCTACGTGTAAACAAACGATTGACCGGAAGGGTCGCCGCTTCCAAAACATGTGGACCCTTCTACGTGTAAACAAACGATTGACCGGAAGGGTCGCCGCTTCCAAAACATGTGGACCCTTCTACGTGTAAACAAACGATTGACCGGAAGGGTCACCGCTTCCAAAACATGTGGACCCTTCTACGTGTAAACAAGCGACTGACCGGAAGGGTCGCCGCTGTTCTGGAAACATCTGTGCACAGTTCCAAAACATGTGGACCCTTCTACGTGTAAACAAGCGATTGACCGGAAGGGTCGCCGCTGTTCTGGAAACATCTGTGCACAGTTCCAAAACATGTGGACCCTTCTACGTGTAAACAAGCGACTGACCGGAAGGGTCGCCGCTGTTCTGGAAACATCTGTGCACAGTTCCAAAACATGTGGACCCTTCTACGTGTAAACAAGCGATTGACCGGAAGGGTCGCCGCTGTTCTGGAAACATCTGTGCACAGTTCCAAAACATGTGGACCCTTCTACGTGTAAACAAGCGACTGACCGGAAGGGTCGCCGCTGTTCTGGAAACATCTGTGCACAGTTCCAAAACATGTGGACCCTTCTACGTGTAAACAAGCGATTGACCGGAAGGGTCGCCGCTGTTCTGGAAACATCTGTGCACAGTTCCAAAACATGTGGACCCTTCTACGTGTAAACAAACGACTGACCGGAAGGGTCGCCGCGGTTCTGGAAACATCTGTGCACAGTTCCAAAACATGTGGACCCTTCTACGTGTAAACAAGCGATTGACCGGAAGGGTCGCCGCGGTTCTGGAAACATCTGTGCACAGTTCCAAAACATGTGGACCCTTCTACGTGTAAACAAGCGACTGACCGGAAGGGTCGCCGCTGTTCTGGAAACATCTGTGCACAGTTCCAAAACATGTGGACCCTTCTACGTGTAAACAAGCGATTGACCGGAAGGGTCGCCGCTGTTCTGGAAACATCTGTGCACAGTTCCAAAACATGTGGACCCTTCTACGTGTAAACAAACGACTGACCGGAAGGGTCGCCGCGGTTCTGGAAACATCTGTGCACAGTTCCAAAACATGTGGACCCTTGTACGTGTAAACAAACGACTGACCGGAAGGGTCGCCGCGGTTCTGGAAACATCTGTGCACAGTTCCAAAACATGTGGACCCTTGTACGTGTAAACAAACGACTGACCGGAAGGGTCGCCGCTGTTCTGGAAACATCTGTGCACAGTTCCAAAACATGTGGACCCTTCTACGTGTAAACAAACGACTGACCGGAAGGGTCGCCGCTGTTCTGGAAACATCTGTGCACAGTTCCAAAACATGTGGACCCTTCTACGTGTAAACAAACGACTGACCGGAAGGGTCGCCGCGGTTCTGGAAACATCTGTGCACAGTTCCAAAACATGTGGACCCTTCTACGTGTAAACAAGCGACTGACCGGAAGGGTCGCCGCTGTTCTGGAAACATCTGTGCACAGTTCCAAAACATGTGGACCCTTCTACGTGTAAACAAACGATTGACCGGAGGGGTCGCCGCGGTTCTGGAAACATCTGTGCACAGTTCCAAAACATGTGGACCCTTCTACGTGTAAACAAGCGACTGACCGGAAGGGTCGCCGCTGTTCTGGAAACATCTGTGCACAGTTCCAAAACATGTGGACCCTTCTACGTGTAAACAAGCGACTGACCGGAAGGGTCGCCGCGGTTCTGGAAACATCTGTGCACAGTTCCAAAACATGTGGACCCTTCTACGTGTAAACAAACGATTGACCGGAAGGGTCGCCGCTGTTCTGGAAACATCTGTGCACAGTTCCAAAACATGTGGACCCTTCTACGTGTAAACAAACGACTGACCGGAAGGGTCGCCGCTGTTCTGGAAACATCTGTGCACAGTTCCAAAACATGTGGACCCTTCTACGTGTAAACAAACGACTGACCGGAAGGGTCGCCGCTGTTCTGGAAACATCTGTGCACAGTTCCAAAACATGTGGACCCTTCTACGTGTAAACAAACGACTGACCGGAAGGGTCGCCGCTGTTCTGGAAACATCTGTGCACAGTTCCAAAACATGTGGACCCTTCTACGTGTAAACAAACGACTGACCGGAGGGGTCGCCGCGGTTCTGGAAACATCTGTGCACAGTTCCAAAACATGTGGACCCTTCTACGTGTAAACAAACGACTGACCGGAGGGGTCGCCGCGGTTCTGGAAACATCTGTGCACAGTTCCAAAACATGTGGACCCTTCTACGTGTAAACAAGCGACTGACCGGAAGGGTCGCCGCGGTTCTGGAAACATCTGTGCACAGTTCCAAAACATGTGGACCCTTCTTCGTGTAAACAAGCGACTGACCGGAGGGGTCCCCGCTGTTCTGGAAACATCTGTGCACAGTTCCAAAACATGTGGACCCTTCTACGTGTAAACAAGCGATTGACTAGAAGGGTCGCCGCTGTTCTGGAAACATCTGTGCACAGTTCCAAAACATGTGGACCCTTCTACGTGTAAACAAGCGACTGACCAGAAGGGTCGCCGCTGTTCTGGAAACATCTGTGCACAGTTCCAAAACATGTGGACCCTTCTACGTGTAAACAAGCGACTGACCGGAAGGGTCGCCGCGGTTCTGGAAACATCTGTGCACAGTTCCAAAACATGTGGACCCTTCTACGTGTAAACAAGCGACTGACCGGAAGGGTCGCCGCTGTTCTGGAAACATCTGTGCACAGTTCCAAAACATGTGGACCCTTCTACGTGTAAACAAGCGACTGACCGGAAGGGTCGCCGCGGTTCTGGAAACATCTGTGCACAGTTCCAAAACATGTGGACCCTTGTACGTGTAAACAAGCGATTGACTAGAAGGGTCGCCGCTGTTCTGGAAACATCTGTGCACAGTTCCAAAACATGTGGACCCTTCTACGTGTAAACAAGCGACTGACTAGAAGGGTCGCCGCTGTTCTGGAAACATCTGTGCACAGTTCCAAAACATGTGGACCCTTCTACGTGTAAACAAGCGACTGACTAGAAGGGTCGCCGCTGTTCTGGAAACATCTGTGCACAGTTCCAAAACATGTGGACCCTTCTACGTGTAAACAAGCGACTGACTAGAAGGGTCGCCGCTGTTCTGGAAACATCTGTGCACAGTTCCAAAACATGTGGACCCTTGTACGTGTAAACAAGCGATTGACTAGAAGGGTCGCCGCTGTTCTGGAAACATCTGTGCACAGTTCCAAAACATGTGGACCCTTCTACGTGTAAACAAGCGACTGACTAGAAGGGTCGCCGCTGTTCTGGAAACATCTGTGCACAGTTCCAAAACATGTGGACCCTTGTACGTGTAAACAAGCGATTGACTAGAAGGGTCGCCGCTGTTCTGGAAACATCTGTGCACAGTTCCAAAACATGTGGACCCTTCTACGTGTAAACAAGCGACTGACCGGAAGGGTCGCCGCGGTTCTGGAAACATCTGTGCACAGTTCCAAAACATGTGGACCCTTGTACGTGTAAACAAGCGATTGACTAGAAGGGTCGCCGCTGTTCTGGAAACATCTGTGCACAGTTCCAAAACATGTGGACCCTTCTACGTGTAAACAAGCGACTGACCGGAAGGGTCGCCGCTGTTCTGGAAACATCTGTGCACAGTTCCAAAACATGTGGACCCTTCTACGTGTAAACAAACGATTGACCGGAAGGGTCCCCGCTGTTCTGGAAACATCTGTGCACAGTTCCAAAACATGTGGACCCTTCTACGTGTAAACAAGCGACTGACCGGAGGGGTCGCCGCGGTTCTGGAAACATCTGTGCACAGTTACAAAACATGTGGACCCGTCTACGTGTAAACAAGCAATTGAATAGAAGGGTCGCCGCTGTTCTGGAAACATCTGTGCACAATTCCAGAACATGTGGACCCTTCTACGTGTAAACAAGCGACTGACCGGAAGGGTCGCCGCTGTTCTGGAAACATCTGTGCACAGTTCCAAAACATGTGGACCCTTCTACGTGTAAACAAGCGACTGACCGGAAGGGTCGCCGCTGTTCTGGAAACATCTGTGCACAGTTCCAAAACATGTGGACCCTTCTACGTGTAAACAAGCGACTGACCGGAAGGGTCGCCGCGGTTCTGGAAACATCTGTGCACAGTTCCAAAACATGTGGACCCTTCTACGTGTAAACAAGCGACTGACCGGAAGGGTCGCCGCGGTTCTGGAAACATCTGTGCACAGTTCCAAAACATGTGGACCCTTCTACGTGTAAACAAGCGACTGACCGGAAGGGTCTCCGCTGTTCTGGAAACATCTGTGCACAGTTCCAAAACATGTGGACCCTTCTACGTGTAAACAAGCGACTGACCGGAAGGGTCGCCGCTGTTCTGGAAACATCTGTGCACAGGTCCAAAACATGTGGACCCTTCTACGTGTAAACAAGCGACTGACCGGAAGGGTCACCGCTTCCAAAACATGTGGACCCTTCTACGTGTAAACAAACGACTGACCGGAAGGGTCACCGCTTCCAAAACATGTGGACCCTTCTACGTGTAAACAAACGACTGACCGGAAGGGTCACCGCTTCCAAAACATGTGGACCCTTCTACGTGTAAACAAACGACTGACCGGAAGGGTCACCGCTTCCAAAACATGTGGACCCTTCTACGTGTAAACAAACGACTGACCGGAAGGGTCACCGCTTCCAAAACATGTGGACCCTTCTACGTGTAAACAAACGATTGACCGGAAGGGTCGCCGCGGTTCTGGAAACATCTGTGCACAGTTCCAAAACATGTGGACCCTTCTACGTGTAAACAAGCGACTGACCGGAAGGGTCGCCGCTGTTCTGGAAACATCTGTGCACAGTTCCAAAACATGTGGACCCTTCTACGTGTAAACAAGCGACTGACCGGAAGGGTCGCCGCGGTTCTGGAAACATCTGTGCACAGTTCCAAAACATGTGGACCCTTCTACGTGTAAACAAGCGACTGACCGGAAGGGTCGCCGCTGTTCTGGAAACATCTGTGCACAGTTCCAAAACATGTGGACCCTTCTACGTGTAAACAAGCGACTGACCGGAAGGGTCGCGGCTGTTCTGGAAACATCTGTGCACAGTTCCAAAACATGTGGACCCTTCTACGTGTAAACAAGCGACTGACCGGAAGGGTCGCCGCGGTTCTGGAAACATCTGTGCACAGTTCCAAAACATGTGGACCCTTCTACGTGTAAACAAGCGACTGACCGGAAGGGTCGCCGCTGTTCTGGAAACATCTGTGCACAGTTCCAAAACATGTGGACCCTCCTACGTGTAAACAAGCGACTGACCGGAAGGGTCGCCGCGGTTCTGGAAACATCTGTGCACAGTTCCAAAACATGTGGACCCTCCTACGTGTAAACAAGCGACTGACCGGAAGGGTCGCCGCGGTTCTGGAAACATCTGTGCACAATTCCAAAACATGTGGACCCTTCTACGTGTAAACAAGCGACTGACCGGAAGGGTCGCCGCTGTTCTGGAAACATCTGTGCACAGTTCCAAAACATGTGGACCCTTCTACGTGTAAACAAGCGACTGACCGGAAGGGTCGCCGCTGTTCTGGAAACATCTGTGCACAGTTCCAAAACATGTGGACCCTTCTACGTGTAAACAAGCGACTGACCGGAAGGGTCGCCGCGGTTCTGGAAACATCTGTGCACAGTTCCAAAACATGTGGACCCTTCTACGTGTAAACAAGCGACTGACCGGAAGGGTCGCCGCGGTTCTGGAAACATCTGTGCACAGTTCCAAAACATGTGGACCCTTCTACGTGTAAACAAGCGACTGACCGGAAGGGTCGCCGCTGTTCTGGAAACATCTGTGCACAGTTCCAAAACATGTGGACCCTTCTACGTGTAAACTAGCGACTGACCGGAAGGGTCACCGCTTCCAAAACATGTGGACCCTTCTACGTGTAAACAAACGACTGACCGGAAGGGTCACCGCTTCCAAAACATGTGGACCCTTCTACGTGTAAACAAACGACTGACCGGAAGGGTCACCGCTTCCAAAACATGTGGACCCTTCTACGTGTAAACAAACGACTGACCGGAAGGGTCACCGCTTCCAAAACATGTGGACCCTTCTACGTGTAAACAAACGACTGACCGGAAGGGTCACCGCTTCCAAAACATGTGGCCCCTTCTACGTGTAAACAAACGATTGACCGGAAGGGTCGCCGCGGTTCTGGAAACATCTGTGCACAGTTCCAAAACATGTGGACCCTTCTACGTGTAAACAAGCGACTGACCGGAGGGGTCCCCGCTGTTCTGGAAACATCTGTGCACAGTTCCAAAACATGTGGACCCTTCTACGTGTAAACAAGCGACTGACCGGAAGGGTCGCCGCGGTTCTGGAAACATCTGTGCACAGTTCCAAAACATGTGGACCCTTCTACGTGTAAACAAGCGACTGACCGGAAGGGTCGCCGCTGTTCTGGAAACATCTGTGCACAGTTCCAAAACATGTGGACCCTTCTACGTGTAAACAAGCGACTGACCGGAAGGGTCACCGCTTCCAAAACATGTGGGCCCTTCTACGTGTAAACAAACGACTGACCGGAAGGGTCACCGCTTCCAAAACATGTGGACCCTTCTACGTGTAAACAAACGACTGACCGGAAGGGTCACCGCTTCCAAAACATGTGGACCCTTCTACGTGTAAACAAACGACTGACCGGAAGGGTCACCGCTTCCAAAACATGTGGACCCTTCTACGTGTAAACAAACGACTGACCGGAAGGGTCACCGCTTCCAAAACATGTGGACCCTTCTACGTGTAAACAAACGATTGACCGGAAGGGTCGCCGCGGTTCTGGAAACATCTGTGCACAGTTCCAAAACATGTGGACCCTTCTACGTGTAAACAAGCGACTGACCGGAAGGGTCGCCGCTGTTCTGGAAACATCTGTGCACAGTTCCAAAACATGTGGACCCTACTACGTGTAAACAAGCGACTGACCGGAAGGGTCGCCGCTGTTCTGGAAACATCTGTGCACAGTTCCAAAACATGTGGACCCTTCTACGTGTAAACAAACGACTGACCGGAAGGGTCGCCGCTGTTCTGGAAACATCTGTGCACAGTTCCAAAACATGTGGACCCTTCTACGTGTAAACAAGCGACTGACCAGAAGGGTCGCCGCGGTTCTGGAAACATCTGTGCACAGTTCCAAAACATGTGGACCCTTCTACGTGTAAACAAGCGACTGACCGGAAGGGTCGCCGCGGTTCTGGAAACATCTGTGCACAGTTCCAAAACATGTGGACCCTTCTACGTGTAAACAAGCGACTGACCGGAAGGGTCGCCGCGGTTCTGGAAACATCTGTGCACAGTTCCAAAACATGTGGACCCTTCTACGTGTAAACAAGCGACTGACCGGAAGGGTCGCCGCGGTTCTGGAAACATCTGTGCACAGTTCCAAAACATGTGGACCCTTCTACGTGTAAACAAGCGACTGACCGGAAGGGTCGCCGCTGTTCTGGAAACATCTGTGCACAGTTCCAAAACATGTGGACCCTTCTACGTGTAAACAAGCGACTGACCGGAAGGGTCGCCGCGGTTCTGGAAACATCTGTGCACAGTTCCAAAACATGTGGACCCTTCTACGTGTAAACAAGCGACTGACCGGAAGGGTCGCCGCGGTTCTGGAAACATCTGTGCACAGTTCCAAAACATGTGGACCCTTCTACGTGTAAACAAGCGACTGACCGGAAGGGTCGCCGCTGTTCTGGAAACATCTGTGCACAGTTCCAAAACATGTGGACCCTTCTACGTGTAAACAAGCGACTGACCGGAAGGGTCGCCGCGGTTCTGGAAACATCTGTGCACAGTTCCAAAACATGTGGACCCTTCTACGTGTAAACAAGCGACTGACCGGAAGGGTCGCCGCGGTTCTGGAAACATCTGTGCACAGTTCCAAAACATGTGGACCCTTCTACGTGTAAACAAGCGACTGACCGGAAGGGTCGCCGCGGTTCTGGAAACATCTGTGCACAGTTCCAAAACATGTGGACCCTTCTACGTGTAAACAAGCGACTGACCGGAAGGGTCGCCGCGGTTCTGGAAACATCTGTGCACAGTTCCAAAACATGTGGACCCTTCTACGTGTAAACAAGCGACTGACCGGAAGGGTCGCCGCGGTTCTGGAAACATCTGTGCACAGTTCCAAAACATGTGGACCCTTCTACGTGTAAACAAGCGACTGACCGGAAGGGTCGCCGCGGTTCTGGAAACATCTGTGCACAGTTCCAAAACATGTGGACCCTTCTACGTGTAAACAAGCGACTGACCGGAAGGGTCGCCGCGGTTCTGGAAACATCTGTGCACAGTTCCAAAACATGTGGACCCTTCTACGTGTAAACAAGCGACTGACCGGAAGGGTCGCCGCGGTTCTGGAAACATCTGTGCACAGTTCCAAAACATGTGGACCCTTCTACGTGTAAACAAGCGACTGACCGGAAGGGTCGCCGCGGTTCTGGAAACATCTGTGCACAGTTCCAAAACATGTGGACCCTTCTACGTGTAAACAAGCGACTGACCGGAAGGGTCGCCGCGGTTCTGGAAACATCTGTGCACAGTTCCAAAACATGTGGACCCTTCTACGTGTAAACAAGCGACTGACCGGAAGGGTCGCCGCGGTTCTGGAAACATCTGTGCACAGTTCCAAAACATGTGGACCCTTCTACGTGTAAACAAGCGACTGACCGGAAGGGTCGCCGCGGTTCTGGAAACATCTGTGCACAGTTCCAAAACATGTGGACCCTTCTACGTGTAAACAAGCGACTGACCGGAAGGGTCGCCGCGGTTCTGGAAACATCTGTGCACAGTTCCAAAACATGTGGACCCTTCTACGTGTAAACAAGCGACTGACCGGAAGGGTCGCCGCGGTTCTGGAAACATCTGTGCACAGTTCCAAAACATGTGGACCCTTCTACGTGTAAACAAGCGACTGACCGGAAGGGTCGCCGCGGTTCTGGAAACATCTGTGCACAGTTCCAAAACATGTGGACCCTTCTACGTGTAAACAAGCGACTGACCGGAAGGGTCGCCGCGGTTCTGGAAACATCTGTGCACAGTTCCAAAACATGTGGACCCTTCTACGTGTAAACAAGCGACTGACCGGAAGGGTCGCCGCGGTTCTGGAAACATCTGTGCACAGTTCCAAAACATGTGGACCCTTCTACGTGTAAACAAGCGACTGACCGGAAGGGTCGCCGCGGTTCTGGAAACATCTGTGCACAGTTCCAAAACATGTGGACCCTTCTACGTGTAAACAAGCGACTGACCGGAAGGGTCGCCGCGGTTCTGGAAACATCTGTGCACAGTTCCAAAACATGTGGACCCTTCTACGTGTAAACAAGCGACTGACCGGAAGGGTCGCCGCTGTTCTGGAAACATCTGTGCACAGTTCCAAAACATGTGGACCCTTCTACGTGTAAACAAGCGACTGACCGGAAGGGTCGCCGCTGTTCTGGAAACATCTGTGCACAGTTCCAAAACATGTGGACCCTTCTACGTGTAAACAAACGACTGACCGGAAGGGTCGCCGCTGTTCTGGAAACATCTGTGCACAGTTCCAAAACATGTGGACCCTACTACGTGTAAACAAACGACTGACCGGAAGGGTCGCCGTTGTTCTGGAAACATCTGTGCACAGTTCCAAAACATGTGGACCCTTCTACGTGTAAACAAGCGACTGACCGGAAGGGTCGCCGCGGTTCTGGAAACATCTGTGCACAGTTCCAAAACATGTGGACCCTTCTACGTGTAAACAAGCGACTGACCGGAGGGGTCGCCGCTGTTCTGGAAACATCTGTGCACAGTTCCAAAACATGTGGACCCTTCTACGTGTAAACAAACGACTGACCGGAGGGGTCGCCGCGGTTCTGGAAACATCTGTGCACAGTTCCAAAACATGTGGACCCTTCTACGTGTAAACAAGCGACTGACCGGAAGGGTCGCCGCGGTTCTGGAAACATCTGTGCACAGTTCCAAAACATGTGGACCCTTCTACGTGTAAACAAACGACTGACCGGAGGGGTCGCCGCGGTTCTGGAAACATCTGTGCACAGTTCCAAAACATGTGGACCCTTCTACGTGTAAACAAGCGACTGACCGGAAGGGTCGCCGCGGTTCTGGAAACATCTGTGCACAGTTCCAAAACATGTGGACCCTTCTACGTGTAAACAAGCGACTGACCGGAAGGGTCGCCGCTGTTCTGGAAACATCTGTGCACAGTTCCAAAACATGTGGACCCTTCTACGTGTAAACAAACGACTGACCGGAGGGGTCGCCGCGGTTCTGGAAACATCTGTGCACAGTTCCAAAACATGTGGACCCTTCTACGTGTAAACAAACGACTGACCGGAGGGGTCGCCGCTGTTCTGGAAACATCTGTGCACAGTTCCAAAACATGTGGACCCTTCTACGTGTAAACAAACGACTGACCGGAAGGGTCGCCGCTGTTCTGGAAACATCTGTGCACAGTTCCAAAACATGTGGACCCTTCTACGTGTAAACAAACGACTGACCGGAAGGGTCGCCGCGGTTCTGGAAACATCTGTGCACAGTTCCAAAACATGTGGACCCTTCTACGTGTAAACAAACGACTGACCGGAAGGGTCGCCGCGGTTCTGGAAACATCTGTGCACAGTTCCAAAACATGTGGACCCTTCTACGTGTAAACAAACGAATGACCGGAAGGGTCGCCGCGGTTCTGGAAACATCTGTGCACAGTTCCAAAACATGTGGACCCTTCTACGTGTAAACAAACGACTGACCGGAGGGGTCGCCGCGGTTCTGGAAACATCTGTGCACAGTTCCAAAACATGTGGACCCTTCTACGTGTAAACAAGCGACTGACCGGAGGGGTCGCCGCTGTTCTGGAAACATCTGTGCACAGTTCCAAAACATGTGGACCCTTCTACGTGTAAACAAGCGACTGACCGGAAGGGTCGCCGCTGTTCTGGAAACATCTGTGCACAGTTCCAAAACATGTGGACCCTTCTACGTGTAAACAAGCGACTGACCGGAGGGGTCGCCGCTGTTCTGGAAACATCTGTGCACAGTTCCAAAACATGTGGACCCTTCTACGTGTAAACAAGCGACTGACCGGAGGGGTCGCCGCTGTTCTGGAAACATCTGTGCACAGTTCCAAAACATGTGGACCCTTCTACGTGTAAACAAGCGACTGACCGGAGGGGTCGCCGCTGTTCTGGAAACATCTGTGCACAGTTCCAAAACATGTGGACCCTTCTACGTGTAAACAAGCGACTGACCGGAGGGGTCGCCGCTGTTCTGGAAACATCTGTGCACAGTTCCAAAACATGTGGACCCTTCTACGTGTAAACAAGCGACTGACCGGAAGGGTCGCCGCTGTTCTGGAAACATCTGTGCACAGTTCCAAAACATGTGGACCCTTCTACGTGTAAACAAGCGACTGACCGGAAGGGTCGCCGCTGTTCTGGAAACATCTGTGCACAGTTCCAAAACATGTGGACCCTTCTACGTGTAAACAAGCGACTGACCGGAAGGGTCGCCGCTGTTCTGGAAACATCTGTGCACAGTTCCAAAACATGTGGACCCTTCTACGTGTAAACAAGCGACTGACCGGAAGGGTCGCCGCTGTTCTGGAAACATCTGTGCACAGTTCCAAAACATGTGGACCCTTCTACGTGTAAACAAGCGACTGACCGGAAGGGTCGCCGCTGTTCTGGAAACATCTGTGCACAGTTCCAAAACATGTGGACCCTTCTACGTGTAAACAAGCGACTGACCGGAAGGGTCGCCGCTGTTCTGGAAACATCTGTGCACAGTTCCAAAACATGTGGACCCTTCTACGTGTAAACAAGCGACTGACCGGAAGGGTCGCCGCTGTTCTGGAAACATCTGTGCACAGTTCCAAAACATGTGGACCCTTCTACGTGTAAACAAGCGACTGACCGGAAGGGTCGCCGCTGTTCTGGAAACATCTGTGCACAGTTCCAAAACATGTGGACCCTTCTACGTGTAAACAAGCGACTGACCGGAAGGGTCGCCGCTGTTCTGGAAACATCTGTGCACAGTTCCAAAACATGTGGACCCTTCTACGTGTAAACAAGCGACTGACCGGAAGGGTCGCCGCTGTTCTGGAAACATCTGTGCACAGTTCCAAAACATGTGGACCCTTCTACGTGTAAACAAGCGATTGACCGGAAGGGTCGCCGCTGTTCTGGAAACATCTGTGCACAGTTCCAAAACATGTGGACCCTTCTACGTGTAAACAAGCGACTGACCGGAAGGGTCGCCGCTGTTCTGGAAACATCTGTGCACAGTTCCAAAACATGTGGACCCTTCTACGTGTAAACAAGCGACTGACCGGAAGGGTCGCCGCTGTTCTGGAAACATCTGTGCACAGTTCCAAAACATGTGGACCCTTCTACGTGTAAACAAGCGACTGACCGGAAGGGTCGCCGCTGTTCTGGAAACATCTGTGCACAGTTCCAAAACATGTGGACCCTTCTACGTGTAAACAAGCGACTGACCGGAAGGGTCGCCGCTGTTCTGGAAACATCTGTGCACAGTTCCAAAACATGTGGACCCTTCTACGTGTAAACAAGCGACTGACCGGAAGGGTCGCCGCTGTTCTGGAAACATCTGTGCACAGTTCCAAAACATGTGGACCCTTCTACGTGTAAACAAGCGACTGACCGGAAGGGTCGCCGCTGTTCTGGAAACATCTGTGCACAGTTCCAAAACATGTGGACCCTTCTACGTGTAAACAAGCGACTGACCGGAAGGGTCGCCGCTGTTCTGGAAACATCTGTGCACAGTTCCAAAACATGTGGACCCTTCTACGTGTAAACAAGCGATTGACCGGAAGGGTCGCCGCTGTTCTGGAAACATCTGTGCACAGTTCCAAAACATGTGGACCCTTCTACGTGTAAACAAGCGACTGACCGGAAGGGTCGCCGCTGTTCTGGAAACATCTGTGCACAGTTCCAAAACATGTGGACCCTTCTACGTGTAAACAAGCGACTGACCGGAAGGGTCGCCGCTGTTCTGGAAACATCTGTGCACAGTTCCAAAACATGTGGACCCTTCTACGTGTAAACAAGCGACTGACCGGAAGGGTCGCCGCTGTTCTGGAAACATCTGTGCACAGTTCCAAAACATGTGGACCCTTCTACGTGTAAACAAACGACTGACCGGAAGGGTCGCCGCTGTTCTGGAAACATCTGTGCACAGTTCCAAAACATGTGGACCCTTCTACGTGTAAACAAGCGACTGACTAGAAGGGTCGCCGCTGTTCTGGAAACATCTGTGCACAGTTCCAAAACATGTGGACCCTTCTACGTGTAAACAAGCGACTGACCGGAGGGGTCGCCGCTGTTCTGGAAACATCTGTGCACAGTTCCAAAACATGTGGACCCTTCTACGTGTAAACAAACGACTGACCGGAAGGGTCACCGCTTCCAAAACATGTGGACCCTTCTACGTGTAAACAAACGATTGACCGGAAGGGTCGCCGCTGTTCTGGAAACATCTGTGCACAGTTCCAAAACATGTGGACCCTTCTAGGTGTAAACAAACGACTGACCGGAAGGGTCACCGCTGTTCTGGAAACATCTGTGCACAGTTCCAAAACATGTGGACCCTTCTACGTGTAAACAAGCGACTGACTAGAAGGGTCGCCGCTGTTCTGGAAACATCTGTGCACAGTTCCAAAACATGTGGACCCTTCTACGTGTAAACAAGCGACTGACCGGAGGGGTCGCCGCTGTTCTGGAAACATCTGTGCACAGTTCCAAAACATGTGGACCCTTCTACGTGTAAACAAGCGACTGACTAGAAGGGTCGCCGCTGTTCTGGAAACATCTGTGCACAGTTCCAAAACATGTGGACCCTTCTACGTGTAAACAAACGACTGACCGGAAGGGTCACCGCTGTTCTGGAAACATCTGTGCACAGTTCCAAAACATGTGGACCCTTCTACGTGTAAACAAGCGACTGACTAGAAGGGTCGCCGCTGTTCTGGAAACATCTGTGCACAGTTCCAAAACATGTGGACCCTTCTACGTGTAAACAAACGATTGACCGGAAGGGTCGCTGCTGTTCTGGAAACATCTGTGCACAGTTCCAAAACATGTGGACCCTTCTACGTGTAAACAAACGATTGACCGGAAGGGTCGCCGTGGTTCTGGAAACATCTGTGCACAATTCCAAAACATGTGGACCCTTCTACGTGTAAACAAACGACTGACCGGAAGGGTCACCGCTTCCAAAACATGTGGACCCTTCTACGTGTAAACAAACGACTGACCGGAGGGGTCGCCGCGGTTCTGGAAACATCTGTGCACAGTTCCAAAACATGTGGACCCTTCTACTTGTAAACAAGCGACTGACCGGAAGGGTCGCCGCTGTTCTGGAAACATCTGTGCACAGTTCCAAAACATGTGGACCCTTCTACGTGTAAACAAGCGATTGACTAGAAGGGTCGCCGCTGTTCTGGAAACATCTGTGCACAGTTCCAAAACATGTGGACCCTTCTACGTGTAAACAAACGACTGACCGGAGGGGTCGCCGCGGTTCTGGAAACATCTGTGCACAGTTCCAAAACATGTGGACCCTTCTACGTGTAAACAAGCGACTGACTAGAAGGGTCGCCGCTGTTCTGGAAACATCTGTGCACAGTTCCAAAACATGTGGACCCTTCTACGTGTAAACAAACGACTGACCGGAGGGGTCGCCGCGGTTCTGGAAACATCTGTGCACAGTTCCAAAACATGTGGACCCTTCTACTTGTAAACAAGCGACTGACCGGAAGGGTCGCCGCTGTTCTGGAAACATCTGTGCACAGTTCCAAAACATGTGGACCCTTCTACGTGTAAACAAACGATTGACCGGAAGGGTCGCTGCTGTTCTGGAAACATCTGTGCACAGTTCCAAAACATGTGGACCCTTCTACGTGTAAACAAACGATTGACCGGAAGGGTCGCCGTGGTTCTGGAAACATCTGTGCACAATTCCAAAACATGTGGACCCTTCTACGTGTAAACAAACGACTGACCGGAAGGGTCACCGCTTCCAAAACATGTGGACCCTTCTACGTGTAAACAAACGACTGACCGGAGGGGTCGCCGCGGTTCTGGAAACATCTGTGCACAGTTCCAAAACATGTGGACCCTTCTACGTGTAAACAAACGACTGACCGGAAGGGTCACCGCTGTTCTGGAAACATCTGTGCACAGTTCCAAAACATGTGGACCCTTCTACGTGTAAACAAACGATTGACCGGAAGGGTCGCCGCTGTTCTGGAAACATCTGTGCACAGTTCCAAAACATGTGGACCCTTCTACGTGTAAACAAACGATTGACCGGAGGGGTCGCCGCTGTTCTGGAAACATCTGTGCACAGTTCCAAAACATGTGGACCCTTCTACGTGTAAACAAACGATTGACCGGAAGGGTCACCGCTGTTCTGGAAACATCTGTGCACAGTTCCAAAACATGTGGACCCTTCTACGTGTAAACAAGCGACTGACCGGAGGGGTCGCCGCTGTTCTGGAAACATCTGTGCACAGTTCCAAAACATGTGGACCCTTCTACGTGTAAACAAGCGACTGACCGGAAGGGTCGCCGCTGTTCTGGAAACATCTGTGCACAGTTCCAAAACATGTGGACCCTTCTACGTGTAAACAAGCGACTGACCGGAAGGGTCGCCGCTGTTCTGGAAACATCTGTGCACAGTTCCAAAACATGTGGACCCTTCTACGTGTAAACAAACGATTGACCGGAGGGGTCGCCGCTGTTCTGGAAACATCTGTGCACAGTTCCAAAACATGTGGACCCTTTTACGTGTAAACAAGCGACTGACCGGAGGGGTCCCCGCTGTTCTGGAAACATCTGTGCACAGTTCCAAAACATGTGGACCCTTCTACGTGTAAACAAGCGACTGACCGGAAGGGTCCCCGCTGTTCTGGAAACATCTGTGCACAGTTCCAAAACATGTGGACCCTTCTACGTGTAAACAAACGATTGACCGGAAGGGTCCCCGCTGTTCTGGAAACATCTGTGCACAGTTCCAAAACATGTGGACCCTTCTACGTGTAAACAAGCGACTGACCGGAAGGGTCGCCGCGGTTCTGGAAACATCTGTGCACAGTTCCAAAACATGTGGACCCTTCTACGTGTAAACAAGCGACTGACCGGAAGGGTCGCCGCTGTTCTGGAAACATCTGTGCACAGTTCCAAAACATGTGGACCCTTCTACGTGTAAACAAGCGACTGACCGGAGGGGTCGCCGCTGTTCTGGAAACATCTGTGCACAGTTCCAAAACATGTGGACCCTTCTACGTGTAAACAAGCGATTGACCGGAAGGGTCGCCGCTGTTCTGGAAACATCTGTGCACAGTTCCAAAACATGTGGACCCTTCTACGTGTAAACAAACGATTGACCGGAAGGGTCGCCGCTGTTCTGGAAACATCTGTGCACAGTTCCAAAACATGTGGACCCTACTACGTGTAAACAAACGATTGACCGGAGGGGTCGCCGCGGTTCTGGAAACATCTGTGCACAGTTCCAAAACATGTGGACCCTTTTACGTGTAAACAAGCGACTGACCGGAGGGGTCCCCGCTGTTCTGGAAACATCTGTGCACAGTTCCAAAACATGTGGACCCTTCTACGTGTAAACAAGCGACTGACCGGAAGGGTCGCCGCGGTTCTGGAAACATCTGTGCACAGTTCCAAAACATGTGGACCCTTCTACGTGTAAACAAGCGACTGACCGGAGGGGTCCCCGCTGTTCTGGAAACATCTGTGCACAGTTCCAAAACATGTGGACCCTTCTACGTGTAAACAAGCGACTGACCAGAAGGGTCGCCGCTGTTCTGGAAACATCTGTGCACAGTTCCAAAACATGTGGACCCTTCTACGTGTAAACAAACGATTGACCGGAGGGGTCGCCGCGGTTCTGGAAACATCTGTGCACAGTTCCAAAACATGTGGACCCTTCTACGTGTAAACAAGCGACTGACTAGAAGGGTCGCCGCTGTTCTGGAAACATCTGTGCACAGTTCCAAAACATGTGGACCCTTCTACGTGTAAACAAACGATTGACCGGAGGGGTCCCCGCTGTTCTGGAAACATCTGTGCACAGTTCCAAAACATGTGGACCCTTCTACGTGTAAACAAACGATTGACCGGAAGGGTCGCCGCTGTTCTGGAAACATCTGTGCACAGTTCCAAAACATGTGGACCCTTCTACGTGTAAACAAACGACTGACCGGAGGGGTCGCCGCGGTTCTGGAAACATCTGTGCACAGTTCCAAAACATGTGGACCCTTCTACGTGTAAACAAGCGACTGACCGGAGGGGTCGCCGCTGTTCTGGAAACATCTGTGCACAGTTCCAAAACATGTGGACCCTTCTACGTGTAAACAAGCGACTGACCGGAAGGGTCGCCGCTGTTCTGGAAACATCTGTGCACAGTTCCAAAACATGTGGACCCTTCTACGTGTAAACAAGCGACTGACCGGAGGGGTCGCCGCTGTTCTGGAAACATCTGTGCACAGTTCCAAAACATGTGGACCCTTCTACGTGTAAACAAGCGACTGACCGGAGGGGTCGCCGCTGTTCTGGAAACATCTGTGCACAGTTCCAAAACATGTGGACCCTTCTACGTGTAAACAAGCGACTGACCGGAAGGGTCGCCGCTGTTCTGGAAACATCTGTGCACAGTTCCAAAACATGTGGACCCTTCTACGTGTAAACAAGCGACTGACCGGAAGGGTCGCCGCTGTTCTGGAAACATCTGTGCACAGTTCCAAAACATGTGGACCCTTCTACGTGTAAACAAGCGACTGACCGGAAGGGTCGCCGCTGTTCTGGAAACATCTGTGCACAGTTCCAAAACATGTGGACCCTTCTACGTGTAAACAAGCGACTGACCGGAAGGGTCGCCGCTGTTCTGGAAACATCTGTGCACAGTTCCAAAACATGTGGACCCTTCTACGTGTAAACAAGCGACTGACCGGAAGGGTCGCCGCTGTTCTGGAAACATCTGTGCACAGTTCCAAAACATGTGGACCCTTCTACGTGTAAACAAGCGACTGACCGGAAGGGTCGCCGCTGTTCTGGAAACATCTGTGCACAGTTCCAAAACATGTGGCCCTCTTAATGAGAGAATGCCTTGATGAAGTCATTGAGCTTCAGCACGGCATTTCATTCCCGTGCTGAATCTTGGTGACGGGCAAGAGGGCTCTCGAACTTCGGGAAATTGCTCCCCCAGTTCGAATCTAAATTTCTCTCTTTCATCTTTTTCTTCTGCTTAATATTACTTCGACCTTCTCCTAATTTTATCAAATTTCCTTTCTTTCATCTTGCTGTCCTATCTCTATGATTATTATTTTTCTTAGTTATATATATATATGTAGATGTATGCATATATATATATTTATTTATTTTATTTGTTCATTTATTTTTTTATCTATTTTTTTTTCTATTTTATTTAAATGGCGTGGATATTTCCACATTCGTTATTACTGCCTGCTTAGATGAATGGGAGAAGGGATCACGGTTGGGAGGTATTCGCATTCAAAGCTATATATGAGAGTATTGGATGATCTCAGCCATCCCAAAGATGGTTTGGACCTTTTTGGCGGAACTACTCTCAAGGGTTGGGTCATCGGAATCCAGGGGGATCCAATCCTTGAGGTGGGACTCTTGGCTTTTGGCCGGAAGCCCATCATTACAGATATGGGGAGGATGATTCCATATTACTTTGGTCTCAGTCCTAACAGGCGGGTTTAGCTTACACCTGTGCCTCTATATCTGTTTTGATGCTATCCTTCGGGTAGGGTATGGAGTGGACCATCGGGGAAATATACTCTCATTGTGCCGATAGTGGCGAATGCAAATTTCCTTTCCAACGTATGATACTTTCTTATAATTCTCAAGCAGGTACCCCAACAAAACAACAAAAAACCTGAAAATCCCTCCCTTAAATATGGACCCTTCAAATACTGACTCCCCATCCCCTGGATTTGCTGACTCCCCCCCGGCACTGTTGACGACTTCTGCTACTGAAATTAAGGAAAACTCTGTTGACGACCTTCGAACTAAAAAGGACCACTCTACTGATGTTAAAAAATCTAGCAATTTGGGTAACACAGGGAAACTACGATTCCTTCATGTTTCCCAAATCCCATTAGAGACAAATTATGATGATATATATAGAGCATTTGAGTGCTATGGATTGATAAAGGAAATACGGATGCGACTTGGAGATGAAAAATGGGACTCTTGGATATCTTTTGAAAGTCATGATGAAGCGTTTAATGCCATAAGTAATATTAGTAGTATCAAAATTAACGAATTGAACATCATGGGAGCTCTTTGTGATAAGGTCCCAAAGGAATTGGATGTGTACAAACCTGCTGATTGGTTTGAAAAAGATAGAAATGTACCCATGCCTTCACAGAGAAAACCCAAACCACCTATGTGGCTCTTAGCTGAACCTAAAGGGATAATAGGGAATTATTTTAAGATATGTAAGTTTATCCAAAAAAAAGTAGGAACCATAGCACCTGGAGATATATCTCGTTTTGGGAAGAACAGTTATCTCATCCATGCCAAATCTTCGACTCAGTCTGCAATACTGTCTAACTTACAGACAGGCAGTGATGAAATTACATTGGAAATGAAACCTCATCTAAATTTTAGTTATGGAAGGGGAGTGGTCTTTAATAAGGACCTATACGAATTTACAGAGGAGGAGATACTTTCTATGTGTCCATTAAATGTATGGAAAGTGCATAAGGTTCCTGGAACTTCAATGATTATACTTACTTTCCAGGATGCTGATGTACCTTTCCATATTTTTATTGAAAATGAAAGGATTAAAGTTCGACCTTTCAAACAAAAGCCCCTGCAATGTTTTAATTGTTTTAAATTTGGACACCCATCCAAAGTTTGCAAAAATGGAAAAATGTGTGGTATTTGCTCCAAAACTTATCATGGAGAATGTACACTTGAGGCCAGGTGTTCAAATTGCAATTTGAATCATAAATCAACTGATAGGATATGCGAACTGTATAAGTTGGAGGAAGCTGCCCTAAACAAATCAAGTTTAGAACACATAAGTGTGGGACATGCAAAAAGAATGTTGAATAAATCAACCAGCTATGCAAAGGCCTTAAAATCAAAGGTAAATTTACCACAGGAGACAGCAACCCCACCTAGCACTGCCAGTAATTCTAAGAAAAGAAATACAACCTCTGATGATAAAGTACTGCATGACAAAGTAATCGTATTGCCTTCTGAGGCTTTGCCACAGCGTATTAAAAATGGGTCATTGCCCATTTCTGTACAGCCTTCGTCCCCCATTACTAACATTAGTACTAACCTCTCCCAGGCCATGTCCTTGCCTGATTTGATGGAGATGCCACCTGACACTAAGTTACCAGGTGCACCTGTATTGGGGAAGGTGCAAAAACCTGGTAGCTCAAAAGCTACTAATCGGAAAAGAGAGAGACCTCCATCTCTCTCACCCCCTTCCATAAGAAATATCAAAATTACGACGTCAAATAAATATGATGATTTGTCTGTTGATATTTCTGATCTGGAAGTCAATTTAAATAAATCGGAAATTCAAGTGGAGGTCCACCAACCTCCTCAACAATCAGATCAAAAAGACAAAAAGAAAATCATAAATTCTAAACCCAATCTATCAAGACCTTCTTTAATAAAACCACCTAAAAATAGTGTTAGATCAAAAACTGCTAATGGGAAGACTCCATCCAAGGGGTCTACCAAATTATAAACCATAGTTTTTTCCTCCATTTTGCAATGGAATTGTCAGGGTTTAAGGGCCAAATATGAAGAACTTAAGCTCCTTATTCATGAGCATTCCCCCATAATTATTTGTCTACAGGAGAGCAAACTTGATCATAATACCCCATGTCCTCGCGAATACATTAGTTATAGGACACCATATGATCACCAAGTGGGGAGCCATGGCGGAAGTCTCATATACGTTCGTCGAGATGTTCCCCAAGTTTCTCTGTCTATTCGTACACCTCTGCAGGCAGTGGTTGTACAGATCGACATAGGGCGAAAATATACAATTTGTTCTCTGTACTTGCCTCCAAATGATAACATTTTGTATGACAACTTAGTGGAGGTGATTCAACAACTCCCTCAACCTTTTCTTTTACTTGGAGATTTGAATGGTAGACATCCTTTGTGGGGTGATGTTTTAGCAAACACGAGGGGAAATATCATATCATCAATTGTGGAAAATGAAGATGTGGGACTCCTTAATACAGGAGAGCCCACACACTTTCATGTCCAGACAGGTACCTTGTCATGTATTGACCTAGCAATCGTAAGCTCTAATTGCCTAATAGACTTTGATTGGAGAACATTAGATGATTGGCATACTAGTGATCACGCACCAATCATTATAAACACCAACAATGGTCCACCTTTACAGGGATCGCCACGATGGAATCTTGACAAGGCGGACTGGGGTAAATTTCGTGAGCTAAGCGAAATTGAGGGGGATGCAGGACAAGTTGAAAATATCGATGATGCCATAGACTTACTGAATGGAACTCTCCATACAGCAGGAGTCAATTCAATTCCAAAAACAACAGGGTTATTCAAACGACGACCAGTCCCGTGGTGGTCTTCAGAACTAACTGCCCTGCACAGAGCCACAAGAAGATCTTTAACACGATTGCGTAGACGCAGAACTGATGAGAATTTAATTATGTACAAGAAATGTAGAGCACAGTTCCGTCGTGCCATGAAAGAAGCAAGGCGCCAGTCATGGATGTCTTTTGTTTCCTCCATTAACAGTAGAACACCACCATCTTCTGTGTGGAGGAAAGTAAAAAAGATAGCTGGCAAATTCACCCCCAACCCACCACCAGTGTTGAAGGTGAATGGCCAGTATTTAACTGAAGCAAAGGAAGTTAGCAATGCCCTGGCTAATCATTTTTCAAATGTATCCAGCAAGTGTGAAGGAGCCCCTGGTCACCAGTATAGGAGCGCTGAAGAAAAGAAAATTTTAAATTTTGCAACAAGAAGGGAAGAGTCGTATAATTCTCCTTTCACTGAAAGAGAATTTGATTCCGCACTTGCTCATTGCAACGATACAGCCCCTGGACCCGATGGAATTCCATATGCAATGATTAAACATGTACATTTTAATACAAAGCTATTTATTTTAAGTATTATTAATAGAATATGGCATGATCATAGTTACCCAAGTGTTTGGGAACTAGCCATTATTTTAGCCTTTTTAAAACCCGGTAAAGACAAGTTTTTAGCAGCAAACTATCGTCCTATTGCATTGACATCTTGTTTATGTAAAATCATGGAGAAGATGGTCAATGCAAGGCTGATATGGTACCTTGAAAAGAAAGGTATTTTATCACCGATTCAATGTGGATTCCGAAAAATGCACTCAACGACTGATGTGTTGATACGACTAGAGTCTTCTATTTGTGAAGCCTTTGCTTCCAAACAGCACCATGTTACAGTATTTTTTGACCTTGAAAAGGCATATGATACCACATGGAGATATGGTATACTTAAAACCATTCATGAATTGGGATTGAGAGGAGAGCTGCCACTATTTATTCAGGCATTTCTTTCACGTAGAGTTTTTCAAGTGAGAGTTGGGGAAACACTATCTGAGAGTAAGTGCCAGGAAGAAGGAGTTCCTCAGGGTAGTGTGCTGAGTGTAACCCTTTTTGCACTAGCAATTAATGGGATATCCAAAGCCATTCCCCAGGATGTTCTCTCAACATTATTTGTGGATGATCTCTCAATATCATTTGCTGGCACTAGAATGGCAATGGTTGAGAGAAAAATCCAACACTCTATTGATAAAATTATCCAGTGGGCTGACATGAATGGATTTAAGTTCTCGACAAGTAAAACTACCGTTGTCCATTTTTGTCGTATCCGGGGAGTACATCCAGACCCGGATATATACATTAAAGGTCAACGGATACCATGTGCAAGAGAAGCTAAATTTTTAGGTTTGATATTTGATTGTAGGCTGACATGGGTTTCTCACTTAAAAGCATTAAAAGCTAAATGTGTTGAAGCTCTGAATATCTTAAAAGTATTGTCCCATACATCGTGGGGGGCAGACCGCAATACTATTTTAAAATTATACAAGGCCTTGATTTTTTCCAAAATTAGTTATGGTTGTGAGGTATATTCTTCAGCCACCCCAAGCCGGTTAAAAATATTAGACTCGATACATCATGCAGGTATTAGATTGTCTACTGGAGCTTTTAAAACCTCGCCTATCCCAAGTCTCCTTGTTGATGCTGGAGAGTTACCTCTAGACCTATACCGAATGTCTTCCATTCTTCGGTATTGGTTTAGATTGCAAAGACTCCCTAACTCTCTCGCCTTTCAGACTGCAAGCCTTGTAAGACACGCATCATACTTTGAGTTGCACCCAAAATCTCCTCAACCTTATGGCTTTCGGGTGAAACGATTATTAAATAGTCTGGATTTAATTAGAAATAAGGTACTTCCATTCAAGGTATCACCAACGCCTCCATGGAAGTTACCAGAGATATCTTTTTGTAAATATTTTATTGGAGATAAGAAGAATATGTCAGACCTAGAAGCCAGGTCTCTTTTTAATGAACATGTTAGAGAACATAGAGGATCAACTTTTATCTATACTGATGGCTCCAAATCTGATGCTGGCGTTGGATTTGGAGTACATAGTAATGGTTTTAATTGTAGAGGTGCACTTCCTCTGACCGCTTCCATATTTACTGCGGAACTGTATGGCATATTAACCGCTATTGAGAAAATAGCGTTGGAGAAGGAGGGTAATTTTACAATTTTTAGTGATGCAAGGAGTGTCCTTCAAGCTATGGAAGTTTTTAATTCTAATAACCCTTTAGTTTTAAAGATTTTAGAATGGCTTTTCATAATTGGACGGAGAGGTATAACAGTTCAATTTTGTTGGGTTCCAGCACATGTAGGTGTGTCTGGGAATGAGAAGGCAGATTCACTGGCTAAGGAGGCTGCATCAGAGTTGCTGCCAAGAAGATATCCCATTCCCTGTAATGATTTCTTACCTGACATCAAGAAATTGGTTTGCAATAAATGGCAACAGCAATGGGATAGTCAAGATGGCAATAAAATGAGGGAAGTAACAAATGACATATCTCCTTGGAGGTATAATATGATGCCCCGAAAATGGGAGACGTCTCTTTGTCGTCTCCGTATTGGTCACACTCGGTTGACACATGAGTTTCTGTTGAAGGGCCAACAGCAACCGTATTGTGACAACTGTTTAGTACCTCTAACAGTAAGGCATTTGTTGACCGAATGCCCCAATTATGACATCTTGCGGAATAGATATTTGTTTGAGGCTCGAGGTGAGGGTGGCAGGTTCATCCTTGCCAAGATTCTTGGAAATGATGTGTCCTACCATGCAAGTGGCATTTTTAGATTTCTTTCAGAAGCAGGTCTTCTGAAAAATATTTAACTTATGACATTCAATTTTTATGATTTTAATTGAATACTCTTTAATTTTTTATTTTTTATTTCATTTTTTACTTTTGTATATATAAATTAAATGTTACCGGCGTCAATGACCTTAGATGTCAGGATGCCTGAAAACTTTAAATCATTCATTCATTGAGGCTCGAGGTGAGGGTGGCAGGTTCATCCTTGCCAAGATTCTTGGAAATGATGTGTCCTACCATGCAAGTGGCATTTTTAGATTTATTTCAGAAGCAGGTCTTCTGAAAAATATTTAACTTTTATTACATTCAACTTTTATGATTTTAATTGAATACTCTTTTATTTTTTATTTTATTTTATCTTTTATTTTTGTATACATAAATTAAATGTTACCGGCGTCAATGACCTCAGATGTCAGGATGCCTGAAAACTTTGAATCAATCAATCCAAAACATGTGGACCCTTCTACGTGTAAACAAGCGACTGACCGGAAGGGTCGCCGCTGTTCTGGAAACATCTGTGCACAGTTCCAAAACATGTGGACCCTTCTACGTGTAAACAAGCGACTGACCGGAAGGGTCGCCGCTGTTCTGGAAACATCTGTGCACAGTTCCAAAACATGTGGACCCTTCTACGTGTAAACAAACGACTGACCGGAAGGGTCGCCGCTGTTCTGGAAACATCTGTGCACAGTTCCAAAACATGTGGACCCTTCTACGTGTAAACAAGCGACTGACTAGAAGGGTCGCCGCTGTTCTGGAAACATCTGTGCACAGTTCCAAAACATGTGGACCCTTCTACGTGTAAACAAGCGACTGACCGGAGGGGTCGCCGCTGTTCTGGAAACATCTGTGCACAGTTCCAAAACATGTGGACCCTTCTACGTGTAAACAAACGACTGACCGGAAGGGTCACCGCTTCCAAAACATGTGGACCCTACTACGTGTAAACAAACGATTGACCGGAAGGGTCGCCGCTGTTCTGGAAACATCTGTGCACAGTTCCAAAACATGTGGACCCTTCTAGGTGTAAACAAACGACTGACCGGAAGGGTCACCGCTGTTCTGGAAACATCTGTGCACAGTTCCAAAACATGTGGACCCTTCTACGTGTAAACAAGCGACTGACTAGAAGGGTCGCCGCTGTTCTGGAAACATCTGTGCACAGTTCCAAAACATGTGGACCCTTCTACGTGTAAACAAGCGACTGACCGGAGGGGTCGCCGCTGTTCTGGAAACATCTGTGCACAGTTCCAAAACATGTGGACCCTTCTACGTGTAAACAAGCGACTGACTAGAAGGGTCGCCGCTGTTCTGGAAACATCTGTGCACAGTTCCAAAACATGTGGACCCTTCTACGTGTAAACAAACGACTGACCGGAAGGGTCACCGCTGTTCTGGAAACATCTGTGCACAGCTCCAAAACATGTGGACCCTTCTACGTGTAAACAAGCGACTGACTAGAAGGGTCGCCGCTGTTCTGGAAACATCTGTGCACAGTTCCAAAACATGTGGACCCTTCTACGTGTAAACAAACGATTGACCGGAAGGGTCGCCGCTGTTCTGGAAACATCTGTGCACAGTTCCAAAACATGTGGACCCTTCTACGTGTAAACAAACGATTGACCGGAAGGGTCGCCGTGGTTCTGGAAACATCTGTGCACAATTCCAAAACATGTGGACCCTTCTACGTGTAAACAAACGACTGACCGGAAGGGTCACCGCTTCCAAAACATGTGGACCCTTCTACGTGTAAACAAACGACTGACCGGAGGGGTCGCCGCGGTTCTGGAAACATCTGTGCACAGTTCCAAAACATGTGGACCCTTCTACTTGTAAACAAGCGACTGACCGGAAGGGTCGCCGCTGTTCTGGAAACATCTGTGCACAGTTCCAAAACATGTGGACCCTTCTACGTGTAAACAAACGATTGACCGGAAGGGTCGCCGCGGTTCTGGAAACATCTGTGCACAATTCCAAAACATGTGGACCCTTCTACGTGTAAACAAACGACTGACCGGAAGGGTCACCGCTTCCAAAACATGTGGACCCTTCTACGTGTAAACAAACGACTGACCGGAGGGGTCGCCGCGGTTCTGGAAACATCTGTGCACAGTTCCAAAACATGTGGACCCTTCTACGTGTAAACAAGCGACTGACCGGAAGGGTCGCCGCTGTTCTGGAAACATCTGTGCACAGTTCCAAAACATGTGGACCCTTCTACGTGTAAACAAACGATTGACCGGAAGGGTCGCCGCGGTTCTGGAAACATCTGTGCACAATTCCAAAACATGTGGACCCTTCTACGTGTAAACAAACGACTGACCGGAAGGGTCACCGCTTCCAAAACATGTGGACCCTTCTACGTGTAAACAAACGACTGACCGGAGGGGTCGCCGCGGTTCTGGAAACATCTGTGCACAGTTCCAAAACATGTGGACCCTTCTACGTGTAAACAAGCGACTGACCGGAAGGGTCGCCGCTGTTCTGGAAACATCTGTGCACAGTTCCAAAACATGTGGACCCTTCTACGTGTAAACAAACGACTGACCAGAGGGGTCGCCGCGGTTCTGGAAACATCTGTGCACAGTTCCAAAACATGTGGACCCTTCTACGTGTAAACAAACGACTGACCGGAAGGGTCACCGCTGTTCTGGAAACATCTGTGCACAGTTCCAAAACATGTGGACCCTTCTACGTGTAAACAAACGATTGACCGGAAGGGTCCCCGCTGTTCTGGAAACATCTGTGCACAGTTCCAAAACATGTGGACCCTCTACGTGTAAACAAACGACTGACCGGAAGGGTCACCGCTTCCAAAACATGTGGACCCTTCTACGTGTAAACAAGCGACTGACCGGAGGGGTCGCCGCTGTTCTGGAAACATCTGTGCACAGTTCCAAAACATGTGGACCCTTCTACGTGTAAACAAGCGACTGACTAGAAGGGTCGCCGCTGTTCTGGAAACATCTGTGCACAGTTCCAAAACATGTGGACCCTTCTACGTGTAAACAAACGACTGACCGGAAGGGTCACCGCTGTTCTGGAAACATCTGTGCACAGTTCCAAAACATGTGGACCCTTCTACGTGTAAACAAGCGACTGACTAGAAGGGTCGCCGCTGTTCTGGAAACATCTGTGCACAGTTCCAAAACATGTGGACCCTTCTACGTGTAAACAAGCGACTGACTAGAAGGGTCGCCGCTGTTCTGGAAACATCTGTGCACAGTTCCAAAACATGTGGACCCTTCTACGTGTAAACAAACGATTGACCGGAAGGGTCGCCGCGGTTCTGGAAACATCTGTGCACAATTCCAAAACATGTGGACCCTTCTACGTGTAAACAAACGACTGACCGGAAGGGTCACCGCTTCCAAAACATGTGGACCCTTCTACGTGTAAACAAACGACTGACCGGAGGGGTCGCCGCGGTTCTGGAAACATCTGTGCACAGTTCCAAAACATGTGGACCCTTCTACGTGTAAACAAGCGACTGACCGGAAGGGTCGCCGCTGTTCTGGAAACATCTGTGCACAGTTCCAAAACATGTGGACCCTTCTACGTGTAAACAAACGACTGACCGGAGGGGTCGCCGCGGTTCTGGAAACATCTGTGCACAGTTCCAAAACATGTGGACCCTTCTACGTGTAAACAAACGACTGACCGGAAGGGTCACCGCTTCCAAAACATGTGGACCCTTCTACGTGTAAACAAACGACTGACCGGAAGGGTCACCGCTGTTCTGGAAACATCTGTGCACAGTTCCAAAACATGTGGACCCTTCTACGTTTAAACAAACGACTGACCGGAAGGGTCACCGCTGTTCTGGAAACATCTGTGCACAGTTCCAAAACATGTGGACCCTTCTACGTGTAAACAAACGACTGACCGGAAGGGTCACCGCTTCCAAAACATGTGGACCCTTCTACGTGTAAACAAGCGACTGACCGGAAGGGTCGCCGCTGTTCTGGAAACATCTGTGCACAGTTCCAAAACATGTGGACCCTTCTACGTGTAAACAAACGATTGACCGGAAGGGTCGCCGCTGTTCTGGAAACATCTGTGCACAGTTCCAAAACATGTGGACCCTTCTACGTGTAAACAAGCGACTGACCGGAAGGGTCGCCGCGGTTCTGGAAACATCTGTGCACAGTTCCAAAACATGTGGACCCTTCTACGTGTAAACAAGCGACTGACCGGAAGGGTCGCCGCTGTTCTGGAAACATCTGTGCACAGTTCCAAAACATGTGGACCCTTCTACGTGTAAACAAGCGACTGACCGGAAGGGTCGCCGCGGTTCTGGAAACATCTGTGCACAGTTCCAAAACATGTGGACCCTTCTACGTGTAAACAAGCGACTGACCGGAAGGGTCGCCGCGGTTCTGGAAACATCTGTGCACAGTTCCAAAACATGTGGACCCTTCTACGTGTAAACAAGCGACTGACCGGAAGGGTCGCCGCTGTTCTGGAAACATCTGTGCACAGTTCCAAAACATGTGGACCCTTCTACGTGTAAACAAACGATTGACCGGAAGGGTCACCGCTGTTCTGGAAACATCTGTGCACAGTTCCAAAACATGTGGACCCTTCTACGTGTAAACAAGCGACTGACCGGAGGGGTCGCCGCTGTTCTGGAAACATCTGTGCACAGTTCCAAAACATGTGGACCCTTCTACGTGTAAACAAACGATTGACCGGAGGGGTCGCCGCTGTTCTGGAAACATCTGTGCACAGTTCCAAAACATGTGGACCCTTTTACGTGTAAACAAGCGACTGACCGGAGGGGTCCCCGCTGTTCTGGAAACATCTGTGCACAGTTCCAAAACATGTGGACCCTTCTACGTGTAAACAAGCGACTGACCGGAAGGGTCCCCGCTGTTCTGGAAACATCTGTGCACAGTTCCAAAACATGTGGACCCTTCTACGTGTAAACAAACGATTGACCGGAAGGGTCCCCGCTGTTCTGGAAACATCTGTGCACAGTTCCAAAACATGTGGACCCTTCTACGTGTAAACAAGCGACTGACCGGAAGGGTCGCCGCGGTTCTGGAAACATCTGTGCACAGTTCCAAAACATGTGGACCCTTCTACGTGTAAACAAGCGACTGACCGGAAGGGTCGCCGCTGTTCTGGAAACATCTGTGCACAGTTCCAAAACATGTGGACCCTTCTACGTGTAAACAAGCGACTGACCGGAGGGGTCGCCGCTGTTCTGGAAACATCTGTGCACAGTTCCAAAACATGTGGACCCTTCTACGTGTAAACAAGCGATTGACCGGAAGGGTCGCCGCTGTTCTGGAAACATCTGTGCACAGTTCCAAAACATGTGGACCCTTCTACGTGTAAACAAACGATTGACCGGAAGGGTCGCCGCTGTTCTGGAAACATCTGTGCACAGTTCCAAAACATGTGGACCCTTCTACGTGTAAACAAACGATTGACCGGAGGGGTCGCCGCGGTTCTGGAAACATCTGTGCACAGTTCCAAAACATGTGGACCCTTTAACGTGTAAACAAGCGACTGACCGGAGGGGTCCCCGCTGTTCTGGAAACATCTGTGCACAGTTCCAAAACATGTGGACCCTTCTACGTGTAAACAAGCGACTGACCGGAAGGGTCGCCGCGGTTCTGGAAACATCTGTGCACAGTTCCAAAACATGTGGACCCTTCTACGTGTAAACAAGCGACTGACCGGAGGGGTCCCCGCTGTTCTGGAAACATCTGTGCACAGTTCCAAAACATGTGGACCCTTCTACGTGTAAACAAGCGACTGACCAGAAGGGTCGCCGCTGTTCTGGAAACATCTGTGCACAGTTCCAAAACATGTGGACCCTTCTACGTGTAAACAAACGATTGACCGGAGGGGTCGCCGCGGTTCTGGAAACATCTGTGCACAGTTCCAAAACATGTGGACCCTTCTACGTGTAAACAAGCGACTGACCAGAAGGGTCGCCGCTGTTCTGGAAACATCTGTGCACAGTTCCAAAACATGTGGACCCTTCTACGTGTAAACAAACGATTGACCGGAGGGGTCCCCGCTGTTCTGGAAACATCTGTGCACAGTTCCAAAACATGTGGACCCTTCTACGTGTAAACAAACGATTGACCGGAAGGGTCGCCGCAGTTCTGGAAACATCTGTGCACAGTTCCAAAACATGTGGACCCTTCTACGTGTAAACAAACGATTGACCGGAAGGGTCGCCGCGGTTCTGGAAACATCTGTGCACAGTTCCAAAACATGTGGACCCTTCTACGTGTAAACAAGCGACTGACCGGAGGGGTCCCCGCTGTTCTGGAAACATCTGTGCACAGTTCCAAAACATGTGGACCCTTCTACGTGTAAACAAACGATTGACCGGAAGGGTCGCCGCTGTTCTGGAAACATCTGTGCACAGTTCCAAAACATGTGGACCCTTCTACGTGTAAACAAACGATTGACCGGAAGGGTCGCCGCGGTTCTGGAAACATCTGTGCACAGTTCCAAAACATGTGGACCCTTCTACGTGTAAACAAGCGACTGACCGGAGGGGTCCCCGCTGTTCTGGAAACATCTGTGCACAGTTCCAAAACATGTGGACCCTTCTACGTGTAAACAAGCGACTGACCGGAGGGGTCCCCGCTGTTCTGGAAACATCTGTGCACAGTTCCAAAACATGTGGACCCTTCTACGTGTAAACAAGCGACTGACCAGAAGGGTCGCCGCTGTTCTGGAAACATCTGTGCACAGTTCCAAAACATGTGGACCCTTCTACGTGTAAACAAGCGACTGACCGGAGGGGTCGCCGCTGTTCTGGAAACATCTGTGCACAGTTCCAAAACATGTGGACCCTTCTACGTGTAAACAAGCGACTGACCGGAGGGGTCCCCGCTGTTCTGGAAACATCTGTGCACAGTTCCAAAACATGTGGACCCTTCTACGTGTAAACAAACGACTGACCGGAGGGGTCGCCGCTGTTCTGGAAACATCTGTGCACAGTTCCAAAACATGTGGACCCTTCTACGTGTAAACAAACGATTGACCGGAAGGGTCGCCGCGGTTCTGGAAACATCTGTGCACAGTTCCAAAACATGTGGACCCTTCTACGTGTAAACAAACGATTGACCGGAAGGGTCGCCGCGGTTCTGGAAACATCTGTGCACAGTTCCAAAACATGTGGACCCTTCTACGTGTAAACAAGCGACTGACCGGAGGGGTCCCCGCTGTTCTGGAAACATCTGTGCACAGTTCCAAAACATGTGGACCCTTCTACGTGTAAACAAGCGACTGACCGGAGGGGTCCCCGCTGTTCTGGAAACATCTGTGCACAGTTCCAAAACATGTGGACCCTTCTACGTGTAAACAAACGATTCACCGGAGGGGTCGCCGCTGTTCTGGAAACATCTGTGCACAGTTCCAAAACATGTGGACCCTTCTACGTGTAAACAAACGATTCACCGGAGGGGTCGCCGCTGTTCTGGAAACATCTGTGCACAGTTCCAAAACATGTGGACCCTTCTACGTGTAAACAAACGATTGACCGGAGGGGTCGCCGCTGTTCTGGAAACATCTGTGCACAGTTCCAAAACATGTGGACCCTTCTACGTGTAAACAAACGATTGACCGGAGGGGTCGCCGCTGTTCTGGAAACATCTGTGCACAGTTCCAAAACATGTGGACCCTTCTACGTGTAAACAAACGATTGACCGGAGGGGTCGCCGCTGTTCTGGAAACATCTGTGCACAGTTCCAAAACATGTGGACCCTTCTACGTGTAAACAAGCGACTGACCGGAGGGGTCCCCGCTGTTCTGGAAACATCTGTGCACAGTTCCAAAACATGTGGACCCTTCTACGTGTAAACAAACGATTGACCGGAGGGGTCGCCGCTGTTCTGGAAACATCTGTGCACAGTTCCAAAACATGTGGACCCTTCTACGTGTAAACAAACGATTGACCGGAGGGGTCGCCGCTGTTCTGGAAACATCTGTGCACAGTTCCAAAACATGTGGACCCTTCTACGTGTAAACAAACGATTGACCGGAAGGGTCGCCGCTGTTCTGGAAACATCTGTGCACAGTTCCAAAACATGTGGACCCTTCTACGTGTAAACAAGCGACTGACCGGAAGGGTCGCCGCGGTTCTGGAAACATCTGTGCACAGTTCCAAAACATGTGGACCCTTCTACGTGTAAACAAGCGACTGACCGGAGGGGTCCCCGCTGTTCTGGAAACATCTGTGCACAGTTCCAAAACATGTGGACCCTTCTACGTGTAAACAAGCGACTGACCGGAGGGGTCCCCGCTGTTCTGGAAACATCTGTGCACAGTTCCAAAACATGTGGACCCTTCTACGTGTAAACAAGCGACTGACCGGAGGGGTCCCCGCTGTTCTGGAAACATCTGTGCACAGTTCCAAAACATGTGGACCCTTCTACGTGTAAACAAACGATTGACCGGAGGGGTCGCCGCGGTTCTGGAAACATCTGTGCACAGTTCCAAAACATGTGGACCCTTCTACGTGTAAACAAACGATTGACCGGAGGGGTCGCCGCGGTTCTGGAAACATCTGTGCACAGTTCCAAAACATGTGGACCCTTCTACGTGTAAACAAACGACTGACCGGAGGGGTCGCCGCGGTTCTGGAAACATCTGTGCACAGTTCCAAAACATGTGGACCCTCTACGTGTAAACAAACGACTGACCGGAGGGGTCGCCGCGGTTCTGGAAACATCTGTGCACAGTTCCAAAACATGTGGACCCTTCTACGTGTAAACAAACGACTGACCGGAGGGGTCGCCGCGGTTCTGGAAACATCTGTGCACAGTTCCAAAACATGTGGACCCTTCTACGTGTAAACAAGCGATTGACCGGAAGGGTCGCCGCTGTTCTGGAAACATCTGTGCACAGTTCCAAAACATGTGGACCCTTCTACGTGTAAACAAGCGACTGACCGGAGGGGTCCCCGCTGTTCTGGAAACATCTGTGCACAGTTCCAAAACATGTGGACCCTTCTACGTGTAAACAAGCGACTGACCGGAGGGGTCCCCGCTGTTCTGGAAACATCTGTGCACAGTTCCAAAACATGTGGACCCTTCTACGTGTAAACAAGCGACTGACCGGAGGGGTCCCCGCTGTTCTGGAAACATCTGTGCACAGTTCCAAAACATGTGGACCCTTCTACGTGTAAACAAGCGACTGACCGGAGGGGTCCCCGCTGTTCTGGAAACATCTGTGCACAGTTCCAAAACATGTGGACCCTTCTACGTGTAAACAAGCGACTGACCGGAGGGGTCCCCGCTGTTCTGGAAACATCTGTGCACAGTTCCAAAACATGTGGACCCTTCTACGTGTAAACAAGCGACTGACCGGAGGGGTCCCCGCTGTTCTGGAAACATCTGTGCACAGTTCCAAAACATGTGGACCCTTCTACGTGTAAACAAGCGACTGACCGGAGGGGTCCCCGCTGTTCTGGAAACATCTGTGCACAGTTCCAAAACATGTGGACCCTTCTACGTGTAAACAAGCGACTGACCGGAGGGGTCCCCGCTGTTCTGGAAACATCTGTGCACAGTTCCAAAACATGTGGACCCTTCTACGTGTAAACAAGCGACTGACCGGAGGGGTCCCCGCTGTTCTGGAAACATCTGTGCACAGTTCCAAAACATGTGGACCCTTCTACGTGTAAACAAGCGACTGACCGGAGGGGTCCCCGCTGTTCTGGAAACATCTGTGCACAGTTCCAAAACATGTGGACCCTTCTACGTGTAAACAAACGATTGACCGGAGGGGTCCCCGCTGTTCTGGAAACATCTGTGCACAGTTCCAAAACATGTGGACCCTTCTACGTGTAAACAAACGACTGACCGGAGGGGTCCCCGCTGTTCTGGAAACATCTGTGCACAGTTCAACATGTGGACCCTTCTACGTGTAAACAAACGACTGACCGGAGGGGTCCCCGCTGTTTTGGAAACATCTGTGCACAGTTCCAAAACATGTGGACCCTTCTACGTGTAAACAAACGACTGACCGGAGGGGTCCCCGCTGTTCTGGAAACATCTGTGCACAGTTCCAAAACATGTGGACCCTTCTACGTGTAAACAAACGATTGACCGGAAGGGTCCCCGCTGTTCTGGAAACATCTGTGCACAGTTCCAAAACATGTGGACCCTTCTACGTGTAAACAAGCGACTGACCGGAGGGGTCCCCGCTGTTCTGGAAACATCTGTGCACAGTTCCAAAACATGTGGACCCTTCTACGTGTAAACAAGCGACTGACCGGAGGGGTCCCCGCTGTTCTGGAAACATCTGTGCACAGTTCCAAAACATTTGGACCCTTTTACGTGTAAACAAGCGACTGACCGGAGGGGTCCCCGCTGTTCTGGAAACATCTGTGCACAGTTCCAAAACATGTGGACCCTTCTACGTGTAAACAAGCGACTGACCGGAGGGGTCCCCGCTGTTCTGGAAACATCTGTGCACAGTTCCAAAACATGTGGACCCTTCTACGTGTAAACAAGCGACTGACCGGAGGGGTCCCCGCTGTTCTGGAAACATCTGTGCACAGTTCCAAAACATGTGGACCCTTCTACGTGTAAACAAACGACTGACCGGAAGGGTCCCCGCTGTTCTGGAAACATCTGTGCACAGTTCCAAAACATGTGGACCCTTCTACGTGTAAACAAGCGACTGACCGGAGGGGTCCCCGCTGTTCTGGAAACATCTGTGCACAATTCCAAAACATGTGGACCCTTCTACGTGTAAACAAGCGACTGACTAGAAGGGTCGCCGCTGTTCTGGAAACATCTGTGCACAATTCCAAAACATGTGGACCCTTCTACGTGTAAACAAACGATTGACCGGAGGGGTCGCCGCTGTTCTGGAAACATCTGTGCACAGTTCCAAAACATGTGGACCCTTCTACGTGTAAACAAACGATTGACCGGAGGGGTCGCCGCTGTTCTGGAAACATCTGTGCACAGTTCCAAAACATGTGGACCCTTCTACGTGTAAACAAACGATTGACTAGAAGGGTCGCCGCTGTTCTGGAAACATCTGTGCACAGTTCCAAAACATGTGGACCCTTCTACGTGTAAACAAGCGACTGACTAGAAGGGTCGCCGCTGTTCTGGAAACATCTGTGCACAGTTCCAAAACATGTGGACCCTTCTACGTGTAAACAAGCGACTGACTAGAAGGGTCGCCGCTGTTCTGGAAACATCTGTGCACAGTTCCAAAACATGTGGACCCTTCTACGTGTAAACAAGCGACTGACTAGAAGGGTCGCCGCGGTTCTGGAAACATCTGTGCACAGTTCCAAAACATGTGGACCCTTCTACGTGTAAACAAACGACTGACTAGAAGGGTCGCCGCGGTTCTGGAAACATCTGTGCACAGTTCCAAAACATGTGGACCCTTCTACGTGTAAACAAACGACTGACTGGAAGGGTCGCCGCGGTTCTGGAAACATCTGTGCACAGTTCCAAAACATGTGGACCCTTCTACGTGTAAACAAACGACTGACCGGAAGGGTCGCCGCTGTTCTGGAAACATCTGTGCACAGTTCCAAAACATGTGGACCCTTCTACGTGTAAACAAGCGACTGACTAGAAGGGTCGCCGCTGTTCTGGAAACATCTGTGCACAGTTCCAAAACATGTGGACCCTTCTACGTGTAAACAAGCGACTGACTAGAAGGGTCGCCGCGGTTCTGGAAACATCTGTGCACAGTTCCAAAACATGTGGACCCTTCTACGTGTAAACAAGCGACTGACTAGAAGGGTCGCCGCGGTTCTGGAAACATCTGTGCACAGTTCCAAAACATGTGGACCCTTCTACGTGTAAACAAGCGACTGACTAGAAGGGTCGCCGCTGTTCTGGAAACATCTGTGCACAGTTCCAAAACATGTGGACCCTTCTACGTGTAAACAAACGACTGACTAGAAGGGTCGCCGCGGTTCTGGAAACATCTGTGCACAGTTCCAAAACATGTGGACCCTTCTACGTGTAAACAAGCGACTGACTAGAAGGGTCGCCGCTGTTCTGGAAACATCTGTGCACAGTTCCAAAACATGTGGACCCTTCTACGTGTAAACAAGCGACTGACTAGAAGGGTCGCCGCTGTTCTGGGAACATCTGTGCACAGTTCCAAAACATGTGGACCCTTCTACGTGTAAACAAGCGACTGACCGGAAGGGTCGCCGCTGTTCTGGAAACATCTGTGCACAGTTCCAAAACATGTGGACCCTTCTACGTGTAAACAAACGACTGACTAGAAGGGTCGCCGCGGTTCTGGAAACATCTGTGCACAGTTCCAAAACATGTGGACCCTTCTACGTGTAAACAAGCGATTGACCGGAAGGGTCGCCGCTGTTCTGGAAACATCTGTGCACAGTTCCAAAACATGTGGACCCTTCTACGTGTAAACAAACGACTGACTAGAAGGGTCGCCGCGGTTCTGGAAACATCTGTGCACAGTTCCAAAACATGTGGACCCTTCTACGTGTAAACAAACGACTGACTAGAAGGGTCGCCGCGGTTCTGGAAACATCTGTGCACAGTTCCAAAACATGTGGACCCTTCTACGTGTAAACAAACGACTGACCGGAAGGGTCGCCGCTGTTCTGGAAACATCTGTGCACAGTTCCAAAACATGTGGACCCTTCTACGTGTAAACAAACGACTGACCGGAAGGGTCGCCGCGGTTCTGGAAACATCTGTGCACAGTTCCAAAACATGTGGACCCTTCTACGTGTAAACAAGCGACTGACCGGAAGGGTCGCCGCTGTTCTGGAAACATCTGTGCACAGTTCCAAAACATGTGGACCCTTCTACGTGTAAACAAACGACTGACCGGAAGGGTCGCCGCTGTTCTGGAAACATCTGTGCACAGTTCCAAAACATGTGGACCCTTCTACGTGTAAACAAGCGACTGACCGGAGGGGTCCCCGCTGTTCTGGAAACATCTGTGCACAGTTCCAAAACATGTGGACCCTTCTACGTGTAAACAAGCGACTGACCGGAAGGGTCGCCGCTGTTCTGGAAACATCTGTGCACAGTTCCAAAACATGTGGACCCTTCTACGTGTAAACAAGCGACTGACCGGAAGGGTCGCCGCTGTTCTGGAAACATCTGTGCACAGTTCCAAAACATGTGGACCCTTCTACGTGTAAACAAACGACTGACCGGAAGGGTCGCCGCTGTTCTGGAAACATCTGTGCACAGTTCCAAAACATGTGGACCCTTCTACGTGTAAACAAACGACTGACCGGAAGGGTCGCCGCTGTTCTGGAAACATCTGTGCACAGTTCCAAAACATGTGGACCCTTCTACGTGTAAACAAGCGACTGACCAGAAGGGTCGCCGCGGTTCTGGAAACATCTGTGCACAGTTCCAAAACATGTGGACCCTTCTACGTGTAAACAAGCGACTGACCGGAAGGGTCGCCACTGTTCTGGAAACATCTGTGCACAGTTCCAAAACATGTGGACCCTTCTACGTGTAAACAAACGATTGACCGGAAGGGTCGCCGCTGTTCTGGAAACATCTGTGCACAGTTCCAAAACATGTGGACCCTTCTACGTGTAAACAAGCGATTGACCGGAAGGGTCGCCGCTGTTCTGGAAACATCTGTGCACAGTTCCAAAACATGTGGACCCTTCTACGTGTAAACAAGCGACTGACCGGAAGGGTCGCCGCTGTTCTGGAAACATCTGTGCACAGTTCCAAAACATGTGGACCCTTCTACGTGTAAACAAGCGACTGACCGGAAGGGTCGCCGCTGTTCTGGAAACATCTGTGCACAGTTCCAAAACATGTGGACCCTTCTACGTGTAAACAAGCGACTGACCGGAAGGGTCGCCGCTGTTCTGGAAACATCTGTGCACAGTTCCAAAACATGTGGACCCTTCTACGTGTAAACAAGCGACTGACCGGAAGGGTCGCCGCTGTTCTGGAAACATCTGTGCACAGTTCCAAAACATGTGGACCCTTCTACGTGTAAACAAGCGACTGACCGGAAGGGTCGCCGCTGTTCTGGAAACATCTGTGCACAGTTCCAAAACATGTGGACCCTTCTACGTGTAAACAAGCGACTGACCGGAAGGGTCGCCGCTGTTCTGGAAACATCTGTGCACAGTTCCAAAACATGTGGACCCTTCTACGTGTAAACAAGCGACTGACCGGAAGGGTCGCCGCTGTTCTGGAAACATCTGTGCACAGTTCCAAAACATGTGGACTCTTCTACGTGTAAACAAGCGACTGACCGGAAGGGTCGCCGCTGTTCTGGAAACATCTGTGCACAGTTCCAAAACATGTGGACCCTTCTACGTGTAAACAAGCGACTGACCGGAAGGGTCGCCGCTGTTCTGGAAACATCTGTGCACAGTTCCAAAACATGTGGACCCTTCTACGTGTAAACAAGCGACTGACCGGAAGGGTCGCCGCTGTTCTGGAAACATCTGTGCACAGTTCCAAAACATGTGGACCCTTCTACGTGTAAACAAGCGACTGACTAGAAGGGTCGCCGCTGTTCTGGAAACATCTGTGCACAGTTCCAAAACATGTGGACCCTTCTACGTGTAAACAAGCGATTGACTAGAAGGGTCGCCGCTGTTCTGGAAACATCTGTGCACAGTTCCAAAACATGTGGACCCTTCTACGTGTAAACAAACGATTGACTGGAAGGGTCGCCGCTGTTCTGGAAACATCTGTGCACAGTTCCAAAACATGTGGACCCTTCTACGTGTAAACAAGCGACTGACCGGAAGGGTCGCCGCTGTTCTGGAAACATCTGTGCACAGTTCCAAAACATGTGGACCCTTCTACGTGTAAACAAACGATTGACCGGAAGGGTCGCCGCGGTTCTGGAAACATCTGTGCACAGTTCCAAAACATGTGGACCCTTCTACGTGTAAACAAACGATTGACTAGAAGGGTCGCCGCGGTTCTGGAAACATCTGTGCACAGTTCCAAAACATGTGGACCCTTCTACGTGTAAACAAGCGACTGACCGGAAGGGTCGCCGCGGTTCTGGAAACATCTGTGCACAGTTCCAAAACATGTGGACCCTTCTACGTGTAAACAAGCGACTGACCGGAAGGGTCGCCGCGGTTCTGGAAACATCTGTGCACAGTTCCAAAACATGTGGACCCTTCTACGTGTAAACAAGCGACTGACCGGAAGGGTCGCCGTTGTTCTGGAAACATCTGTGCACAGTACGTAATACGAACGTAGAACATGAACAAATTCTAGGTGGGTGAAGAGTCGCCGCAGTCCTGGAAATATCCAGTAACGGCTGTGCACAGTGCACAATAAGTATGTAGATGGTCATCAGTTACAAGGTGGGTATCCAAGCTGCTACAGTACATGACTAATGTGCTTCTAACAATGATTAAGACCATTGTCTCAAAGCAGCTGAGGTAATGTAGGCTACATTACTTGACCCTTATGCTGATTGGTTAGGGCTGACTCCCAGCATAGTAGCCGTAGCCTAAGTTTTAGAAGGACGGAAGATATTAAGGCTTACAAGAACCTGATAACTGGTTTTTTAAATGCTTCTGTGAGGTAGATTTAACAATTAACGATGAATACGCTGTGCGCTACTCTAAATACCCAAGACTGTATACACTAAACACACCATGCAGGGTTTCCATGTTTGATAGGACCAGGAAAACAACCCTTAAAGTAGGTATAAGTAAGATACAAATTACAACCATCCCCACACCACAAACATAACAAGAATAACATCATCCCCATTCGAATATATTAAGAATACAGTCATCTCCACCACCCAACCATAAAAAGATAACGAACGTTATTGGGCCACGATCTCAGCTACAGTTCTAATCGTTTGTGCTCTACCGTGGCTCGCTGCGCTAGCGAAAATTAACATTCCATCGCTGCTCGTATGTTCTGGCCAGCGGTGAATACTGAGCTGTGCTCGCAAACCCCATGGGACATTTTTTTACTTTCACATCAGCAACAATATCTATATGGGTACTGTCTAAGAAAGCATCTTAATAAAGAAAACCACATATATTGACATCCTTTACACTTTCTAAATACCTTTAAGTTCTTTCACATTTTCTATGCCCCTTTACGGACTTTTACGCTATTCAGCAACGCCGTAAGAATACTAACCTAACACTGCAAGTCCTGCATGTCGTAGAAAGCGACTAAAGAACTACTGATAATTGTAGTTTTGCCTTTTAACAAAAAGGCTAGTCCCACTGCCATTAACTGTGGAAACTGTTACCCTGCAGTTAGAATATTAAGTCAAAGGCTAGGCCCACCGTCAATAACTGCGGTTGATGACTGCAAGGGCATGAGCTTATAAAAATCACCTGCTAAATTGGTAATTACAATGCCTGACGCTATTAATAATATGGATGAGGCTATAGGTCGTACGTCTCCTATAACACTTCAGTCAACCGACCCCTTAATGTAAGGATGTCAGTGGGAAAGACGTTTTATACATATATATATATAGATAGATAGATAGATAGATAGATAGATAGATAGATAGATAGATAGAGAGAGATTATTTGATAAATTTATTACGCCCAAAGACATCAAACAAAGTTACATATTAGCAGTTACATACAGTACATCAGAAATCAACAGAAAAAAAATGACATCATTGAATCATCAGTATATCAGTTACAAAAATAACATATATGAGATCGTATTCCATTATCACAACAACTGCAACAGAGAGTTTAGCAGCCACCAAAGTGTGGATGACGAGTCAAAATTACGTCTAGGTGGTCATCTTTGAGTAAATATTGACAGGTTTGAAGTAAATTTTTGTCCTTGAGGTAACAGATTCCTGACAGTGGGGCAATGAAGGCAGTAGTGTTCAAGGTTATTGGCATTAGCAAGGTTACACAGTTTACATGAGGTGTAGTGTGGTATATCTAGTGTCTGTCCAACCTGCCACACAGGACAATATCCCAGCCTTATCCTGGCACTTACGACATTATGCTTACGCACCATGAGTCCACGTCGCCGGTACTTGTGACGGCTTTGCAGAAAGTTATCATGATGTTGTATGGAAACACTAGTGCCCCTCTCTGCATCCCTGCGCTGTACTGTACAGGCAAAGGCTGCTGAATATATTCTATGTTTAAGGCAGCGAAGTGAGGGCTCAACATTTCTGTCATCAAGGTCCAGCGTGCAGGCAGCTTTAGCAAGACTGTCCACCATGTCATTACCAGCAAGCCCAATATGGGAGGGCATCCACATGAAGGACAAGACAAGCGAGGCATTGTAAGCAGCAGCGAGTCGACACAATATGTCTCGCACAACACGGCCACAGCTGGGCCTAGAAGATGTCAGTGCCTGGAGTGCAGATTTGGAGTCACAGATCACCAATCCATTCACATTTCTTCTAACAAGTAGAGTTACTGCATCCCATATACCTTGAAGTTCGCAATAAGTGGAACTGGATGAGTTTGGCAACCTGCGACCATGCCACCCACACGTGTCATAGATCTAGCTGCTCAACGGAGTCCCCTTGTGTTGCGTGTAGGGATTGGTCACCCTCCCACTGGAAGAAGTTCCATGGCCTACGGAAGAAAAAGGCTTAATGTTATTGCTCTCCTTCAGTTGCTTCATCTTCAAAGGAGAGTAAGAAGTTTAGATGCCTGTTAAGCCCAGATCTTCATTATCGGGTCTTATCCAAGATACAGTAACATAGGGAGGTGATCCTGTTTTTATATCAGGAGGCTGAGTATTCTACTTTCTTCTATGATCCTTTGCTTGCCATCTAACAGCTAAGATATATCATTCTCATTCGCCATCACCACCTACAAGCATTCTTAGTTTGTACGAGTAGCTCTTAATTCCATACATAGATCCTTGTGTGATTTTTCAGAATACGTCCCAGAAATCTCTCCTCTGCACACTATGTGCATTCGGCTTGAATTTGCACCAAAGCAGACACCCTGCCATCTTGCCGCTGTGCGCCAACCGTCTCTGCACTTGTTTGAACTTCCTCCATCTCCATTGTTGGGAATGTACTCCCCTTGTTCCTCTGGAAAGTCAGGCATGCCTCTTACTCCAAAAGGACCATTGGGTCTGTCTTTCCCAGATAGAGAGATTGCATCAGCTTTTTCTCTTAAGAGGTCGTCATCTCACACATAAAAGAACAGTTTTTGTCTCATTCGAAGCTCCAACTGAGTCTTGGCTCGGGCTCGACAGTGTCAACACTGCTACAATCCATCCTTGCATTTGCTCTCACAAATCTGCTCTGTCGTGTCTGCTATTCTACAATCCGTTGAAATGTGCCACACGTCCTAATTTTCGTGTTCTGGATGAACGTGCCCCAATGTTTATTAGATGAATGCGTTACTTCCAGTGTGCACCCCAAGCTCTGTGCTTGGTGGATCATCGTTCTTTCCACAAAGGACTCCTATCTTCCCCTCCAGCTATTAGGTTAAAGGGTGATACTCTCTGTTCTGCTTATTCTCGACAATATTCAACCTTTTGTAGGCTAAACAGGATGCTTCATTTATGGGAGGTTCTCCTTTGCATCAATCTTCATATAGGAAATGACGCGTGGATCCTTATCTTACATTTCCTCTAGTTGCTGTTCCTGCCCAGCAGTCACAGCATTGGCTGTTTGCTACTATCCAGTGTTCAAGACCTTGGTTGCCTCTGGAGCTTCTCCTAGTTTATCAATGTCCCCACTGCCTAACACTTTCAAGGAGAGGATAAGTTGACCAAAATTTGATATTTGTTGTACTCCAGTTGAGGAGGATGATAGTCTTTTTTTTTTTTTTCTCCTGATTAGACAGTTTACCCCGACTTCATTGGAATGTGTAGCCAGGATTAGACGTTCACATTCCCCTTCCATCTCTTTGACCCAAACCCAGAGGTGCGTCTGGAAAGAAAGAAAGTTCCGGAGAAGTGGAAGACCTCCCAACTGGTCCGTAAGCAGCATCCTTCTCATACTCCACGTCCACCGGTTTAACCTGCGGTATCTTCACATTGTGCGTCTTCTCCCATCACCATTAACAACACTCCATTCCCTCTTGAGGTAGAACCTTCTGATCAAACAGAAGTTGTTCCCTTGGAGGTTTCTACTTCTGGTCTGGGGGAAAATATTTTTTTTATAAAAATCATGAGCCTCATTCGACCAATCAGTGGCTTTGGGGAGGCTCGTCATGAACCTGTAGTTGGGAGATATACCCTTATAGATAGGTTTTGCCAGTAGACTCCGAGTTCCAGGCAGAACCTGAATCTTTCTTGGTTTCATCAGGCTCTTGACATCTTATGTCAAATATTAAAACAGATTTCTGACTCTGATCACTTGCTGAAGGTAGTGAGATCATTGAAATTGCTGCCATCTTCTCTTTTGCGTCAACATAAGTACTACATTACGGTAGGTGCACATCCTAACCCATCGATCCGGAGATCACAACGTGGAAACCACGGGTGTCTCAGGACAGTTTAACTCGGCATTCGGTTGCTCTTTATGCTGCTGAGATATCCAACTTAAAAATGGTCTCTGTCATCTTTCCAGGCTTGTTCCTGGCTAGACTACTGGTTAGGGGCAGCGTCCTTTTTTGCCTTTTCTGAGAATCTCAGATTCTACTATTTGCTCCAGAGCTGTAGTTTTTTGTACCAGTGTGCTTTTCTCTAGGTTAACTTTATTCTCCAGCATAGAGATGTAGTCATGAGTAAGTTTGTGCGTCAGATGGCCAGTAAGACTGAGACTCGCTAGCCCTACGCGATATATCTATTACTTGACCTTGTTCCCACCCTTGGAAGTAGCTGCAGCAGCTGAGAAGTAGGAGAAGGATAGCCTAGGTACCTTCTTCTAGAGGGCAGCATCATCACTTTTCTGCTCCTCCTCCATCTAAGTCTCATGCTTCCCCACCGGAGCCCTCACTTAAGCGTCATCTGCTTGCTGATGAAGACCTTCCTCATCACAAGAAACAAGGACACTTCTCCCAGTCCTTTTGCTTACGGAAGAGTCGAAGACAGCGTGGTGCCCTTTAGAGATGGCAATTCCCCTAATGTACCACCTGTTGGGGATACCTGCCAAGTCATTGGACAAGGTGGCATTTCCACGTGGCAGAACCATGGGTGGTAGAAGTCCTGCGATCACGGTACCAGGTCCCATTCACAGACTATTGCCCTCCTCTGACTCACTCTGATGAACCCTTCATTGTATTTTAGGGGATCAGAGAAATATCTCCTTTTGTAGGACGAGCTTCACAAGATGCTGGAGAAAAACGCAATCTAAAAAGTCTTCGACAGGTCTCTAGGATTCTTCAACATCATCATCTAAGCGGAAAAGCTGACAGGAGGAGGAAGGCCTGTCAGACTTTCCAACGTGAACCAGTTCATTCTCAAATCCTTGTTCAAGATAAAATCACCCGGGACAGTCATGCAGGCTGTTTGACAGGATATGACTCTCTGCTTGTCTCTAGACCTCAAGGATGCGTACTTCTAGATCCCAGTCCATCCAAGGTCAAGGAAGCATCTGAGATTTTCCTTCCAAGGAAGGATCTTTCAGTTCAAGATGATGTGCTTCAGCTTGTCCATGGCACCACCAGTCTTCAGCCCTCCCTTCACTCGATCTCCTCTCGAGCTAACACTATGGGGCTCAATGGTTTCTGGTACAGCACTGTCTCTATCATGGGGAGAAAAATGCTACAAATGTAAGTGTTGCTCCTATTGATTGTTCTCCTCTTCTTGTCTGTTTCTAAATTCTATTCCTTGAATTAGTAATGAAAACCCGGAAAGAGGGAAGAAACATTGGCCCCCTTTAAACTCGCAAGCGGTGGTATAGAGCACTCGCGTACCACTAGGTTTTTGGTACAGCAATCTCTCTCCCATGGGGAGAAAAACTCTCCAAAAGAAACTATGCTGCTCCCGTCTATTGATCTCTTGAAGAGTGTCTGTGAAATGGAGCAGCGCTAGATATATCGCCTTCAGTTCTAGAGAGTTATGGTAAATCATGTCCTCTTGTGTCCATAGACTGAAAAAGTACACATTCTTGCCAAGTTGCGCCTGAGAAAAGGAAAAACTCTGGATGAGGGCCCTGCAATGGGGACCCACTGAACAGGTTCTCTCCTCGAAGTCGCAACGAATGATCCGTTCTGACTTCTGGAGGGACTGTGTCCTAAACAGATGGGGAGTTCGTCCTTTGCCACCATTGGGACTTCAGTGCTTCCTGCTGAGAGAAACCAACCGTTCTAGAGATGCGAGGTGCCCCAGGAGTCTTTGCCACTGTATCGCTATGAGTGACTTAGTGAAGAAGGCTGCTGCAACTTTTCTGAATCGGAGCAGCCTGTCTCTAGACGGAAACACTCATGCTTAGACCGTATCGATACTCGTGCCCAAGTGCTGCAGACGACCTTGAGGACCAAGGACCAACTTCATGAGATTTATCCTGACTCCAAGATCTTGACAAAACTTGAGAAGGAGGTCTTTGTGGTGTAGAGTCTGAGCTTCAGACTCTGCCAGTAACAGCTAGTCATCAAGGTAACACAAAAGTCTGATACCCATGGTGTGAGCCTAGGATGACACCAGGGTAAAGACCATTGTGAATATTTGTGGAGCTGAAAATTGGCCGAATCAAAGGTTTCTATATTTGAATCTTCTTTTCCTTGAACAAAGCAAAGATTCTTTCTTGATAGTGGATGGAATAGGATTTAAAAGTATTGTACATGTCTTTGAGGTCTATGGACAACAGAAGTAGTTTTGTTTGATTGCATGTAGGAATGTGCTGGGAGTCTCCATTTTGTATAGTGTTTGAAGAACTAAATGCTTCAAATAAGACAAGTTGATGACCTGTCTCCAACCCCTGTCAACTTTTTGACCATGAACAAGTTTTAGTAGAAGCCTTGAGACCTGTCATAGACTTCTTATGGCATTCTTTCCTAGCATAGTCTGAACCTTGTCTTCCAAGAGGAGGTCTATGGCTGTCCCTCTCAAGTACAATAACTGGATCTTCGTAATCTGGTTGAAAGGAGGGTGACATTTGGTGAAGGGGATGGAATGCCCGGAGCAAATGACCTCTACCATCCAGGAATCTGCCCCGTAGAGTTGCCGCCTTGTCCAATGACTTGACAAAGGTTCCCCTCAAGTGGTATCATGTAGGGGAATTACTTGCCTAACGTGAACCTCGCCGACCACGACCACTTCAATTGGCCTGTCCTTGGCAACGAAAGGAATGAGACGAGTGGCCCTGTTTTCTCTAATTAGGATGGCCGTGATTAACTTAGGCTTAGTGGAGGCCATAGGAGCTTTTTAATTTGAAGCCGCTCATCTAAAGAAGGTGGCTTGGCTCACTTTCTCCCACTTCTCAACTACTGTTGCGCTTTCTTCAGGAAGGAAATATGACTGGTATTACGTTAACGTTTGTTATGCCAAGGCAACGCATCCCGAGACGCCATCTAACGAACCAACTTGTTTATCACTGCATCCCGACGCTTGAAGATGCAATTGCTCCACAGGAGGGAACACTGGTGGATCAAAATTTCAAGAGCCTTGGCCAGTTAAAGGACAAATTTTTCGTACTGTTTCCTTTCCTTGGAATCGGTGAGGTTTTCCAAAACTGCAAAGTAGAGGTCTGTGCCCGACCAATGGTCCAACCATGAACATACTTGCAAGGCCAACATAGCAGTAGTTTCCAAGTTCAAATTCTTAATTCTCTATTCAAGGAGAAATCTTCAGAATCATTTTGAGCTAAATGTCATGATGAGTTTCTGTCATGTCATAAGGTATCTTTTGGTATACCACATCTTTACGATGTCTCTCCATTCTAAACCATAAGGTTTAGATAAAAATAAAGGAAGAGGGAAGGAAGGCCGCCACCCCTCAAACACAACCGGCATTCGGTATAGCACTCACTTGCCCCCAGGGTTCAGGTACATCACTGTCTTTCCATGGGATGAAAAACAGTAGGAATAAAACAATATCAATACTCTCGATTGGTCTCTTGAACTTGATGCCATTTCTCTTTTTTAATCCTTTAAGTAGTAATGAAAACTTAATTTTTCAATATTAAACTTACCCGATGATCATATAGCTGTCAGCTCTGCTGCCCGACAGAAAAACCTACGGGCGGAATACGCCAGCGATCGCTATACAGGTGGGGGTGTACATCAACAGCGCCATCTGTCAAGTAGGTACTCAAGTACTCGATGTCAACACAGAACCAATTTTCTCTCTGTCGTGCCACTGGCAAGACCTACTAAATACGCTGTTACTAACTGGATTTGTTTTCACAACTATTTGGTGAAGTACACTATTCCAGTTTTGAGCTTTCGCTATGCAGGGGTTTTATCTTCATTTCAAAACTTGAACTCGTTTTGGATAGATTTAATTATGGTGACAAAGAGAGTATGGACTGTCTTTCACTTTTAAATGGCCGACCCTTCCCTTAGACGGAAGTGTGTTTAGGTTTTTAGTAATTTTGCTTAACACGTTATAGATCTATATATTTTATATCTCTCCGCCTTTATTAGGCCTCTTCGATTAACTTTCCTTTTATTATAAACATATAAAAATAAATTTTTATGTTTTGTTTATATGCGACCTTTCCTGGTAGGCGGTCCTAACTTGGAACCGAAGTTAATCAACGTTGAGCCCGTTATATCGTATTTAACCTTTAAAGAATTTAAAACTTTTTAAAATTTAATGTTTTATGAAAGAATTTCTTTGATAGTCTTCGTACTGTTTTCAAAGATGAACTAACGTTTAGTTTTTTAGTCTACGCAGTTGTTGACGTTCAGGACGTTCAACTTGCGCTCTATCGTTACGATAGAGAGAGAGTGTATCACGGTTTCACTTTGCAGTAAGAGTAAACCGATTCTAGCGTTTCGTTCATTCTTTCTTAGCTTAAATGGTTTAAATTCTAAATTAAAGGAACTTTTTATTTGGAAAACCTTTCAGTTTTTTCCTTTAGCAAATAACATGTTTTGACGATATATAATTGGGCTCTTCTCTCAGGTGCGAAATCTAGAGAGAAAGAGAGATAGAGACGGAGGGAGAGAGAGGAGAAAAACGTTTCGTTCAAGCGGGTAACGTTGTTCTCGTTTTACTCTCCTCCCTAGTCGCTGTAGGGGAAGAAGGTAAAACGTTTCTAGGGTTTTATTCTTGTTCCCAGGCTATGTGCGGTGAGAGATTGTAAACGTAGTTTATTTGAAATAGTGTTTAGTCTCTTTCCCAGCCACTGAATTCTTTATCTTTATATATGTTTTCTGTTGGATTATACGACTGTTTTCGCAATTACTACCTTTTAATGAAGGGTAGGATTGCGTGTTTCAGGTAGAAATCAGTAAAAGTTTCGATTTCAGTGAAATAAGTGCAAAACAGAAAATCAAAGTGATAAAGTGATATGCGCAAAGTGTTACAGTGTTGCGTCCGAGGGTTCGTCTGTTTGTGCCTGTCGTTCACCTAGTCCGGGACCTCTTGCAAGCTCCCAAGCCCAGGGGAGAAGTAATGTGGAACGACTTATGGGTTCGTCAGGCCTTGATCAACGAACAGACGTTTTTCCCTCCGTGGTTTCGGGCGTATCTACCCAAGATCGCCCCACCCACACAAAGACGAGAGAGCTCATTTACTTCTCGTCTGCGGAAGAGGTTTCTCGTAAGAAACCTTGGACCAAGGTCTTGCAGCTTATTAAGTGCAAGTCGGTCCCTTCCGCGCAAGTCCAACGGCCCAGGTGTAGCCACTGGGTCAGTTCGGACTCGCTGCAGTCTTCCGATGACTGCACACCTCCTAAGAGAGGTAAAGCGGTACCGCAACAGGCAGTAACACCGTCTGTTGCCGCACCTGCTGCTGTAGACCCTAAGTGGTCTTTGCTACAGTCTATGCAGACACAGTTAGCATCTTTTTTGCAGGAGTATCGTGCGGAGAAGGTTGACGCTGCACCCGTTAGCCTACAACCTACCACGGTTGTGCGCCCAGCAGACGCTGTGGCTGCCTGCTCCCACACTCCAGCTGTGAGAGCTCCTCCACCCATGCGCAGTCGACCCTGCCAGACGCATGCTGACGTTCACAGACGCACCTGTTAGCCTACAACTTACCACGGTTGTGCGCCCAGCAGACGCTGTGGCTGCCTGCTCCCACACTCCAGCTGTGAGAGCTCCTCCACCCATGCGCAGTCGACCCTGCCAGACGCATGCTGACGTTCACAGACGCACGGAACCCTCCGTTGACGTGCGTGTGCTACCACAACAACAGGAGGGTGGAGTTAAGCTGCCGTGTTTTGACACGGTGCGTCAGCCTCCGCAACCCACTGTGGTTACCGCCACTCGCCCGCAGCAGACTAGTCAGTCAGGAGTTGAGGCTTCCCCACACAGCTTTTCCTCACGCACCTGTTGTGGTTGACAGTTCAGTTTTTTGACAGTTCACAGACTGTCAAGCAGTTACAGTACATAACGTTGCCTTCTGGTCTGCTGCTAATGCACCAGTGCTGTATGTCCTCACGCACCTGTTGTGGTTGACAGTTCAGTTTTTGACAGTTCACAGACTGTCAAGCAGTTACATAACGTTGCCTTCTGGTCTGCTGCTAATGCACCAGTGAGACCCTCACTGAGATAACCTAGCTTTTCTCAGACAAGGTTCCTGTAGATGAGAAAGTGCTGTTCTCCCTCCTACTGATATTCCTTTGAGGACTCTGTCATTTGGAGAGGAGCCTTAAGCTGTTTAGCCTCCTATGGACTTTAATTAAATCATGATGATTTTTTAAGGATCTTCGTCCGGATCTTGTAACTGCTGCTCCTCGTTCGCCTCACGTCAGAACTTACACTAGGCCTAGCTACTTCGAAGCCGTTGTTGTTAAGCTAGTGCTCTCTCGCTCTCCTAGAGAGCGTTACGTCGGCTAGGCGACTGGTTTTTGCACCAGGTGGAGTTTTAGGGATACAGCCTTTTGATTTCCCTTCTTTTTATCTGGCTTATAGAGCGAGAGTCTGATAGGACACGAGAGAAGTTCTCAGCTTGGGAGTTCATGCCTCTGCCCAGGTAGACTTCTCAATTCTGGTAGACTCGGCCAGGCGCATAGCCAGGAGACGCTCCAGTTGTTTACAGGTCAGCTTCTCAACTTTTGTCGAGCCTTTGAAGTTTTGCTGTACTATTATGTCATACATAACAAGGCTTCCAGGGATGGTAAATGGTTCCGCTTCAGTCGCTAACCCCGTCTGTTGCCACACCTGCTCCCGTAGACCCTAATGGGCTTTGCTGCAAGACATGCAGTCCAAGCTTGTGTCCTTGATAGAGGACTTAATACGGACTAGAACCTTCTGGCCAACAACCTTCCTACCGGTTGGTTGTGCGCCCTGTTGACGCTGAGGTATCCTACTCGCGTCCGCCAGTTGAGGTGGTTCCTCCACCGATGCGACCCAGTGTGGGTTGCCAGTCGCACGTTGACGTTAAGCGACGCTCGGAGGTGGTTGTTGACGTTCAGTGTGTCACTAGGAAGACGTTCAACAACCAGCAGAGGTGACTTGTTGTGACGCAGTGCGTCAACCTCAGTAACCCGGTAGGGTGTTGACTGCACAACCCTGACAGTCTAGACAGTTTCGGGTTGACGCTGTACTTCCTCGCGTCCCCATGGTTGTTGACAGTTCACAGACTGTGCAGCAGTACCATGATATTGCGTCCGGCTCCGTCACGCTTCCACCAGTGCGACCGGATTCAGCGAGTCAGACGTTGCCCACTCCGTTGCCGTTTCCTCATCAGTTTCGGATGAGGAACCCTCTGATGAGGACGTTGCTGAACAAGACGATCAACCCCCAGCCCTGCTATCCATCCAGAAGATGCTGAAGAAGGAACGCTGCCCTGTCAGGCTGTGGATGAGTCTGGTAAGGACACTGTCATCCGTGGTTCAATTTGTGTCACTAGGAAGACTACACCTCCGTCCTCTTCTATACCATCTAGCTTTTCACTGGAAAAAGGACAAGACGCTAGAAGCGGTCTCGATCCCGGTTTCCGGAAAGTTAAAGTCTAGTCTGACTTGGTGAAAGGACTTTATCAACCTTAGAAAGGGTCTTCCCCTGACTGTTCAGACTCCCAACCACGTTCTCTTCTCGGACGCATCGGACGTAGGCTGGGGTGCGACATTAGACGGTAGGGAATGCTCGGGATTATGGAACTCGAGTCAAAGGACAATGCATTTCAACTGCAAGAAGCTACTGGCAGTACGTCTGACCTGGAAAAGCTTCAGGTCTCTCCTTCAAGGCAAAGTGGTGGAGGTGAACTCGGACAACACACGGCTTTGACGTACATCTCCAAGCAAGGAGGGACCTACTCTCTGACATGGTACGAGATCGCAAGGGACCTCCTCACCTGGTCAAAAGGTCTAGACTTTTCACTAGTAACGAGGTTCATCCAAGGCGACTTGAATGTCATAGCAGATTGTCTCAGTCGGAAGGGACAAATAATTCCAACAGAATGGACCCTCCACAAGGATGTATGCAAGAGACTTTGGGCCACCTGGGGCCAGCCAACCATAGATCTCTTCGCAACCTCGATGACCAAGAGGCTCCCAATAGTTTGCTCACCTATCCCGGACCCAGCAGTAGTTCATATAGATGCCTTTCTACTAGATTGGTCACATCTAGATCTATATGCATTCCCTCCGTTCAAGATTGTCAACAAGGTACTGCAGAAGTTCGCCTCTCACGAAGGGACAAGGTTGACGCTAGTTGCTTCCCTCTGGCCCGCGAGAGAATGACTCACCGAGGTACTTCGATGGCTAGTAGACGTTCCCAGAACACTTCCCCTAAGGGTGGACCTTCTACGTCAGCCACGCGTAAAGAAGGTACACCAAGGCCTCCACGCTCTTCGTCTGACTGCCTTCAGACTTTCGAAAGACTCTCGAGAGCTAGAGGCTTTTCGAAGGAGGCAACCAGAGCGTTTGCTAGAGCAAGGAGAACATCCACCCTTAGAATCTACCAATCGAAGTGGGAAATCTTCCGAAACTGGTGCAAGTCAGTATCCGTATCCTCGACCAGTACCTCTGTAACTCAAATAGCTGACTTTCTCTTATATCTGAGGAAAGAACGATCTCTTTCAGCTCCCACTATCAAGGGTTACAGAAGCATGTTGGCATCAGTCTTCCGTCACAGAGGCTTAGATCTTTCCAACAATAAAGATCTACAGGACCTCCTTAAGTCTTTTGAGACCACGAAGGAGCGTCGTTTGGTTACACCTGGTTGGAATTTAGACGTGGTACTAAGATTCCTTATGTCAGACAGGTTCGAACCGCTTCAATCAGCCTCCTTGAAAGATCTCACCTTTAAGACTCTTTTCCTGATATGCTTAACCACAGCTAAAAGAGTCAGTGAGATTCATGCCTTCAGCAAGAACATCGGATTCTCATCCGAAACGGCTACATGTTCTACATCTTGGTTTTCTAGCCAAACACGAGCTGCCTTCTCGGCCTTGACCAATATCGTTCGATATTCCAAACTTATCGTATGGTTGGAAATGAACTAGAAAGAGTATTATGTCCTGTAAGAGCTCTTAAGTTCTATTTAAAAACCTTTACGAGGCCCGTCTGAAGCTTTATGGTGTTCAGTTAAGAATCCATCTTTGCCTATGTCAGAGAATGCTTTATCCTATTTTATCAGACTGTTAATACGAGAAGCTCATTCCCATCTGAATGAGGAAGACCAAGCTTTGCTGAAGTTAGAGCTGTCACAACTTCCGTGGCCTTTAAACTAAATAGATCTCTGCAAAGTATATTCGACGCAACCTATTGGAAAAGCAAATCAGTGTTCGCGTCTTTTATCTTAAGAATGTCCAGTCTCTTTACGAGAACTGCTACACTCTGGGACCATTCGTAGCAACGAGTGCAGTAGTGGTGAGGGCTCGACCACTACAATTCCCTAATTCCATAACTTTTTTTAAATCTTTCTCTTGAAATGTTTTATTATTGTTTTTGGGTTGTCCGGAAGGCTAAGAAGCCTTTCGCATCCTACTTGATTTGGCGGGTGGTCAAAGTCATTTCTTGAGAAGCGCCTAGATTAGAGGTTTTGATGAGGACCTTTAGTATGGGTTGCAACCCTTCATACTTCAGCTCCTAGGAGTTGCTCAGCATCCTATGAGGATCGCGAGGCTCAGTAAGGAAGACGTACTTAAAAAGGCAGAGTAATTGTTCAAGTCGACTTCCTTACCAGGTACTTATTTATTTTATGTTTGTTATTTTGAATAACTGCTAAAATGAAATACGGAATACTTAGCTCATAATAATGTCAACATGTAATGCTGGTCTCTACCCACCCCCCTGGGTGTGAATCAGCTATATGATCATCGGGTAAGTTTAATATTGAAAAATGTTATTTTCATTAGTAAAATAAATTTTTGAATATACTTACCCGATGATCATAAATTAAAGGACCCACCCGTCCTCCCCAATAGAGACCCAGTGGACCGAGGAGAAAATTGGTTCTGTGTTGACATCGATTACTTGAGTACCTACTTGACAGATGGCGCTGTTGATGTACACCCCCACCTGTATAGCGATCGCTGGCGTATTCCGCCCGTAGGTTTTTCTGTCGGGCAGCAGAGCTGACAGCTATATGATCATCGGGTAAGTATATTCAAAAATTTATTTTACTAATGAAAATAACATATTTTATAAATGATTCAGCTGTCAGCAACCCAGGACAAGGATGTACAGTACAATCTGGTAAGAGGAGAAACTGTGCATCTTGCCCTAGCATCCCGTGACCCAAAGAATAACATATAATGGGTCACGTTCCTCCATGTTGTGTATCACTATCATGATATCAGGGTCTATGATTGATTGATTTTAAGGTTTCTGGAATTCTTAACAGAGTCTATGAATGACCATGCAAAGGCTAGTGTATGGTTTTAACATTTGCACTGAAAAACATTGTTCCCTCTTGGAAAGAATGTGAGGGCTACACTTCTACCTACAGTGAAAAACTACTCGTCGGTAGAAGGTTTGCCAGGACACCTGCCACCCTTTGAGATACTACTGCTAGAGAGTTTCAGGGTCCTTTGACTGGCCAGACAGTATTACATTGGATCCCTCTCTCTGGTTACGGCTAATTTTTTATTTGTCTACAAATACACGGAATAGCTTGGCCTATTCTTTACACTTCTCCTCTGTCCTCATACATATGACAAGACTGAGATTATCAAACGATTCTTCTTCGCTTGGAGGGATTAACTATTGCACTGTAATTGTTCAGTGGATACTTCCCTCTTAAGGGTGAGGGGAGAAGAAACTCTTTGGCTATGGTAAGCAGCTCTTCCAGGAGGACACTCCAAAATCAAACCATTGTTTTCTAGTCTTGAGTTGTGCCATAGCCTCTGTACCATGGTCTTCCACTGCTTTGGGTTAGAGTTCTCTTGCTTGAGGGTACACTCGGGCACACTATTCTATCTTATTTCTCTTATTCTTTTTTCTTTTTTAAGCTTTTATAGTTTATATGTAAAAGATCTAATTTAATGTTTCTGTTCCAGTTCAAGGTGCTGTGCATTGGCCTGTGAACAGCACCTCAGGTTCTCAGAAGAATTTTCTCCCTAGTGTCAACCTGGGCCCACAGGATTGGCATCTGTCTCCTAAGATACCTGGACGACTTGCTGATCCAAGCAGACTCGGTGGCTACCCTTCTTCAACACCGAGATAGACTCGAAGTTTTTTTACGACCTAGGGATTGTGGTAAACCTCAAGAAGTTGTCCCTGCTGCCATCACAAAGACTAGTCTACCTTGGAATGATCATCGACACCAACCTGCAGAAAGTCTTCCCTTCAGATGATAGGATCCAGAGGCAGAAGTAGTTCGCAAGTCCCTTCCTACAGCGAGAGACACTCCCAGCTCAGCGGTGGTTACGTCTCATAGATCACCTATCATCCCTGGAACATCTAGTGCTCAATGGCCGTCTATGAATTCGTTCACTTCAGTGATGGCTGAGGTCCAGGGGGTTTCAACACGAGGGCTCTCCAGATTCGTTGGTCCCCATGGTGTCAGAGCAGAGGACGCACCTAGAATGGTGGGTGACAGATGAGAATCTCTACCGAGAGTCCATCTTTTTGTACTCCCATCGGAATTTATGATTAGATGTATCAAAAGAAGGGTTGGGACCCCATATGTTTTATCACACAACCTCGGGGCTCTGGTCCAAGTCTGAAAGATCTTGGGATATATTCGCAGCACCTTTGCATTGGAGATGCTAAGATGGGCAGAAGACAACTCGGTGTCCCTATCGTCTCGCTTCATTCCAGGCAAAAGGAATGTGCTTGCAGACAACCTGAGCAGAGCAACTCAGATAGTGGGCTTTGAGTGGTCTGTGAATCATCTAGTAGCGAACAAAGTCCTGATTTTGTGGGGTTCCCCGATAGTGGACCTGTTAGCGACATCCCTGAACAACAGATTCTCTCTCTACTATTCCTCTGTCTCGAATCCGCAGGCTCTATGGCAAGATGCATTCCAACAATGGTGTGACAACATCGACGTTTACGTCTTTCCCCCATTTTGCCTGATGAGGAGGAGGCTCAATAAGGCAAGATCATCCTCCAATCTAGCAGTGACCTCCTTAGCTCCACCATGGCATCATGTAGAAGAGTTTTTGGACCTTTTTCAGCTACTGACAGAAGTCCTGAGAGTATTCCCTCCATGGCACGACCTGCTCAAATGACCATACGTGAACATTTACCACAAAGATGTAGAGTTTATACTTCTTCATGCCTGGAGGTTATCCAACATATCCTCATGCAGAGAGGATTTTCGCAATATGTTGCGATGATGATGTCCGGATACCTTCGGGAATCTTCAGCTATAGTCTACCAGGCCAAGTGGAATATCTTCTGTGGTTGGTGTCGTAGAAGGGATATTTCTCCCTTTTATGCCTCCATTTCAGCAATAGTGAATTTCCTCATTTACCTTCAAGAGGAAAAGCTCCTCTCAGTCTCACCGGTGAAAGGCTATTGCTCAGCCTTGAGCCTCACCTTTAGACTGAAAGGAACAATTATCTCCTCTGTTGGAATTCTCCCTCCTCATACGGAGTTTCGAGCTTGTTTCTCCTCAGTCGGAAGTTGACCTCCTTCATGGAACGTGGTTCGTGTTCTTTGATCTCTGAAGTGGAGCCCCTTACAAACCATTACGCCAGGCATCAGTTCTTCACCTGACTCGAAAGACTGTATCCTTCTCGCTTTGGCCTCGGCCAAGAGAGTAAGTGAACTCCATGGTTATTCCTAAGACATCTCCCATTTAAGAGGATGTGTTTATCACCAAGACTCAAAATTCCGGAGTAGCGGATCCAAGATTCGGGTCTTTTTAAATTGAAAGTCTCCGTAATGTAACAGATGACCCAGATCAACTGCCACTTAGTCCAGTGAGGGCCTTGAGATGCTACTTCAAAAGAACTGCAGGAGCTTTCTTTCCCCCTAGTGGAAGCACTTTTTGCCAGCATGGAGAAAGTCACGGGAAGGATCACCAAGAACACTATATCAGCATGAGTTCGTAAAGTCATAGACTGGGCCTTGAATCCTGATCCTTTTCCTTGGACAAAAAGACCTAGAGCTTATGTTAGGGACACTGCCATGTCCCTAGTGTTTAAGAACTCCCCTGTGACGTATGTCTGCAAGCGTGTGTGTGGAACCGTCAAATGACCTTCACCGCCCACTTCCCGCAAGACGTGACCCTCAGAAACATGGAGACATTCTCCAATTGTCTTGTTGTTGCTGCTCAACAAGTGGTTCAAACACCTCTAGCTCCTTGATGGACAGGTAGTGTATAGTGGAGGGCAGAGGTTACCTTGGATGAAGTCTGGGATGAATGATAAGAATGACTGGCTCTTCCTTTCTTTCATCTTCCCCTCTCGGGACACAGCACCTACGGTACTCTGCACGCTGGCCTCCTCTGTCTGCAGGTAATAACCATTTCCCTTGCGTAACCGGGTTTAGAGATATATACTTGATGAGTCCCCATGCTCCCTGGTTAGAGAGGATTGGGTATGTCTATGGTTGGTTTAAAGATTTATTCCTAAGAATTCTTACCTAGACTAGTCACACTACTGATATCACACAATCACACAGATTGCTCAGGCTGCTAAAGCATGCTATGGCACAGATTTTAACGAGGGGTCAGGGTATTCCTCCTTATGCGTGCGTAGCACGGGTGGGAACCCCAGGTCAAAAGCCAGACAGTTGGTTAGTACTTTCACCCACCTAAAGGGGGAGTCTTCCCTAATAAAGAGCTGAAGGTTTGTATTTTGGTGACGCAACAAATTAAAAAAATAAAGTTATTTGTATTTTTCCTAGCAATACAAAACTGTAGCTCTCTATACAAATTGGTCCGCCATCACCTATCCTTTTGTAAGTCCTGCCTGCAAGCAGAAATGGTGAGACACCACGTGTGTGTGTGTGTGTGTGTGTGTGTGTATGTACCTGCTACCTCCCTTCGCTAACTAGTGGCAAAGTAGTTACAACTCACTTGAAAGTCTTATAGCTAGTCTTCCAGCTTTGCCTTAAGTATATTCCCTAATAAAGACCTCTTGGTTTGTGTGGATAGGAAAAATACAAATTACTTTGAATTTGTCATAATTGTGGTCGAGGCCAGTTACGGCAGTTGAAGAATGATTGAGGGTCTGGAAGGAGCTTGGTATGGCTGCCTCACCCTCACTCGTACTGTATAGGTTCGTACGATGTTGCTTTGTAGTGGTTTCCGGACTGTGGCCAGAGGTAGCACCCAAACTGCCTAGTGTCCGAATGCCGACCACAGCCCAATGTTCACTACACAAAAAATATACAACGGTGAAATACCCGAAAATGTAAGTAACAGGTCAAGAGAACGGACCACTGGGCACCACCCCTTGATTTATACTGGGCATGGGGACCCAGCTAGAATCTTACTTCCTAAATTCCCTTTCCTTGGGCTAATTAGATTAACATGTAAGATGACCATTGATTCATTTCTGGGAAATTAGCAGAATTTATATAGCTCTATAATCTTTTGGTAAGATGGTTTCAATCTTAGGTAAAGAAATGTCCGAACATTAGGTGAAAGGGAAAGAATTTTTTAACTGAATGGGACACAGTGTGGGAGGAAAAAATTATGATAAAAAACTTATTAGAAAGATTAAAAGAAAACAGTGGCTGGGAAAGGGACATCATGGTGTAAGGAACTGGAATAAATTTCAGTTTGTTTCGTAACCGAAATACAAACCACGCTATTTACATGGGGTATTATATTCGGCGTAGCTGAAATGACGAGCCATTAGAATTTTAACGAGGGTTAATTACCCCCGCGCCAGTTAGCAAGGGGGTAGGGGAGTGGTAGCTAGCTACCCCTCCCCCCCTCACACACCGGTGAACTGCTTCACTTCACTTTTGGCTCGGGCGATGAGCAGACGTCTCTGCTTCGCCCTCGCATTATTGACAGCCTTAATTTTGTTTTGCTTTTTCTTTCAGCTTGTTTGCTTGAAGTTGGCCTCATCCTTCTTTCCTATCATGCGGAAGTGCCCTGGACTCTCCGACCGCCCTTGTGGAACGTTCATGTTGGCGGTTGAGACGGACCCTCACACCTTATGTCTGCAATGTCGAGGTTAACGGTGTGAACGGGATAAAAACTGTAGTGAGTGCAGGGAGTGGCCTACCTCCCAGTAGGAGAGGTTTGCCCGGCGGCGTAAGAAGAAGTCCAAGCGTGGCCCTTCTCCTTCAAGGGCTGCCTTGAAGAAGGAGGGTTCCAAGGACTGTTCTTCCGCTGCCCGAACCTCCTCCGAAGCTCCCACTCGATCGGTCTCTCGTGAGAGGCCGGCGAGTGGTAGCGCAGGCCCTTCTTTTGTTTCCCAATCTCAGGGTTCAGGAGAGGGCGTTGCCTCCCATAGCGAGGCAGCTCCCCCTCCTCCTCCGGGGGAGGGCATTGATCTTGTTGATGACCATGTTGCTAACAATGATCTCTTACAGCTTTGGGCTTCCTTGGGGCTTTAGGGCTTGAGCTTCCTGTTTGACCAGATCCAGTTGGGTGCAGCTGTCTAACAGTCGCCGGTAATAGCAGAGGTAGATCCTCTGTCTATTGTCGACGTTGTTGTGGCAGAGGCTTCCGACGGGTCGGGTCAAACCCCTGCTATGGTTGCGGATGTTGCTGAAGGCTCAGTTCCCCCCTCCGAACATCCTTCGAGGGAGGAGCTGGGTCCAACAGTCGCTCCCGCGGGTGATTCTCCCCCTCGGGGGAGTGCACTGAGAGAGAGACCTCTTCGGAGGATAGACGATGGTGTTGCTGTGCCTCGAAGTCGTCTTCGCCGTAAGGCTCGCCCTCCTTTTTGCTCTAGAGGCCTTTCTTCTCCTTACAAGGGAGTTAGGAGGCGCCTCTTCGGATCTTTGCCTTCGACGTCCCCAGCAGAGGATCCTCCACGACGAAAGCAGACCGTTGCAGCTGCATCGCTTGACCTCTCCGCAGATCGTTCGTGATCTCCGACGCCTGCCAGACCTTCCAGTCTTCCATCTCCATTCCTGGACGCTGATGCGCAGTGGGCGCCAACGCTCCCCGTTGTCCAATGGGCACCGGTCCCTTCGGGGCAAAAGGGCTTATCCCACAATGTGGGCGAGTCCCTTAAGTGCCAGGTCTTACCTGCGCTCCCACGATCTCCTGCGCGCTCGCGCACAGTAGTGCGCAAGCTCTCTCCTGCTGACCAGACTTCTACCGATTCAACGCGCCGACGATCTCCTGCCGAGTCTCGCCGTAGATCTCCTGCTCGCCAGCGCTCTCCTGTGCTACTCCTGTGCGCCAGCGCTCTCCAGCTCGCCAGCGCACTTCTGTTCCTGCTGCGCGCAATGCGCGCCATCGGTCTCCTAAGCGCCCACGATCAACTGCTCGTCAGCGCACAACTGCGCGCCCTGTTCCTGATGCGCGCCATGTGTGCTAACGATCGCCCGTGCGCCCACGATCGCCCGTGCGCCCACGATCTCCGAATCTGGGTGCAGGCAAGGACATTGTTCCTCCGCCTCCTCGCCGACGTTCGCCTACGCGCCAGCCATCGCCTGCGCACCATCGCGTGCACTCACCTGTGTGCACTTCTAAAGCAGCCCGAGTACCTGCGCGCTCGCGCCCCCACGAGATGTCTCCTGAGACCGCCCACGAGCGTTCGCCTTTGCGCGCAACCTCGCCCTCTGGTCCTGCGCCCCAGCTGGTTCCTTCTAAACGCGCAACTGTGCACCAACAATCTCCTGCGCGCCAGCGATCTCCTACGTGCCCGCGCGATTCCTTGTCTGTGGGCAAGCGCTCTCCTACGCGCCAGATCGCCACAGGTCTCTGACAGGCCCACGCGCTAACTCGCCTGTGCGTAGTTGACCGCCTGTTCGGGCTACGCGCCATGGCTCGCCAACGCGCCATGGCTCGCCAACGCGCCACCGCTCGCCAATGCGCCACCGATCGCTTACGCGCCATCGTTCTCCCGACCTCCAGCGCTCGCCCTTACAACCGCGTGCACCCTCACCTGCGCGCCCATGCGCACCTTTGCCTGCGCGCCCATGCGCACCTTCGCCTGCGCCCCCACTCGCCCACGCGCCGTACGCACCATCGCCCCTGCGCCTCCGCACCCACGCGCGCCCGCGCCTTCATATCCGCCCGCCGCGCGCATGCGCGGCAATCTTCGCTCGCGCGTGAACCAGGGATTTTACCATCGCGCCAGCGCCAGCGATTCCTGCCGGGTTTCGCAGCGCGCCCAACCGTGTGAGTCTTCGGGGACTCGTGCTTCCAAATCTTCGTCCTCGCGATCTCCACCCCGCAAGCGCAGAGCTGCACACGTCCAGGAGCAGGAAGAATCTTTGGAGAGGTCTACGCAACATTCTTCTTTTCAAGCAGGCCCTGTGGTATCCACTCCTAAGGATCAGCCGATCCCCTTCCCTCCAGCGGGTGTTGCTGACACTGCGTCGGTCAGCCGTCAGCCTTGGTTCGGGTCCCTGATCAAAGCGGTCGTGCAGGCTATGAAGCCGGCCCTCGCTGATCTGGGACTGAAACCAACGGCAGCCTCGTCCCTGCTGAAGAGAAGGAGAGGAGTGGACTTCGTGGTAACTTTTTCTAGGGTTAATTTGGCTCCTAAGAAGTCCGTCACGAAGGCCCCTTCCCCCTCGCAGACACTTTCTCCTTCCCCTGTGGACGAAGCCTTTCCATCCTCAGGAGAATCCAGCGAGGTGAGGCATTCTCCCACGGCACCAATGGGAAGAACCCCACCTCGAGGAAGAGAACCGTCTCGCATGGAGAGGAGCCCCCAGACTTCTTTGCTTGAGTCCTGTATCCCTCCCAGGAGGGAGCCTAAGGACTCGAAGACTGCTCCTAAGTCTTCAACCCGGATTCGACCAGAGCTAGCGAGACCCCAGGAGAACGTCCACGTATCTCCCCAAGTAGAACTACTGGGGACAGGAGACCTTGCTGCCAGTCCACAAGGAGGAGAGCAGCACGAGTCGGAGCATGCCTTCTAGCAGGTCCTGAGTCTAATGAGGCAACTGAACGGATTCAAGGACCCCGAGACCGCCCCCCGTGAAGGCAAGGATATGGTCCTGGACCAAGTTTACGGTACCCAGAAGCTCCCAAAGGCCAGCGCTGCTCTGCCCTAGTCCCAGGGAGTGAAGAGTGCCAGAGACAAGGTTGAGGGCCAGCTCTCCAAACTCGCCTCCTCCAGCCGTTCCTCTGCACGGGAACAAACTCCTCCCACCTCCTCGTGTACAACAGAGGAGGTACTTCGAGATCATGGGGGAGTCTTGTTTAGCTCTTCCCCTCCACCACTCTGTGGAAGAGCTCTCTAGGGGAATTTCTCTCGAGAAACTCTCCGCCCAGCAGGTGACATTCTCGGCTACGGAGATCCTAAGCCAGGAGAAGGTCGCAAAGTGTGCCCTGCAGGCCACTTCATGGCTGGACATCTGGCTGGGGTCTCGGGCATCATGTTGCGATCCGAGGACTTGTCATAAGGAGAGCACCAGGAAGGCCCTGGAGATTTCCTCCTCTCGGGCACGCGCTCCATCGAGTTCCTGGCTCACCAAGTTTCGAACTTGTGGGCAAACTCGATCCTAAAACGTCGTGATGCCGTGACCGAGAGGTTCCACTCGAAAGTCCCAGCCGTGAATGTCGGCAAGCTCAGACACTCCTCCATCCTTGGAGAGAGTTTGTTCGAGGCCAAGGATGGGGAACGGACAGCTGAGAGGTGGAGGAATTCGAATCACAATTCGCTCCTCCAAAGGGCCCTTGCATCTCGGCCCTACAAGCCTCCTGCTCCTCCTCAACAACATCATCAGCAGCCTTGTCAGTCTAGGACATCAAAACAAGCTCCGGCAGCAAAGGCAAAGGTGTCTAAGCAGCAGCCCTTTCCTCTCAAGGACAAGAAAGGTGGAAAGTCCTCCAGGGGAGGTAGGAATCCTAGGGGGAGCGGCCGAGGCCGTAAACGCTAGGATTGGCAATCCCCCTGCATGTCCACCAGTGGGGGTTTGCCTACAAAGTTGCGCGGACAGGTGGCAGCAACTCGGGGCTGATACCTGGACAATCTCTGTGATCAGCCAAGGATATCGCGTCCCATTCATAACATCTCTTCCTCCCCTGACAGCGAATCCAGTGTCGTTGAGCTCCTATGCCATGGGATCGGCAAAGGGGGTAGCCCTTCGGGCAGAAGTTGAGACCATGCTCAAAAAGGATGCTCTCCAGGAGGTCGTCGATGGCTCCCCAGGCTTCTTCAGTCGACTCTTTCTTGTAAAGAAGGCGTCTGGAGGCTGGAGACCTGTCATCGACCTCTCAGCTCTGAACAAGTTTGTCAAGCAAACTTCGTTCAGCATGGAGATAGGAGACACGGTCAGACTTGCAGTGAGACCGCAAGACTTCATGTTCACACTGGATCTGAAGGACGCGTACTTCCAGATCCCAGTCCATCCGTCTTCCAGGAAGTACTTGAGATTCAGTCTAGACAACAAGATCTACCAGTTCAAGGTGCTGTGTTTCGGTCTCTCCACAGTACCTCAGGTGCTCACCAGAGTGTTCACCCTGATATCTCAGTGGGTACACAGGATCGGCATCCGTCTCCTTCGCTATCTGGACGATTGGCTGATCCTGGCAGACTCGAAGTCTACCCTTCTTCGACACCGAGACAAGCTTCTGGGACTTTGCCAAGATCTAGGGATCATGGTAAATCTCGAGAAGTCTTCTCTGCTTCCAACTCAACGAATGGTATATCTAGGCATGATATTAGACACCAATCTCCACAAAGCCTTTCCATCAGACGACAGGATAGCAAGGCTGAGGAGGGTCGCAAGACCTTTCCTCGGACTAGAGGAGCTTCCAGCCCAATCTTGGTTACGTCTCCTTGGTCACCTGGCCTCCTTGGCCCGTCTAGTTCCAAACGGTCGACTCGGGATGAGATCCCTGCAATGGCAGCTCAAGTCCCGGTGGAATCGAGGCAACGATTCCCTGGAGACACTGGTCCCTATGGGACCTGTGGAACGGACGGACCTGCAGTGGTGGCTGACCGACGAAAACCTTCGAAAGGGAGTGGATCTTCTCGTCCTCCCCCCGGATTTGATGCTGTTCTCGGACGCGTCAAAAGAAGGGTGGGGGGCCCACGTTCTGAACCTGAGGACCTCAGGCCTATGGTCAGAATCAGAAAGGTACCTCCACATCAATCTGCTAGAAATGAAGGCCGTTTATCTGGCTGTTCAACAGTTGTTACCCGGTTTTAGACTGCATGAATGAAAGAGTATGTCTGGCCCTTACTTCTTTCTTCATCCTCCCCTCTCTTGGGGAAAGCAGAATCCTGGGTTCTCTGCATAGCTGACCTCAAACCTCTGCAGGTAAACCATGCTTCCTTGTGTTCCTAGTACTCTAATAAGATAATACTGTTGCGTCCCCCATACCCTGACGAGGTGGTATTGGGAACCTCCTAGCCTAGAATTCCATCTAAAGAACTTCAGGTCAACTTCCTAGGACGAGTCACACTTCAATCCTCCACACACAAGCTTATGTAGGCCGCACGTACTTGCGAGGTGCAGGGACTCTTTTTCTCGAGTGCTGCTCACTCGGATTCTGAGTCCCCGGGTAAAGCCAAAGCCAGTAAGGCTGGGACTTTCCACCCTACCTAAGGGTTAAGTCACCCCTATTAGATAGCGTGGTTTGTATTTCGGTTACGGAACAAATGACAAATTCGGAGATAATTTGTATTTTTCCTAACCATACAAACCTTAGCTATTTACACATATTTGCCCGCCAGCCCTGTCTCCCGAGGCAAGTCCTACCTCTAAGTGAAGTGAAGCGAAGCAGTTCACCAGTGTGTGAGGGGGGAGGGGTAGCTAGCTACCACTACCCTACCCCCTTGCTAACTAGCGCGGGGGTAATTAACCCTCGTTAAAATTCTAATGGCTCGTCATTTCAGTTACGCCGAAAATAATACCCAATGTAAATAGCTAAGGTTTGTATGGTTAGGAAAAATACAAATTATCTCCGAATTTGTCATCTTCATAAAAACAAAAAAATATTTATTTGTAAATGAAACAAAAAAAAAAAAAAACTGTTCGTAATACATTAACATTGTTTTGTCAATTCAAATAATCAATTAAAGGCAAAATTAGCATCCCTTTACACTCCAGCCTCAAGATAAGATAAACAAAAGAAATGACCACTTCAGAATAGTCTTACTGCATATTGTACAAGCAAGAGAAAAATACTAAGTTACATGCAAGATATATCACTACACAGTTACAAAACGCAACTTTAAACTCCTAACAAAACCATGACTACAGAACCTGAGGATTTGAAAGACTTAGAAATATTAGGATTCTCAACATAGTCAGTCTCCAAAACAAAGGAAACGTTACTACAGAACTAAGCTTAAAGGAGAACCCCACAACACTATGGTTCTATGACATCTGCAATGACCAGTAATAAACTTGAACACTTACTATCTAATGAACCATCTATAAAGAACATATAACTGTGAAAAATACTGTACTGCAATAATTTCCCCTTAAAGCTACACTCTCCGCCTCTGTATTCTTTCCACCATCAGGCTGCAAAGTCACTTAAACTGTCCTAAATTCTGAACAGTATGGCCGCATACGATGCCGTGCAGGTCACTGTGGGCCCACAATAGCAATGTCTGAAAATCTCCAATTGTAAACCTGCACTGTGATAATGTTCTGTCATCGAAAAAAAATTTTTGGTCCACCACCAGTAGTGCCTAAACCTCTCCTTCTTGGAAAGGGTTTTGATACTGTATCTCTGGAACAATTCAGACAAACGCGAACACAGTCACTCTCCTAACAACTGAATTCACTCCCGGGGCCCAAGACCAGATAGGCCATTTCAATAGCTCCTGTGAACTATTAATGTCTATGACTCACACTCGTATAACAACACAGTAGCATACTTCTAGTTAAAGGGCAAGATAATACGAATACAGAGCAGCAACACAGACCACTACACACTGGTAACAGGCAATAAACCACATTCATAATGTTTTAGGAACAGCGCTTGACGGATACTCTGTTTCCCTTCTGGGTGAAGGGGGCTGCTGTCGATACCTAGAAAGGAATAATAACAGATTAAGGCACCTTTTTGGAAGGAGGGACTTGAGAGCTACAAAGAAATACTTGTGTGTTTCATAATATACAATGCACTAAGCTCGATACAAACCATTTTCTTTTATTCCAGCTTAATGCATTGGATGTCAGTTACTGGCCTCCAGTATTTCTTGCTTGTTTAATTGGTTTCTCTTTTGTGTTGAAGAATGAGTGTGAAACAAGTGAGTGTTGTGTGTACGTGTCCTGGTACCCAAAGACATCCTTATGTAACCTTCATGAGCCGCCTTAATGTAGATCCTCAGCTTTTACGTGTCGTAGATATGCTGTAGGTGCTCATCGGAGTCCTCTTGTGTTGCATGTAAGGATTGGTCACCCTCCTAGTGGGAGAAGTTCCATGGGCTATGGAAGAAAAAGGCTAAACGTGATCGCTCTCCATCAGTTGCTTTGGCTTTGAAGTAGAGTAATAGGTTTAGATGTCTTTCAAGCCTAGATCTTCCCCTGCCCAGTTCTTCGTTATCAGGTCTTGCCCAAGATACAGTAACGGAGGATGGCGACCATGTTTCTATCTCATGAGTTTAAGGATTCTACTTTTTTGCCTCTGATCCTTTGCTCACCGTCTAACAGTTGAGATGTATCATCCTCATTCACCATCACGTCCACAGTCCTACAATCCATCCCTGCATTTGCTCTTAAAAATCTGCCGAGATGTGTTCGCTATTCTACAATCCGTTGAAATGTGCTACGCGTCTTATTTTTTGTGTTCTGGATGAACGCTCGGTGCTCCCCAATTTTTATCAGATGAATGTGCCTCTTCCAGTTTGTGTCCCAAGCTCTGTGCCTGGTGGATCATCGTTCTTTCCACAGGACTCCGTCTTCCCCTCCAGCCATTAGGTTAGAGGGTGATACTCCCTATTCTGCCTTTTCTTGGCAAAATTCACCCATTTGTAGGCTAAACACGACGCTTCATTTATGGGAGGTTCCCCCTTGGATCTATCTTCGTATATTAAACGACGCGAGGATCCTTATCTTACATTTCCTCAAGTTGCTCCTCCTTCCCAGCAGTCACAATATCGGCTGTTTGCTGCTATCCAGTGTTCAAGACCTTGTTTGCCTCAGGAGCTTCTCAAAGTTTATCAATATCTCCCTGAACCCCGCATCTCCGCTTCAGAAAAGGCAGAACACTTTCAAGGAAAGTATAAGTTGACCAAAATTTTATATTTGTTGTACTCCAGTTGATGAGGATGTTAGTCCATTTTTCCATCCTCTGATTCGACAATTTACCTCAACTTCCCCGGAACATGTATCCAGGATTCGACGTTCATGTTCCCCTTCCATCACTTTGACCCAAACCCCAGAGGTGTGTCTGGAATGGAAGAATGTTCCAGAGAAGTGGAAGACCTCCCGACAGTTCCGTAAGTAGCAGCCCCCTCACACTCCACCTCCACCAGTTAGACCTGGGGTCTCTTCACATTGTGCGTCTTCCCCCATCACCATTGACGAAACTCCAGAGTTCCCTCTTGAGGTAGAACCTTCCGAACAAGCAGTTGTTGTTCCCTTGGAGGTTTTTACTTCCGGTCCGGGGGGGAAAAGTTTTCTTTTATGAAGGTCATGAGCGTCATTCGACTAATCAATGGCCCTGGGGAGGCTCGTCTTGAACCTGTAGTTGGTAGATATGCCCTTATAGATAGGTCTTTCCTGGAGATTCAGAATTCAAGGCAGAACCGGAATCTTTCATGGTGTCATCAGGCCCCTGACATCTTACGTCAAGTATTGAAACAGATTTCTTTCTCTGATCACTTGCTGAAGGCAGTGAGATCATGGAAACTGCTGCCATCTCCTCTTTTGCGTCAACATAAGTTCTACATGACGGAAGGTGCGCATCCTATCCCATTGATCAGGACGTAACAATGTTGACACCGGTGGTGTCTCAGAATTGTGTAGCTCAGCAATCGGCTGCCTTTATAGACTAATGGTTAGGGGCAGCGTCCTATTTTGCATTTTCTGAGAATCTCGGATTCGACTATATGCTCCGGAGCTGTGGTTTTTTTTCACCTGTGCTTTTTTCGGGGTCAACTGTGTTGTACAGCATAGAGATGTGGTGACGAGTAAGTTCATGATATCCGACCTTGTTCCTACCCTTGGAAGTAGCTGCAGCTGCTGAGAAGTAGAAGGATAGTCAAGATACCTTCTTCAGGAGGGGAGCGTCGTAACCCTTTTCCGCACCTCCTCCACTCAAGTCTCGTTCCCACCAGAGCCCTCACCTCAGTGTCGTCTGCTGGCTGATGATGACCTTACTCAAAACAAGAAACAAGGAAACTTCTCCCAGTCCTTTTGCTGTAGGGACCACCCCTTCCAAAAGAGTCGAGGACGGCGTAGTGCCCGTTAGAGATATCAATTCCCCCAACGTACCACCTGTTTTGTGACCTGCAAAGTCATTGAACAAGGTGGCAGTTCCACGTGGCAGAACCCTGGGCGGTAGAAGTCCTGCGATCACTGGATCTTGTCCCATTCACAGACTATTGCCTTCCTCTGACTCAGACTGATGAACCCGTCATTGTATTTGAGGGGATCAGAGAAATATCTCCTCTTGCAGGGAGAGCTTCACAAGATGCTGGAGAAGAACGTAATCAAAGAAGTCTTTGGCAAGTCCCCAGGATTCTTTAACTACATCTTCTAAGCGGAAAAGCTAACAGAATGAAGAAGGCCTGTCATAGACCTTTCCGACTTGAACCAGTTCATTCTCAAATCTTTGTTCAAGATAAAAATGTCCAGGACAATCATTCAGGCTGTTTTACAGGATATGACTTCCATCTTGTTTGTAGACCTCAAGGATGCCTACTTATAGATCCCAGTCCATCCAAGGTCAAGGAAGCATTTGAGATTTTCCTTCCAAGGAAGGATCTTGCAGTTCAAGATAATGTGCTTCAGTTTGTCCATGGCACCACAAGTCTTCAGCCCTCCCTTCATTCGATCTCCTCTCGAGCTAACACTATGGGGATCAATGGTTTCTGGTACAGCACTGTCTCTACCATGGGGAGAAAAATGCTACAAATGAAACTATGCTACTCCTATTGATTGTTCTCTTCTTCTTGTCTATGTTTCTAAATTCTATTCCTTGAATTAGTAATGAAAACACAGAAAGAGGGAATTGACAACAGCACCCTTCAAACTGATAAGCGGTGGCATAGAGCACTCGCGTACCACTAGGTTTCTGGTACAGCACTCTCTCCCATGGGGAGAAAAACTCTTACAAAAGAAACTACACGCTCCCGTCTATTTGTCTCTTGAAGAGTGTCTGTGAAATGGAGCAAAGCCTCCAGTTCTAGAGTTGATATGGTAAATCATGTCCTCCTGTGTCCATAGTCTGGAAAAGCACTGGATCTGGAGAAATGCTCTACATCCTTGCCAAGTTGCATCTGAAAAAAGGAGAAACTCCGTAGGAGGGCCATGGGGACCCACTGAACAGGTTCTCTCCTCAAAGTCACCATTAGTGATCTGTTCTGACTTCTGGAGGGACTGTGTCCTAAATGGATGGCGAGTTCGTGCTTTGCCACCATTGGGACTTCAGTGCTTATTGGGTGAAATGCAAGGGTTTCCTCCTGAGAGAAACCAACCGTTCTAGTGATGTGAGGTTCCCCAGGAGTCTTTGCCACTGTATAACTTCGAGTGATTTCATCATGAAGAAGGCTGCTGCAATTATTCTTAATCAGAGCAGCCTGTCTATAGACGGAAACACTTGCTTGGACCTTATCAATACTCGTGCCCAAGTGCTGCAGACTACTTTGAGGACCAAGGACCAACTTCTTGACTTATCCTGACTCCAAAATCTTGACAAAACTTGAGAAGAAAGTCTTTGTGGTGTAGAGTCTGTGGCAGTAACAGCTAGTCGTCAAAGTAACTCAAAATTCGGACACCCATGGTATGAGCCCAGGATAACACCAGGGTAAAGACACTTTTGAACACTTGTGGTGCTGAAAGTAGCATGAATCAAAGGACTCTATATTGGAATCTTCTCTTTCTTAAACAAAGTAGAAATACTTTCTTGATATTGGATGGAATGGGATTTGAAAGTATACAGCTTTGAGGCCTGTTGACAGCTGGAAGTTTTTTTGCCTGTAGGACTGAGCTGGGAGTCTCCATTTTTTTACAGTGTTTGCAGAACCAAGCAGTTCAAATGAGACAAGTTGATGACTGGTCTCCAACCCCTGTCAACATTTTGACCGGGAACAAGTTGTAGCGGAAGCCTGGAGACCTATCATAGATTTATGGTAATCTTTCCCAGCATAGTCTGGACCTCTGTCTTGTAAGAGAAGGTCTTTGGGACCCTCTCGAGTACAAAGAACGGATTGTTTTTTTCAGAGCAAGAGGAGGGTGTCAGTTCATGAACGGTATATGATATCCAGAGCGAAGGAACTTTACCATTCAGGGATCTGCCCCTTAGAATTGCCACCATGCCCATTGACTTGAAAGGGGTTCCCCACAAGTGGTGTCGTAAGTGGAATGTCTTCCCTAATGTGAACCTCCTGTTGGATTGTCTATGGCAACGAGTGGAATGGGACGAGATGTCTTTTCTTCTGTAATAGGTTGTGGCGGCCGATGTGGTAATTTCCTTTACTGGTTAGCGCCAGACTGTGGTTCGAGTCCCTCTCAAACTCGTTGGTCGCTGCAACCTTACCATCCTTGTGAGCTAAGGAGGGGGGTTTGCGGGTGCCTATAAGTCCATCTGCTGAGTGATCAGCAGCCATTGACTGGCCTACCTTGGTCCTACCATGGGTGGAGAGGGGGCTTGGGCGGTGATCATATGTATATATGGTCAGTCTCTAGGGCATTGTACTAGTCGATAGGGCAAATCTCGCTGTCCCTTTCCCCCGCCATTTATGAGTGGCCTTTAAACCTTTATTGAGGATGGCTGGTCAATAGAAGAAACCTGCCCTACTACCGAGGCTGTTTATGTGGGTGGCGTAGGATTTGAGCTTTAAAAGAGACCAGATGATCTTGTTTACTTGAAGCTGCTTGTCGAAAGAAGGTAGCTTGGGCCATTTTCTCCCACTTTAAAACTACTACTGTGCCTTTTTCAGAAGGGAAAAGGGTCGGGCATTACGTCAACGTGGTTTTACGCAAAGCCAACACATCCCGAGATGCCATCTGACGAACCAACTTGTTTATCACGGCATCCCGACACTTGAAGATAAAATTGCTCCACAGGAGGGAACACCGGTGGGTACAAAATTCAAGGGACTTAGCCAGTTAACAATAGAGTTCTTTTTACTGTTTCCTTTTCTTTGAGAGATTTTCTAAAACTGTAAAGGAGACTGTGCCCAATCAATGATTCGACCATGAACATGCCTGCAAGGCTGACATAGCAGCAGTTTCTAAGTTCACACACTCATCTGCAGAGACGACTTTTGGCTGCCGAGCCAACTTCTCACTGGACATCCCCATGGTCAAGGTAGCCTTGTCCAATCAAGGGGCAATGGGTTGGGATGATCCCATTCTGTGAGGTAAAATTTTTGTTCTTCCAGGAGGGGTGTAAGGTATCAATTTGGACAACATTTCAGATTAAAGGGAGTCTTTAAGGGCGGACACGTGCTGTTTTATCCTCCAGATAGTATCCACAGCCTGTTATGACCACAGCTGTGCCAGTTGGTGCCCAGAGTTATGAGCCTCTTGATAAAAAAGCATCAATCGATATCTTTCTCCCCAGAAAGGAAGCTCTAAGTGCACTACCATAGTTATTGTATTCAGTTTCCGATAGACCCACAAGACTCTCAGGGAAAACTATTCCTCTCCTGATTAAAAAGCTGATGTTTCTAAGGCATATATTCCTGTTGGATGTGATGAATGAAATCAGGATGATCACTGGGAACGGGGAAGGAGTTGTATGAAGACACTATTCGAGCATGTTTACTTAAGAGTTGAGCAGCAGTGGCAACGATTTTCGTACTGTTCCAGGATGTCTTTCTTCTCTCTGCCCTCTTAACGAGAGAATGCCTTGATGAAGTCATTGGGCTTCAGCACGGCATATCATTCCCGTGCTGAAGGCTTGTGACGGGCAAGAGGGCTCTCGAACTGGGGAATTTCTTTTCCTCAGTTTGACTCTAAATTTCTCTCATTCTTTTTCTATTACCTCTTATTGCTTATTCCTCCTTCATAATTATCAGCTGTCTCCAACCTTGCTGTCAAAACTCTTTTACCCATTTCACTGTCGAGGTTTTTTAGAGGGGACATTGTATCCATGATCGGTTTTTATTTCAAAATCAATTGTGGGAGCTGTGGTGGTCTTGCCAACTGCCCGAAAATGTTTGGACACCTAGGAGTGTCAGTATTCCCATACTGGCACGCGGAACTATCTCTTAGGAAATTTGGCCTTCGGATTCCAGGGGTTGGCGATTTTATAGAGATAGGACTCTCGGCATTCTGTCCGGTTTGCCTGCCACTATGATTAGAGTGGGGATGATTGTATTCATGAAATGCTCTCAGTCCCATCAAGCGGGTTTGGCATACACTTGAGCCACTCTAATCATAGTGGTACCATCCCTTTGTGGTAGGGTAGGGAGTGGACATTTGGTAAGCAGCTTTCACAGGTGTCATTGGTGGAGAAATTAATTCCAGGAAAGGGTAACGGTGTCTTCTTTGGAATTTCAGACAGTCTTAATCTTTTCTCTCCCTTAAACTATATTTTTTTCCATTGTTTTTTTTTTTTCCATTGTTATTATGACCCCTTCCCTCCCCCTGAAAAAATAATTAATGAGTAAACTTAATATTCCCCGTACCCCTGGATCAAATGGCGAACCCCAGACACCGTTGACGACTTCTGCTTGTTTAAATAGGGAAAGCTCTGTTGACAACCTCGGCAATAAAAAGGATTCCTCCAACAATACTTCTTTGACCAGTGTTGTTAAAGACAATTTATCGGCACTGGTGGAAAATGATGCTTGTAATAACCGTAATACTTTACCCTCTGGTTCTGGCTCATTACCAGATCCAACAAAAAATCTGAAAATTCTCCACTTAAAAAACATACCAATTGGTTGTAGCTATGACATAATTCATGAAGCCTTCTGTAGATTTGGAGCAATCAAAGAAATTTTAATGGAGCTTAATGGTAGTAAAGGCTTTTGGGAAGCTTGGGTATCATTTTCAAGTTTTGAGATTGCTTTAGAAGCAAATAAAAATTTAGAGAGCATAAAAATTGACAATTGTTTGATTTCTGGGGCTTTATGTGATAAAGCACCAAGACACCTAGAGATATATAAACCAGAAGAATGGATGGAAAAAGAAATAGAGCATAGACTTCCAGAAGTAAGAACCCCCAAGCCCCCAACATGGATAATTGCATCTGGAAAGATAGATAATTATAACTATTATAAGATTAGTAAATTTATACAAAAAAAAGTTGGTTTAATTAAAAGTAAGGATATTAGTAGATACGGTAAGCAATCTGTTTTGATTAATGCAAAATCAGATACTCAAGCTCACATGCTTTGTGGCATGAAGATTGCAGAAATTGATCCTATTAAGGATATTAAACCACATATGAGCTTCAGCTATGGTAAAGGAGTAGTTTTTGATAAAGATCTATATGAATTCTCAGAACCAGAAATTCTGGACATGTGCCCTGCTAATGTTTGGAAAGTAAGTAAGATCCCTCAAACAAGCATGGTAGTTTTAACATTTGAAACCCCTGTTATACCAGATCATATAATTATTGAGAATGAAAGAGTACGTGTTCGAGAATATAAACCTAGGCCTTTACAATGCTTTAATTGTTTCAAGTACGGTCACCCTTCCCGGTACTGCAATAATACGAAGATCTGTATTAACTGTTCTTTGTTAGAACATGGCCAATGCAACAGAGATACAACCTGTGCAAACTGTAAAGATAATCATAAACCAAATGATAAAAGATGTAGAGAATACAAGAATGAAGAAGCTGCAATCTTGAAAGCAAATGCTGAACATATAAGTGTAGGTTATGCAAAGCATTTACTCAATCGGCAACTTAATTTTGCTCGCGCGGTTAAGATGCCAACAAAAGATTATAATCCACTACCCCTTACTACCACAGGGGGACCAGTGGCAGCACTTGGCCCGTCAGGTGCATCTCCCTTAGTGGTAGTAGCCCAGCCATCTGGGTCAAGTGCTCAGGCTATAAAAGCCAGAGCACAAACCTCCAAAGAGGTCAATATGGTGTCCAACACACCAAAAGTATTGTCACCGATAGGAGCATCTCCCCTAGAGGTAGTAGCCCAGCCTTCTGGGCTAAGTGCTCGAACTGTTGAAGTTCTAGCACAATCCTCCAAGGAAGCCAATGTGGCTTCCACCACCTTAAATGTATTGTCTCAGGCAGAATCTCTACCTGATTTGATGGAGATTGGAAAACAAGATCTTCCAAAGAGGAAAAGGTCCCCATCATCCTCACCTTCATCTAAGTCAGGTAAGTGCCCTACTGCTCATGATACTAAGGTTGACTCTTATAAAGATCCTAGAAAGAAAGAAAAGAAGAGTGGTGGCCTAGTAAAGCCTTCCATCTCCAGGCCTTACATGGCTTCATCTGAAAAGTCCCAAAAGACAAATGAGACAAAGAAAAATAATAACAAAAGATAATGTCTATCATCCAGTGGAATTGCAGAGGTCTAAGTACTAGCATTGAGCAAATAAAAACTTTAACCAGGGACTCAGACACGAAGGTAATTTGCCTACAGGAAACCAAGATCAGTGACAAACCATTTAATCCCGGACTCAATTATAATTTTTGTAGATCCCCTCCTTTGCAAGCTGCAAGAGCTCAAGGTGGTACAGGTTTTATTATTCACAAATCTGTAAAATTTGAAACAATCCCACTCAATACACCACTACAGGCATGTGCAGTTAGAACTCATATCGGGAAAAAAATTACTTTATGCTCGCTATATATTGAACCATCCTTAGAACTTTTCCTCTTAGATCATGCTGGTAATCCAAGAAGGCTTAGACTTTCTGACCTCCAAGACTTGATCAATCAGCTTCCTGCCCCTTTTATTTTAATGGGTGATTTTAATGCAAAGCATACTTTATGGGGTGGAAATGTGTGCGATAGATGGGGTAATCTTGTTGAAGAATTAATCGACAACAATGATGTAATACTAATGAATGATGGTTCTCCAACTAGGTATGATGTAGTCCACAACTCTACATCAGCCATTGATTTGTCAATCTGTTCCTCATCCATTCGATTGGACTACCTTTGGTCAGTAAATGAACACCTACATGGCAGTGACCATTGGCCAATAATGTTAAATTATGTCCATAATCTTCCTTCTCAGTGTCCACCAAAATGGAAGATAGATGAGGCAGACTGGGCAGCTTATGAAAACTGTTCACACACTGATAAAGAATATGATGAATTTACATCTCCAGTGCATGCCTATCAACATCTTGAAAATATTATTGATGATAATGCTAGCAAGTTTATACCTAAAACATGCGGTATACCTCATCGCTCTGTAGTTCCTTGGTGGAGTAAAGAATGTGCCAACGCAAGAAAAGTGACCCGAACTTGCTTCAGAAGATACTTGAGGACAAACTATTTAGCAGATAGAATAGCATATCTCAGAGCCTGTGCCAAACAAAAAAGAATTTTTAAAAAAGCAAAGAGAGCATCTTGGAAGAAATATATATCTAATATAAATACCAAAACTCCTTCAAAGGAAATATGGGACAAGATTAGAAAACTTCAAGGTAAATTCGTCCCTAAGCCTCTACCAATATTAAGGGAAAATAATAGATATACGTATATCTGACCCCAAAGATGTAGCAGAGGTTCTTGCTAAGCACTTTGCTCATGTATCAAGTGCTGACAACTATTCCCCAGCATTTCAACAAATTAGAGCATCAACATCTGTTGTTCCTCCTGCTTCCTCAAATACTGAAGCTTTTAACCTGCCTTTTAGTATGGGGGAGATGCAAAATGCTATCTCCAGCTCTTCTTTAACTGCCCCAGGTGAGGATGGCATCCGGTATGAAATGATATCACATCTTCCAGTGGATACCAAGGAATTTTTATTAGAAACCTTTAATGGTCTATGGGCTTCCCATACATCTCCTGATTCCTGGCATACTTCAATTGTAATTCCATGCCACAAGTCTGGTAAAGACCCAGAACTGCCATCTAGTTATAGGCCCATATCCTTGACCAGTTGCATATGCAAACTATTTGAGAGAATGATCAACAACAGACTTGTGTGGTATCTAGAATCAAAAAATCTTTTATCTAACAGACAGTTTGGTTTTAGGAAGAACCGAAGTACTCTAGACCCTTTGCTGATGTTATCAAGGGAAATTTCAAATGCTTTTTCTAACCAAAACCAGGTGGTGGGTGTCTTTTTTGACCTCGAAAAGGCATATGACACCACATGGAGGGGTGGTATTTTAAAGCAATTGGCCTCGTGGGGTATAGGAGGACATATGTTCTCTTTTATTGAAGAATTTTTATCAAACCGCTCCATTAAAGTGAGAGTAGGGTCAGAACTATCTTCATCCTACATGCAAGAAGAAGGTGTCCCCCAAGGCAGCGTATTGAGTGTGACCTTGTTTGCTGTTGCTATTAATAGTCTCATTAGTCACATACCTCCTGGCATACAAGGATCACTATTTGTCGATGACTTTGCAATTTATTGTAGTGGATCATCTGCACTACAAGCATGCCAAAATCTTCAAATTGCAATAAATGCTGCTTCCGCATGGGCAAATTCTCGTGGATTCATGTTTTCTCCTCAGAAGACCAAAGCCATTCGCTTTACTCGTACTCGTAAAAGGGAAGAGATCCCCACCCTTTTCTTAAATGATTGTATTTTGCCATATGAGGATAGTGTCAAGTTTCTTGGAGTCATTTTCGACAAGAAAATGACATTTGGTCCCCATATAAATGACCTATCTATCAGGGTTAAGAAGTCACTGAACATTCTGAAAGTGATATCGCATTTTGATTGGGGTGCTGATAGAACAACTTTGCTTAGAATTTATACATCTTTGTGTCTGAGCAAGTTAGACTATGCATGCCAAATATATGGGTCAGCTACAAAGACTTTACTTGGAAAACTTGATATTGTTCACAATGCTGGGCTTCGCATCTGCACAGGTGCTTACAGAACATCTCCCATTGACAGTCTCTATGTTGATTCTGGCATACCTCCCCTTTCCATTCGCAGAGAGGAGTTGAGTTTGAGGTTTTTAGCTAGGTCCCTTGCTGTGAGAAACAATCCTAACTGTAAATATGTTAGGGCGCCTTTAGATTGGGCTCCTAACAGATCTAGAGTGCCTAAGCCTTTGGAAGTACAGCTGAAAAACGATGCTAGAGAAGTAGGCTTGTTAACAGCACAGATAGCAGAGGTAGGATATCCCAAGTCTCCTCCTTGGTGTAATCCACCTGTTAAAGTATGTTTTACGGCAGGAGGGAAAAATACCTTACCTAGTAGGGTAATGAAAAGTGAGTTTTTAAATCATGCTGCTCAACATCATGGGAAACATGTTTTTACAGATGGCTCCAAATCTGCTGCAGGAGTTGGAAGTGCAGCTGTGGTGGGGGATATTGTTATTAGAAGGAAACTCCCATCCTCTTGTTCAATTTTTACTGCTGAGCTGTACGCAATAATTCTCGCAGTCCAACATATTTTTAAAAATGGCAACCAAAATAGTTTTTTAAATATTTAACTTAGCCGGTGAATATATAATAGCTGCAACTCTGTTGCTCGACAGACACATACATAAAAAACTCGCGAGCGATCGCTATACAAGTTGCGGGTGTGCCCACCAGCGCCAACTGTCGGCCAGATACCACTCTCGGATGTAAACAAAACCTTCAATTTTCTTCTCTGTCGACGTGTCGACAAGACGTACTTTTACTCGCTGTTGAACCTGGAGTTTTTCCCATCATATTTGGTGAAGTACTTTATTTTGGTTTGAGCTTTCGCAGTACAGGTGTTTTTCTTCAAATAAATCCTTGAACTCGTTTTTGGATAGATTTAATTTTTGATGACAAAGAGAGTATGGACTTTCTTTGACTTTTAAATGGCCGACCCTTCCCTTAGACGGAAGTGTGTTTAGGCTTTTAGCAATTATCTTATCACGTTATAAATTAATTATAGATTTTCCTCTATATATTTTATATCTCACCGCCTTTATTAGGCCTCTTCGATTTACTTTCCATTTATAATAAACATAAAAATTAATTTTAACGATTTATTTATATGTGACCTTTCCTGAGAGTAGGCGGTCCTAACTTGGAAACCGAAGTTAAACAACGTTGAGCCCTTTCAATCGTAAATAACTTTTACAGAGCAAATGATTTAAAACTTATTAAATGAATATTTTTTAGTAGATATTTTATGAAAGATTTTCTTTGAATAGTCTTCGTACTGTTTCAAAGATGAACTAACGTTTTGTTTATTTATGCTACGCAGTTTGCGCTCTATCGTTACGATAGAGAGAGAGAGTATCACGGTTTCACTTTGCAGAAAGAGTAAATCGATTCTGACGTTTTGTTCTTTTTTCTTTCAAAGCTTAAAATGTTTTAAAGACTATTTTAAAGGAACTTTTAATTGGAAAAACCTTTCAGTTTTTTTTTTTTTTCCTTTGGTCAAATAACCTGTTTATTGACGAAAGGTAAGTGGGCTCTTCTCTTCGGTGCAAAATCAAGAGAGAGAGAGAGAGAGAGAGAGATAGAGACGTAGAGAGAGAGAGGAGAGAGAACGTTCCGATCTTTATCTCGTCCCAAGCGAGTAACGTTGTTCTCGAGTTACTCTCGTCCCTAGTCTCTGTACGGGGAAAAAGGATAAAACGTTTTTAGTTTTTATTCTCATCCCAAGGCACTGTACGGTGAGAGATTGAAAACGTAGTTTTGAATGAACTAGTGTTTAGTCTCTTCCCCAGCCACTGATTTTTTTATCTTAAAATATGTTTACTGTTTTTTGCTGGTAGCCTATTAATGTGCTTACATTATACGACTGATTTCGCAATTACAACCTTTTGATGAGGGTAGAATTGCGTGCTTCAGGTAGAAATCAGTTTTATTCATACCTAGTGTGAATTGTTAAAAAATTCGATTTCAGTGAAATAAGTGCAAAACAGAAAATCGTAGTGATAAAGTGATATTGCGCAAAGTGTTATCAGTGTTGCGACCGAGGGTTCGTCTGTTCGTGCCTGTCGTTCGCCTAGTCCGGGACCTCTTGCAAGCTCCCAAGCCCAGGGGAGAAGTAATGTCGTACGACTTATGGGTTCGAGAGGCCTTGATCAGCGAACAGACGTTTCCTCTATGGTATCAGGTGTATCTTACCAAGATCACCCCTACCATAAGGCGAGAGAGACGATTTTCTCCTCGTCATCCGAAGGCTTTTCGCATAAGAAACCGTGGAACAAGGTTTCGAGGCCCTTTAAGCGGAAGTCAGTCCTTTCAGGACAGGTCCAGCGTCCTGGTTTTAACTATTAGGACAGCTCTGACCCTATGCAGTCATCGGAAGACTGCTCGCCGCCTAACGAAAGCGTAACACAGACTCCGAGAGTCTTTTTGTAGGCAAGGTTTTGCGGTCACAGACGTTACCCTCGTCTCTTACCGCAACCATTCCCGTTGATCCTAAATGGGTTGTACGGCAAGACATGCAGAATAAGCTTGCCTCCCTTATAGAAGACTATTCTGCCGATAAGTCCGTTGAGCCTAGCCGTTTATCTCATCGAGATCCTGGCCTTCAGCCACCCTAACGTTCCTTTGTGCGTCCTGTTGACGTTGGCGTAGCCAAGTCACGTCAGTCAGGTTGTTTAGAACCACACTCGATGCGGTCTCGTGTGGATTTTCAGCCACATTTGGACGTTAGGCCACTTGCTGATGCTCCTGTTGACGTTCAGGACGTTCGCCAACAATCGGAGTTGACTTGTTTTGACGCTGAGCGTCAACCTCCGCATTCTAGAGTTGTTTTGACTGCTCAGTCTAGGCGGTCAAAGCAGTCTTGAGTGGACGCTGTGCGTCCTCACGCACCTGTTGTTGTTGACAGTTCACAGACTGTCAAGCAGTTACATGACGTTGCGTCCTGGTCCGCTACTAATGCACCAGTGCGTGTGGACTCTGCTTGTAAAGCATTGCCACCACGGTAGGTCTCTCCCTTGCTTGAGACTCGGCTATTGTCGGACAAGGTTCCTTCAGATGAGGAAGTTGCTGTTCCCCCTCCTACTGATAATCCCTTGAGGACTCTGTCAGACGGAGAGGAGCCTAAAGCTGCTTAGCCCTCTATGGACTTTAAATAAATCATGCTGATTTTTAAGGATCTTTGTCCGGATCTTTTTGTAACTGCTGCTGCTCGTTCGCCTAAACGTCAGAGCTTACACTAGGCCTAGCTACTTCGAAGCCGTTGTTTTATAAGCTAGTGCTCTCTCGCTCTTCTAAGAGAGCTTTACGTTTGCTAGGCGACTGGTTTATCACCAGGAGGAGTTTGGGGGAGACAGCCTTTGCTTTCCCTTCTTTTAAACTGGCTTATAGAGCGAGAGTCTGATATGACACGAGAGAAGTTCTCGGCTTGGGAGTTCCTGCCTCTGCCCAGATAGACTTCTCAAATCTCATAGACTCTCCCTGGTGCCTGGCCATGAGACGTTCCAAGATTTTACAGGTCGACTTCACAGCTATTTTCGAGCCTTTGAAGTTTTGCTGTACAATTATGTCATGCATAAACAAGGCTTTCAGGGATGGCTCCAATGATCTGACAGCCACGTTCTCTGCAGGAACAAGTCCCTCAGGGATGGCTCCAATGATTTGGCAGCCATGTTCACTGCAGGAGTACGTAAGAGGCAAGTGCGCTCAATGTGTTCATTGTCAAGACAAACTTCACGATGAAGTCTACCAGGCTGTCTTGACAGCATTTATGGAAGGCGACTGGATGGTCTCTCTCGACCTTCAGGAGGCATACTTCCACATTCCTATACACCCGGATTCCCAACCGTTTCTGAGGTTTGTTTACAGGAATGTGGGGTACCAGTTTCGAGCCCTGTGCTTTGGCCTCAGTCCTGTGCCTCTCGTGTTTACGAGGCTCATGAGGAATGTGGCAAAATCCCTCCATCTATCGGGAATCCGAGCCTCCCTGTACTTGGACGACTGGCTTCTCAGAGCATCGTCCAGTCTTCGCTGTCTGCAGGATCTACATTGGACGTTGAGTCTGGCCAGGGAGTTGGGACTTTTGGTCAACCTAAAAGTCCCAACTGATCCCATCCCAGATTATTCTATATTTGGGGATGGAGATTCGCAGTCAAGCCCTGCTCAAAGTCCAACTAATGCTGAAACGAAACTTTTATTCAGTCAGGAGTTGGAACAGTCTCGTAGGGACTCTCTCATCCCTGGAGCAGTTTGTCTCACTAGGGAGACTACACCTTCTGCCTCTCCGGTTCCATCTAGCCTCTCACTGGAACTAGGACAAGACATTAGAGACGGTATCATTCCCAGTCTCCGAACCAGTAAAGGCATGCCTGAAATGGTGGGACAGCAATATCAGTCTGAGAGAGGGACTATCCCTAGCAGTCAAGAACCCAAACCACGTGTTGTCCTCAGACGCGTCGGATTTGGGTTGGGGTGCGACCCTGGACTGTCGGGAATGCTCGGGTCTGTGGACCTCAAGTCAGAAGAGCATGCACATCAACGGCAAGGAGCTATTAGCAGTCCACTTGGCCTTGATGATATTAGAAAGCTTCTTCGAAACTTAGTGGTAGAGGCAACTCAGACAACACCACAACTTTGGTGTACATCTCCAAGCAAGGAGACACACTCTCCTTCACGCTGCTCGAGATCGCAAGGGACCTTCTCTTATGGTCAAGAATTCGAGGCATCTCCCTGTTGACGAGATTCATCCAGGGGGACTTGAACGTCTTGGCAGACTGTCTCAGTCGGAGGGGTCAGGTGATACCCACGGAATGGACCCTCCACAAGGACGTGGGCAAGAGTCTTTGGGCTACTTGGGGTCAACCCACCATAGACCTCTTTGCCTCCTCGTTGACCAAAAGGTTACCAATCTATTGCTCTCCAGTCCTAGATACAGAAGCAATCTACATAGACGCGTTTCTACTGGATTGGTCTTTTCTGGACTTATATGCATTCCCACCATTCAAGATAGTCAACAAGGTACTGCAGAAGTTCGCCTCTCACGAAGGGACAAGGTTGACGTTGGTTGCTACCTTCTGGCCCGCGAGAGAGTGGTGCACCGAGGTACTTCAATGGCTGGTAGACTTTCCAAGAAGTCTTCCTCTAACGGTAGATCTGTTACGTCAGCCCCACGTAAAGAATGTCCATCAAAGCCTCCCCGCTCTTCGTCTGACTTCCTTCAGACTATTGAAAGACTCTCAAGAGCTAGAGGCTTTTCGAAGGAGGCAGCCAGTGCGATTGCAAGAGCTAGGAGAGCTTCTACCATTAGAGTATACCAGTCGAAGTGGGAAGTCTTTCGAGACTGGTGCAAGTCAGCATCTGTTTCCTCGTCCAGTACCTCTGTAGCCCAAATTGCAGATTTTCTTTTACATCTGAGAAAGGTTCACTCCCTTTCAGCTCCCACGATTAAGGGCTACAGGAGCATGTTGGCTTCGGTCTTTCGACATAGAGGCTTAGATCTTTCCAACAATAAAGATCTCCAAGATCTCCTTAAGTCTTTCGAGACCTCTAAGGAACGTCGTTTGGCAACTCCTGGATGGAACTTAGACGTGGTCCTAAGGTTCCTCATGTCAGACAGGTTTGAGCCATTACATTCAGCCTCCCTGAAGGATCTCACCCTCAAGACACTTTTCCTAGTGTGCTTGGCTTCGGCTAAAAGGGTCAGTGAACTTCATGCCTTCAGTAAGAACATCGGCTTTTCCACAGAAAAAAGCCACTTGTTCACTTCAACTTGGTTTCCTGGCCAAAAATGAACTGCCTTCTCGTCCTTGGCCTAAATCTTTTGATATTCCTTGCTTATCAGAGATCGTAGGCAACGAACTGGAAAGAGTATTATGTCCTGTTAGAGCTCTTAAGTTCGATTTAGCTCGTACTAAGTCATTACGAGGGAAATCTGAGGCATTATGGTGCTCAGTTAAGAAACCTTCATTGCCTATGTCAAAGAATGCTTTGTCATATTTTATCAGATTTTTTTAATACGAGAAGCTCATTCTCACTTGAATGAGAAAGACCGATGTTTGCTTAAGGTTAAGACACACGAAGTTAGAGATATAGCAACCTCCGTGGCCTTCAAGCAAAATAAATCTCTGCAAAGTATTATGGACGCGACTTTTTGGAGAAGCAAGTCAGTGTTCGCGTCATTTTACTTAAAAGATGTCCAGACTCTTTACGAGGACTGCTACACACTGGGTCCATTCGTTGCAGCGAGTGCAGTAGTGGGTGAGGGTTCTACCACTACACTTCCCTAATTCCAATATCCTTTTAATCTTTCTCTTGAAATGTTTTTAATATTGTTTTATGGGTTGTTCGGAAGGCTAAGAAGCCTTTCGCATCCTGGTTGATTTGGCGGGTGGTCAAAGTCATTTCTTGAGAGCGCCCAGATTAGGGGTTTGATGAGGTCCTGTTGTATGGGTTGCAACCCTTGATACTTCAGCTCCTGGGAGTCTTTCAGCATCCTAAGAGGATCGCTGGGCTCCGTGAGGAAGACAGACTTACAAGGCAGAGTAATCGTCTAAGTCAACTTCCTTACCAGGTACCTATATATTTTGGTTTTGTTATATTGATAACTGTCAAAATGAAAAAACTCTTAGCTTATACGCTGTAAACTTAATTAACTCTGGTCTCTACCCACCACCATGGGTGTGAATCAGCTATTATATATTCACCGGCTAAGTTAGATATTTAAAAATGATATTTTAATTATAAAATAAATTTTTGAATATACTTACCCGGTGAATATATAAATTAAATGACCCTCCCTTCCTCCCCAATAGAGACGCAGCGGGACGAGAAGAATTGAAGGTTTTGTTTACATACAAGAGTGGTATCTGGCCGATAGTTGGCGCTGGTGGGCACACCCGCAACCTTCATAGCGATCGCTCGCGAGTTTTTTGAGTGTTTTCTGTCGAGCCGCAGAGTTGCAGCTATTATATATTCACCGGGTAAGTATATTCAAAAATTTATTTTATAATTAAAATATCATTTTTCACGTTGAAATTGAAAAATTAATCTTTGTGTTTTGTCACCGTTTGGAAAATATTCCCAGACGAGAGTTTTCTAAGTGTTTTCCGAACTATGTCATAAGAACAGTTTCGTAAACAGATTTTCTGTTCAAATGTCAAAACGCAATTCATCCATGGGTACTCTCCTGAAAAATCTTAAGACTTTTTTTCTAGTACATTTTAATAAAATTTCAGTGAGGAAAAAATTAAACCGACAATGGCCGTCATATAAAGTTAAATGAAAGACATTTTTAAAAAATTACTGTTGGGGAATAATTTCTTCGTTGGAAAAAGAGAAGATTATCGTAGTGTTTCCTCTTTTATGAAACTGTAATTGGACTGGAATTATCTGGTCCCAGTAATAAGCTTCTGGAGATAGGATGAGAAATGACCATAAAAAATACATTTCCAAAAACTCCATATCTATTGAAAATTTCATGACTAATCTTCATTGATGGTGGAAAGTGTTCATCTATCTATTGCCCTTATTTAGAACATCAATAATGAAGAGCGTAATAATGTATATACAATAGATTTACATTCAACTGCCATAATATGTTATTGTTACGAAGGCTATATCATTTTGAAAGAGGAGTCTCGACTATTGCTTGTCTAACATTGTGTATAAAAATCGTTCTCTATAAACTTATCCCATTTCAATGTGAAATTTTCTTTGTTTTAACGAAAACATCCTTTCCATCAGCTCTTGTATATAACTATTCTAACAAAAACTCATCTACTTTCCCGGTGAATCTCCATAAATAAAAGAAAAAAGCTAAAGGTGCAGATATATAAACAGAAAAGAGGAAATGTTCAGACGACAAAAATGTCGCAGGAAAAATGAAAAGAGGTTTTTAGACCTATTCCGTTTTCTATGAGTGTCGTCGCTTGAGGACTCCAAAGCTCCGTCGGAAGGATTTAGGATCTGATTCCTCTTTCGGGGAGATTACGTGATAAGGAAGGATTTTTTTTTCTTTTTAAGTTTAGAAAATATTCTAGGGTTAGAGTAGATCCGCTCTTCGAGTTTTTTTTTATTTAGAACACATTTATGATGATGGAACTATTTATTTCATTCGTCATCAAAAGTGGCCTCAGTGCCTCAGTGGTACGCTTTAATCATTTCACTTCTCCAGGAGCATTTGCCCTTAATAAATTTATTCAGGAATGGTTATTTATGATACCACGACTAACAATTAATAAAATAAAACGTGCAGTAGCCGAGAAGCCTTAGTTGGTGCAATTCCAAATAATTAATTTCAAAATAATAGAAGCTACAAGCAGAGAGTACATTGCGCTATTTAAATCAAAGTTCTTTTTACTTTGCATTCAAAAATTTTTAATCAATTCTTTTTGTTTTTTATACACATGCTCGAGTGATGCCATGAAAAAATATGTTTTTTCCTTGCTCCATTTTGGTGTCTTGTTTTTTTCATTTCTATATTACTTTTAAATGTTGGCTTTTGACTGAATTTATAGGAACGTTTTGAAAATGACGTTTAAATACTTAGTAGATATGCACACATGGACACGCATGCCTCTCTCACCAGGGGATGACTACTCCCTCTCCTCTCCTCCCTCCCGAGGGACATGGAGAGCTAAGTGTGACTGTAATATATATATATATATATATATATATATATATATATATATATATATATATATATATATATATAATATACTGTGTATATATATATAGATATATATATATATATATATATATATATATATATATATATATATATATATAGATATATATATATATATAATATATATATATATATATATATATATATATATATATATATATATATATATATATATATATATATATATAAATTTTATGTATATATATATATATATATATATATATATATATATATATATATATATATATATATATATATATATATATATATATATATATATATAAATTTTATGTATATATATACAGTATATATATACAGTATATATATATATATATATATATATATATATATATATATATATATATATATATATACTGTATATATATACATATATATATATATATATATATATATATATACTGTATATATATACATAAAATTTATATATATATATATATAATCTTTATACAGTGATACCTCGGTACTCGACCATAATCCGTTCGAGATCCGTGTTCGACCTCCGATTTGTTCGAGTACCGAATTTTTTTTCCCCATAAGAAATAATGGTATATATTCTATTCCGTTCCCAAGCACTCGAACAGGCCCAAAATATTAATAAAACGTGTACCTAAACAACAATAATTATCTAAATGTGTATGAAATTGGTCAGAAAATCCTATAAAACAATTTTAAACCATTTACTGTACTAAAATAAAACAATTTTAAACCATTTTCTGTACTGTAGTGAACATACCTTTGAGCAGCGGTTCGATGGCATACAGGGATGGATGTGGAGAGGATGGAAGGGGGAGGTTACTGCTTGGAAGGAGAGTCCCCTTCCATGATGTGGCGGGGTAGTTCTCCTTCAGGAGTTGTTTCTCTCTCCAATGAAAGGGTGGGCAGATCTATTTCAGGGGTTTCTTCTCTTCTTTGTCTCTTCTTTGGAGGAGAAACAGGCTTTGATGTAGCAGCTTTCTTTTCTTTTGTGAAAAACTGGTCTATTGTTAATTGTTTCTTCCTCCTCTGCAGTATTCTTCGAAAATGATACATGACACTATCATTAAACATATGCACTGCCCGGTTTGCTACTGCAATTTCTGGGTGGTATTTTTCAGCAAAAGCCTGCACATCTGCCCACTTGGAACAAATTTCATTGATGAGAGAACTTGGAACATCCTCCCTTACCTCATCCTCTTCTGAAGATTCCTGCTCCACAATCAGATCCTGCTGCTGTTGTTGTTGCAGGTGCAACAATTCCTCCACAGTCAACTCGGTAGAATGGCTTTCTACAAGCTCATCAATATCATCCTTGTCGACCTCAAGCCCCAAACTCCTGCCCATGACAACAATTTCCTCAACGACATCAGTGTCATCAGAAATTACAGGGGTAGCAGTGCTTGGACCCGCCTCTGGTTGGAAACCTTCAAACTCCCTCTCTGTGACACATGATGGCCACAGCTTACGCCAGGCAGAGTTCAATGTCCTATAGGTCACACCTCGCCAAGCTTGGTCAATCATGTTAACAGAGTTGAGGATGCTGAAGTGTTCCTTCCAGAATTCCTTTAGGGTCAACTTCGTGTCACTGGTCACTTCAAAACACTTTCTGAAAAGGGCCTTGGTATAGAGTTTTTTGAAGTTTGAAATGACCTGTTGGTCCATGGGCTGGAGTATGGGAGTAGTATTGGGGGGCAAGAATTTGATTTTGATAAAGCTGTATTCTTCTTTCAAGTCATCCTCGAGACCTGGAGGATGTGCAGGAGCATTGTCCATAACCAGAAGACATTTCATTGGCAAGCTCTTTTCAATGAGGTAAGCCTTAACCTGGGGGGCAAACACTTCGTTTATCCACTCAGTAAAGAATTGTCTTGTGACCCAAGATTTAGTGTTCGAGCGCCACATAACTGGTAGTGCACTTTTACAAATATTATTTCGTTTGAACACCCGGGGGTTGTCCGAGTGGTACACTAACAAGGGTTTGATCTTGCAATCGCCACTTGCATTTGCACACAGCAACAATGTTAGCCTATCTTTCATTGGCTTGTGACCTGGCATCTTCGTCTCGTCCTTGGTAATGTACGTATTGGCTGGCATTTTCTTCCAAAATAACCCAGTCTCATCACAATTAAAGACTTGTTGTGCGATCAAATTTTGTTCATTTATGTACCGATCGAATTCCCCCACGTATTTATCGGCTGCAATTTGATCCGAACTAGCTGCCTCCCCATGCCTAGTAACACGATGAATACCTGTTCTATTACGAAACTTTTCAAACCAACCCCTGCTCGCTTTAAATGTAAATGAATCACTTTCACTGGTACTCGGACTTTTCTTCACTAATTCTTCATAGATATGCAACGCTTTTTCACAAATGAACGCTTCACTAACACTTTCCCCGGCCAACTGTTTTTCTTTAATAAATATTAAAAGCAACTTTTCCATCTCCTCAATCACTTGTGGCCTTTGCTTAGTTACCGCCGTAACTCCCGTTGCAACATTCGCCTTCTTAATCATTTCTTTATGCTTTAAAAACGTAGAAATGGTCGACTTCGCCATTCCGTATTCTACCGCTAAATCGGACACTCGTACACCATTCTCATATTTCGCTATAATTTCCTTCTTCAACTCGATCGTTGTTCGCACTGTTTTCCTCTTCTCCTTCCCCTTAACACTCATTACTTTCTTGGGACTCATTATGAAAGCTAAAAAAGCAATTAAAAGCACTGAAAATCACTAAATCACAACGAATGCTGATCGCGCGTTGTCTGAGTGACGCTCTCGAGAGAACTGATGCTTCCCGAACAAGCGAGAGTGGCCGAGATGGCGCGATCATCACAAAGCCCATGCGGTCGTCACGTGTTCGGCTGGTCGAGTACCGAATTTTTGGTCGAGCACCGCAGCAAAAATTTCTCGAAAATTTTGGTCGAACTCCGAATTGTTCGAGTATAGAGTCGTTCGACTACCGAGGTATCACTGTATATCTATATATATATAAAAACAAAATACAAAATGAGATTATTTAATGAGATGGTCCTACCACGTTTAACCTATGCATCATTGACTTGGAGCCTTACTGTAACCTTAGAACATAAGCTAGTTACAACTCAGAGCCATGAAAGGGATAATGATGGGAATAACACTAAAAGAGACAGAAAGACAAAAAGATCAACATGGATACGAGGGCAAACTAAAGTCGAGGATATTCTAACAATATGTAAGAAAAAGAAATGGACATGGGCAGGACATATAATGAGAATGACAGATAATAAAGGAACATTAAGAAAAACAGAATGGGTCTCTAGAGATTGCAAAAGAAGCACGGGATTTAGGAGAAGACGATGGATTGAAGAACTAAGAAAGTTTACTGGTGTGGCTGGCATAGAAAGACCATAAACAGATGCAAGTGGGAGGACATGCCTGAGGCCTTTGTTCTGCAGTGGACTAGTAACGGCTGATGATGATGATTTTATGATTCATTCGATATATAGATAGATAGATATATAGATAGATAGACCTAGATATAACCAGACACTTTTTCTTTATCGTGGAGAGGAGGATATATTATTATTATTATTATTATTATTATTATTATTTTTATTATTACAAGCCAAACTGCAACCCTAATTGAAAAAAAAAAAAGTATAATGCTGCAACCTTAGTCCCTCAACTAGGATATTAACCAGTAAGGATTAAAATGCAGTAAAGAAGAAATCATAAAACAGAAATGACAAAATTTAACAAATCAAGATAAATCAAGGAGGTTAACAAACATGTAATGTAAACTATGAAACCTATTCTACAAAAACCCTCATGTACCAAAATCCGCAGCTTCTACTTAGTTGAAAAAGTGGGTGGGCGACGGAGTTAACATTTGAAATTGTATTTTACTGATAAACTCAGTCAACTTCTATCAGCGGCCTGTGTCCTTTTGAAATATGTATAATCCTTACACCAGTTCTATCATCCATAATTTTGAAAGGAAAAGTTCAGCTCTGATCTAAGTGGCTATAGAAAAAATATATATTTAAACCTTGGTCTCTCACCAAACGAACTTGCCCTGAAAATTCCTCTGGAAATGGAATTTTTTCTTAAGTTTTTCTCGTCTCTTAAATATCCTGGCACTAATAAAAGTTGATTAACCAAATATCACTGTCACATGTCCCCAAAATTCGTTTTTGAGTCTTTTTTCTATCTTAAAGCCATGTTGAAACAAATCTGGGTTTTTTTCCAAAACAGAAAGGATCTGAAAACTACTTCTAGCTTCGAGTAGTATTCTATATCTTATTTTTTTAAGACAAACAAAATTTTGATTTCTTTCAGGCTTTGTTTTTATGAGATCTATTTAATTCTGCATCTATCGTTATTAATCAAAATTTACCATTAAATGTCCAAGACAAAGAGGATGACATTTATATAGCAAGGAGTTAGATAATTGGCACCGAACTCTATTGAATATAATGAAGCCAGAAGTTCGTGGAAGGAAGTTTCTATTAATTAAGTTCCTCCTTAGCGGGACGACTAATTCATGTGATACAATGAAATCACTTTAGAGAGAAGTTCCTTTGACATCAAATGAATATTTGCTCCATCTTCTTATGTCTCACTGTTAGTGTATGTGAGTCAACATTATTAAATTCATTGTTGTTATTAGAATTATAATTATATTTTCCTTAAATAAAACAAATTTCTTTTTCTTCATGATTTATATCTATACCCAAAAGTTGTTAACAGAACCTTTATACTATCTAGACACGATATAGTCTCTTCCAAACTCATTATGATTATATTAACTAAAAGATATTTTTCAATGGCATGTACGTTTTCCAAAATACAATGCAAGAGAAATAAGTCATTTTCTGAAACCGATAAAGCTGCCAGCGAAACCCAAACTCTAATATGTCTGTAGATCCCAAGAAAATCCAGTTTCTCTGACATTGTTTTTGGCGTTGTCTTTCCATTTTTCATTTTATTGGCAAAGACAAGTGGGGCAAGACACCCTTTGCCTTTTTAATGATGCAGTATCGGCCTCCTCTGGGAGACCACCCTTCTCAAATTAATATGCTCTTACGGGCTGGCCAACGGCAAGAGCCCGTGTCATGTCACTGGCATGGCAATCTTCACCACCACCACCACCAACCAGACATTGTCAAAGCTCTTGCGGGGTTTTTAGAAGAAAGAGCCTGTGTTTGGCCAAATCTTATTATTGAGTCAATTTTGAAAATAATACCAAAGAGGAATCATTCATTAATTATTTACAAATTGTATTGTTTTGAAGAATTTTTACATAGAAAGTTCTGTCTGTGATGAAAACTCCCCAGTCAATGTGATGACCTAGAACGAAGAATTTCTAGGGAATGTTACATAAATTAAAATTTTAATTTTATAAGGTATGATACCTGGGCATTTGAATGTCCAGTATCGTTTACCTGAATATCTGTTATAGTTCACCAATCCCATTTGTGGTGTCCCATATTCACTTATGCAATTGCATATGCCTCTACACCTCTGTTATTATGTCCCTTTCCAAGTTAGTGGCGGATTGTAGCAATGAAGGGAAAAAGATAAGGACAATAGAAAGAGTTAATTACAAATTTAACGCCACTGAGGCAGCAATCTCTTAAGATATAAACTGCTTTTAAAGAGGATCTACTTCAATTAGTATATGATATTGAATATATTAAGGAGCAGAACTTATTCTGTACTCCTCAAAAAGTAAACATCGAAACACCTCAAACTTAAATAGCAAAATCGCATTGGGAAAACCTAATTACTATGATATATTTAAATACTAGAGAAAGGAATAGGAATGCAATATATTTTGTATTTCGTATTGAATTTAATTCTAAATGCATATATTAGCTGGTAATTTTTATATAACATTAGTTTACTTTGGATATACTTCTGTAATATGGCTGTTTTCGCTTTAAAGCTTGATGTGCAGTCAGGGAGAATCTTCGCACCAAGAAAATTTTGTGGATGATAAAGAACTGAGAATTAGAAGCCTTTCACACAAGTTGGTCTAATTGCAGACTCTCTCTCTCTCTCTCTCTCTCTCTCTCTCTCTCTCTCTCTCTCTCTCTCTCTCTCAAGAGCATGGGCCTATGCAACTTCATCCCTGTCCTTAGGGTTCAAAGGTGACTCACTAGTTGCAGAGGCAAGAGACAGTAACAATACCTTAGCTGAAGGACAACACCCTTGAGACTGACCATACATGCAAAACCCCCTCTCCACCCATATTAGCACAAGGCTCGACAATCTAACAAGCAAGCATAGAGGAGTTTTACAAGCAAGAGCCCGTGCCTTGCACAAGGCAAGGCAATCTCAGCTCAGTTCCCAGACTGAGAGGATCTCTCTCTGCCAGTGCAAGTACCTGCTTACCCGGCACAGGGGACACAAAGTTACCCCTACCAGCTTACCAGGCACATAGGATACCAGTCTCCTACCTGTGCCTGTCGGCACATTGGACTTGCTTGCTTGCTTGTTAGATTGCCTTGTGCTGGACACAGGCTCTTGCGTTGGCCCGTAGCAATGCACATTGGGCACCAAGTTACCCCTCCCAGCTTACACGGCACAGGGGACACCAGTCTCCCGTCTGTGCCTGCCATGTCAGTCTTCTATTTAGGTGTCTGGGCATGGACTCACTTATACAATGAAAACAGACACTGCAAGAAGTATTCAGAGAACTGCAGAGGGTAATTCTGCAGGGATTATGAATGGCACAGAGTCAACATATAAACTCTTGTTGTCGTAGGAATCAAGAGCAAAACTGTCCAGGATGAATTTTTCTCCAATCACCAAGTAAAATGCAACTGCAGAGACTGCAAGTTTGCCTCAGAAAAAGTACCAGCTATTTTGTGAAGCACGGATCCTTTGACCTTTCAAACATCAAGTGTAAACCTCGTCCATCTGCCCGAACCACCTCTTCAAAGGGCAACACTTCGAAGACCACAGCTACATCTCCTGTTGTAACCAGAACTCCTATACAGGCCTAATCCCCTGTGCCTGTAGGAACACCAGCGACCAAGAAGAGGAGAGCTAAAGACCCACCTGCTGGTTCCACACCTTCCTTTGCTGCCGCACCACTGACCAGTGCTCCTGCACAAAGCGCTAATACATCAGCTATGGACACCAACCCTTCTGCTGCCACTCCCGAACCATCGCTGAATGACGTTTACCTCACCGTGAAACAAATGGCTTAGACCCTGATCGAAAGACTTCGGCAGGAAGATCCAGTGACGGTTCTACTCCTTGATAAAACATCTGCTCCAAATCCAGCTGTTGAACTAGACCCAGAGCCATGACCCACCGTAATCGATCCAAAGAAGCTACCTTAGGTGGTATTCTTCATTTAGGTCGTATCTCTTTTCTTTATTTTACTTTGGAAATATGGTTTTTCATATTTAATTTCTTGTGTTTCAAACATCTTAAGTTGAGAAATACAGTCTCGGACAAATGTCAACATCAGGAGCAATCAAATTCACATAGGAACACCACTTATTTTCTTGTTGAGGTTATTGTACTGATAAAGTTAAGGGTGTCTGGTTCCAGTTTAACGTTAGCTTCCATTTCTTCCATCAGGTAGAGAAATGTCTAAAAGGCCTTCGATTTAAGCGTAGGCCTACCGGTATAGCATGTGGCTTACCATTCAAATACGGCCTACGCAATTCTATCTGTTTTAGTATGTGGCCTAACCTAACTTTACCTAACCTAACCTAACCTAACCTTACCTTACCTTACCTTACCTAACCTAACTTAACCTAACCTAACAAGCCAGGTAGGCCTCATACTAAAACAGAATAAAAAAAGGTCGGCCACATACTAAACCGGCACCAATTTAAGCCCGCATAGAAAAGGGTTTGCTATTCTTTCCGTAATGGTTTTGGTTCTATTAATAGCACTTTTTTTGGGGGGGGGATGTTTGAGGATACTCTAAGTGTTCCATATTCTGCATAAAAATCGCAAGTAAACGAATTCATAATTTCACCGCCGAGTTACAACAGCAATACCCATCCGTCCCCAGCTCAGTATTTAACAGTAGGCTGTTCCTTTTACCTCTTTGCAAGCTCTCATCGATAGCGAGTCTTATTAATTCCACAATTTTAGTAGATTCTGGTATTTAAAGAAAGTTTATAATGTTTTTCATATGTATTGTGTAATTTATCACAATAAGATTTTAAGATACGTGAAAAGTTGCAAGATTATGGAGTGTTCATCCGAAAACAAGCTCCTGCCGTTGACTTAAGCCGGTGTTATTAAATACTTTATCATCTCTCTTCATTAACATTATTTATTGACAAAACATGTCTGCGGGAGAAATATAGGTTAGTAAGTTTTGATTAATGTCTTTGTGGTATAAACAATACAAATAAATTGTCTGCATTTAACCCTTGAATAAAGAGATTTAAGAATATCAGATTTGATGAACTGTAAGGGAGGAGTATAGTGACACACTTAAAGGAAGAGATCCCATGAGGCCATATCAGGTAACCTATATAGTAAGGAATTATTAGGTAGGCCCTTCTGGACAAGATTGTCCATATACCATACCTTTCATAAATCGTTTCTTTTCTGTGTTTTCCAATTAAAGCGACACTGACGTTTAATTATCTCATCACGTTGACTGGTGAGTTTTCATCACAGACAAAATTTCTATGTAAATAGTCTTCAAAATAGTGCAATTTTTATATAAATGATGAGTGATTTATCTTTGGTATTATTTTAAAAGTATGATTCAATAACAACTTTTTGGCCAAACACAGGGTCTTCTTAGAAATCCTCAAGTGCTTAACTTCTCTGAACCTCCACTGGGTTATGCCAATGTCCGATTCATTTGTTCGAACCACAATTTCACAGGTAAGTATACAAGTATATAGTTAATATGGTTTTAGAGGCAGATTATTGAAATAAGTGATATAAGAATATCACAATTGGTGAACTATTGGAGATGTGTAGAGGTAGATACTTGAAGTAGGTGATCTGAGTTTATCATAAAAGTAGGATGGTATATTAAGATTTTACAAGGTAGAGACGACTAGACTACACTGTCCAGAGGTCATACCTGCTAAAGTTAGATATCTGTTTGAGTGAACATCCATTTGTTGGGGTATTAAAGCCAACACTTGTTGTTGGCACGGGCCTTTCCCTTGGTTGGCCCGTAATGAACATCCACATTTCCATGGAATACTCGATCGTGTTTACTGGGGAGTCTTTATCAAAGACAAAATTTCTATGTAAAATATCTACAAAACAGTACAATTTTTAAATAATTGATGAGTGATTTGTTTTTATTATTTTAAAAATTGATCAAATATTGAGGTTTGCCCAAACACAGGCTCTTTCTTCTCAAAAATCCACAATACTTTCCATCTCTGCACCACCATTCGGTTATGACAATATCCAGTTCATTTCTTAGAGACATTTCAATAGTATACAGTGATGCCTCAGGATACGAAATTAATCCGTTCAGGATGCGGTTTCGTATCCTGATGTTTTCGTATCCTGAGTCGCGTTTTACATGTAAATAGCCTAATCCGTTCCAAGCCTTATAAAAAGTCACCTTTTCTTTCATAAACACACAAAACTGTAGTAATAAACATGCATTGCAGCCATTTCTATCATTCAATAATTAACACAACCGTTAAAAACAGCCTAATCCATTCCAGAAACCACTATGAGATTATTCAATAATGTACAGTACGTAGTTATAGCCAAGTTATCCCCCCCAAGCCCAAAGAAAACGGTCCGTTTTCTTTACTACGGTACGATACTGTATAAAAGTTACGGTACTGTATGTACGTAAAGCATTTAGATCAGTGAAGGTGTATTGTTACTGTACCTGTACGTACACCTAAATTAATTATTGATACTGTACCTGTACACTCTGAAGAAAAGGTTACAGTTAATTAGTGTAACAAAAAAGTTGAAACTTACCTTTTGATTGAGACGATGTCCGATAGCGAAGTCGCGGCAGAGGAGGATGGCATAAGGCAGAAAACGTAACAAGTGACAGACTACGTACAGTAATTTACACACTTAACACATTAACACTTAAACTTTACGAAATAAAAAAATGGAAGAAATAATTAACACTTAACATTACGTATGGAAAACTATAAAATGAAAGAAAAAATTACTTTAACACTTAACGGTAACATAAAACTTAAAATTGAATTTTTTTTTTTTTTTGCTTTTTTATAACTTTACGTTTTTCTTATTTTCTAAATCTCTTCTACTTCTTCATCACTTTCTTTTTTCTGTTTCTTTTCTTTACTTTCACCTTCTAATTCTTCATCCCTTCCTCTTTTCTGTTTTTCTTCACTTTCACCTTCGTCTTGGCCTACTAATACCGCTGGCCTCTTCAATAAGAAACTATCCATTGAAGCTTGTTTCTGCCTACTTTTCAACACATTTCTAAAATGTGTTAGGCAAACGTAATATAATACACTACGTAACGTTATATACAGTCTATGTATAGTAAACACTAATACAGTACAGTGCACAGTAACGAATGTTTATTAACGATAACACGTGGCGTACGAATGTACTGTATATTAACACTCAGTCAAACAAGCGAAAGCACACAATGTCTGTTAACGATACCGCGGTCGGAACGAAAAGAGAGAGAGAGAGATGAACGCCCGTGCGTAGGCAAGCTGGGATAGTTGCCGACCAATAGGAAAGCAGGATCTTATGGCGTCAGCTAGCGTCTGAGTAGGGAGATAACCAATGGGTGAGCGGGAGGCTGTAAGTGAGTCTACCCAAGTTCAAAGTCAGGCGGCGCGCGCTTTTTAAAATTACTCTCGGCGAAGAGTTGGGATCTCGTAAGGTTTTCGTATCCTGAAATTTTATCCGTATCCTGGGGCATAAAAATCTTCGAATCACTTTTCGCATCCTGAATTTTTCGTAAGCAGAAACTTTCGTATCCAGAGGTATCACTGTATCTGTATGTTGAATACCTTTATACTATGAGTTAAATCTGGAAGGTTATTAGCTTTCTGTAGGGGTTAAAAGCTGCTAAGGTTGATAAATCAACAATAATAAAGATAATGTATGATAACAAGTCTCATCCTTCAGTCAGAATACACTGTTCCCTCTTTAGGAGGGTTTTTTATTCGGTTCCTGGAAAGGACTACTTCCTCGCGTGTCGGTTGAAGAGACTGTGTTAGAAGGATACTTGACAAGGAACTCTCCGAGTCGGTAAAGCTCGCTCACTCTCTCTCTACCAAAGCTAAGACGATAAAAAAGACAGTATCAAGGATCAGGTTCCTGACAGATGAGAGCTTCTCAGGGACAGATAAGGAGGATCCATGGAAGACCTGAGAACGAGGGCACGTTCCACTCCTTTGGGCTGACATTCTGGGCTGGGCAAAACTGTATCGTAGGCTGCGAAGGGTCGGCCTAATAAGGGTGATCCTACTGTTAGTTCCAATAGCAGCGCCTCTGGATGGAAGGTAAGAATTGTAGGGAAGAACCTCTGACTGACTCATGTGTTATCTTCCCGTTCGAAGGAGACAAAGTTTGGATCTTGTCAAGATTAGCGAACCCAACCATCACCGGGTTCGTTATTCTTGACATGAGGTTGATTGGGTTCGCTATTCTTTACATGTGGAAAATTGGGTTCGTTATTCTTTACATGTGAGCTTAATCCTATAAAACTTGGTGGGCCTGGTTAATGAATCGTGCTTTTCACATACTGTAAACCTAAACACCATCGAGAACGATCCCCTGCGCGTCAAAGTCTGGGTTTTTGTCTTGGTTGTTATTAGTACATCTCCAGCAATGGGATATATGGAAATAGTGGAACACAAGGACCAGGAGACACTTCTGCCAATAATAGAAAAAGTAGTGAGACATGGATCAACTATTCACAGCGATGAATGGAAATATAGAAATATAGCTAAGAATCAAAACTACCAGCAGAGAACCGTGAACCACTCTTTGTACTTCGTTGACCCGCAGACAGGCATCCACATTCAGTAATTTTTCTTCCATCAATATAGTATTCATTTATATTTCCAACATGTTTTTTCCTCATTTACGATCTCTATATTTCCTTCATAGTCCAGAACATATCATGTCAAGATTAGCGAACCCAACCATCACCGGATTCGTTATTCTTGACATGGGGTTAATTGGGTTCGCTATTCTTTACGTATGGAAAATTGGGTTCCTTGATCTTGACATGGAAATGTTGGGTTCGCTAATCTGGACAAGATCCCAAAGTTTTTAGAGCAGTAAGACCCAGCGAGTCAATGCGACTGTATTGGGACTGGTTGGACTTTGAGGGGGAGAGCGAGATTAAATCTTAGTTTCAGAAGTGGAGAGGACAGGACGAACAAGGAATAGATGGGCTTCTAAGAAAAAGAGATAGGCATGAGTTGTACATTCATATGACAGGTTGGAATGAGGATAGGGAATCTGCTGTGAAGAGTCCGTGATACTCAGGACTAGAGATCAAAGTATGGCCTTCACGGGGAGAGTAGAGAGAAGATCTAAGACCAGATTTTGTAACCTGCAAGTGTTTTGCTAGACAAGAGAGTCTGCGAAGCTCGCTTACTCTCTTCAACAATGTTAAGATAATCATTGACAAGAGAGTCCATAAACCTTCCTCACCCTCTTCAATAATGCTAAGACAGTCATTGACAAGGGAGTCTGAATAAAGCTTTCTTACTCTCTTCACCATTACTAAGACAATCATTGACAAGGGAATCTGTAAAGTTTGCTCACTCTTTTACCAATGCTAAGACAATCATTGACAAGGGAGTCTGTACAGCTTCCTCATTCCCTTCACCAACACTAAGACAATCATTGACAAGGGAGTCTGTACAGCTTCCTCATTCCCTTCACCAACACTAAGACAATCATTGACAAGGGAGTCTGTACAGCTTCCTCATTCCCTTCACCAACACTAAGACAATCATTGACAAGGGAGTCTGTACAGCTTCCTCATTCCCTTCACCAACACTAAGACAATCATTGACAAGGGAGTATGGAAATCTTCCTCACTCCCTTCACCAACGCTGTCTATCTATTTACCAAGGCATTTCCATCAATTTGGGGTGGGGGGGGTAATTAACATGAAACAAAGGATCAAAAGGGGACCTTTCCTCTCTCCGCTCCTCCCAGCCTGACAAGGGATTCAGCCGAATTTCGCTGGTACTGCTAGGGTGCCACAGCCCACCCTCCGTTATCCACCACAAATGAAGTTTCATACGCTGAATTCCTTACTGCTGCTACCTCCGTGGTCACCAAGTCGACCGGAGGAAGCAACCGGGCCTATCTGAACTGAGTCACAATTGGTCGCCATTCATTCCTATTTCTAGCATGCTCTCTTACCTCTCACGTCTATCCTCCTATCACCCAGAGCTTTCTTCACTCCATCCATCCATGCAACCCTTGGACTTCCTCTTGTACTTCTCCCATCAATTCTTGCATTCATCTTCTTTAGCAGGTAGAGTTTTTTTCTAATAGGGAAAATCTGAAATGGTAAGACATTGGAGAATTCTGTCTGTTGATGTTTACCATTGAAATCCTGTAACACGAACATGATTTAATAATTTGAAAATATCACAATTCCTGAACTAAATGAGAGATTTATAGGTAGACAGTTCTGAACATAATTGTCCAAGAGTCGTACCCTTCAGAATAATCTTTCCTATTTCATTTCACAGTTTGCTTCATGGAATGTCTGTCCCATCACGTTGACTGATAAGTTTTTATTGAAGACGAAAATTTTATGTGAATAATCTTCAAAACTCTCCAATTTGAAAATAGTTAATGAGTGATTTCTCTTTGGTATTATTTTTAACAATGATTCAATAATAAGTTTTGGCCAAACACAGGCTCTTTCTTCTTAAAACCTACAAATGCTTTTCTTCTCTGTGTCTCATGTTGGGTTATAGCTGCCTATTAAACCAAGACTAGAGTTTAAATACAATAACCAATAAAGTTATCAGAACTGGACGTCCAAAATATCTAAGAGAATTGCTACGTATTGTGCAGCCGTCAAATCGCGTCGATGCGAGAATACTGTAGTTACGGATGGATTCAAATGATATATATATATTTGAACCGTTGGCTGCCAGTAAAGGCGAGGAGTATTTATGTGTCTTATGACTTACCAAACACTAAAATCTGGAAAACCAAATTATATAAATTAATTTTTGGGCTCAAGCCATGTCGTGCTGAAGGAAGTTCCCCTTAAAGTAGCTTCCTAAGGGATATATGTACTACTACTACTTCCTCCACAGGACTTTGCCATCAGCCGTATATGGGCCACACGCCAGTTACTTACCGTGTTACCTTCTGCACTTACCAAATATGGTATAACCATCAAAGAAGCAAGAACATCGATTACAATTGTTTGCATAAACGATCAAACCTTACTCGGCATAGAATTTTTATTAATCTGTCATTAATTCGTCATACTTGTGTCTGGCTTCATTTACCGTGTAGCCTCAAGACAGACAGAGAGAGAGAGAGAGAAAGAGAGAGAGAGGGGGGGAAAATGTGGAAGGGGTAAGGGACGTATGGAGGAGAAAGAGGTAGGGGGATAGGGAGGGGGCTAAGAGGGGAGGAAAGGGAGTTGGGGAAGCCAGGAGTGGAGGTAGTGGGTGGATAGACGTCACAAATACGTCACGCCTCACCTGTTCAAATGTGTAGTAGCTCACGCAGGTTTTTGACTTCACAGTCAAGAGTAAATGCCATAATTAGCCGCATTTTACAGTGTACAATGGTGTTAAAAATTAGCGGAGTCTGTGAAACAGTCTGTGCTAAAGCACCATGCTGATCCGAGTCTTCCGTTTCAAAGATATTTGCGAAAAACAGTATGTCATAGGGTCTGATATGCATAGGAGGAGATGGCACCTGATAATACCCCTTTAGGAGGTCAAGCATGAAGAAAACCTTTGCTTTATGCAAGTAAGATGTCAAGTTAGCGATGTTTGGGAGCAGATAGTGATCCGGTTCTGTCTGCATGTTCAAATGCCTGTAATGCCCCATATGGACAAGGGAGCCATCTATCTTCAGGACGATGTGTAAGGCTGACGATCATGGGCTTGAGGCTTTTTGGCAAAGGCCCATTTCTTCCATTTCAGCGAACATTTGTTTAGCAGCTGCCAAATGATCTGGTGTAAGATGCCTGAATCTGGCTAACACTGGGAGCCCTGTTGTCTTGATATGGTGATAAATACTGTGTTTGCCAGGAACTGTGGGAATTTGGTGAAGTTCTGGATGGAAGACTTCCGGGTACGAGTGAGGGGGTGAGCGTAGTCATCCGTGGAGAGCGAGGTTGGAAGGGGTGGGTTTAAGAGGTGTTGACGAGTAAGAGTCTGCGTTGAATAACCGTTAACGAGGAAGCGTCTGTATTGACTAACCGTCGGTGAGCGACATCAACCAAGAGGTGGAAATGTGAGAAGAAATCTGCACCCAGGATTGTCAATGTAACGTCAGAAACGAGAACTTCCAATGATATTTGGCGCTTCTAAACGATAATGTGAGGGTCTTGTATCTGTAGGTGGGCATCGCAGATCCATTGACAGCTACCAGGCGGGCGCCTGTATCTGTATCATGTAAAAAAAAAAGATTAGTAACAGGGGAGGCCACTGCCACAAGCAATGACCTACTTACTGTATACATTTTTTGGCTTCTGACAACTGTTTGCAATTTCTTCACAGCAGCCATGTATATTGAATGATAGTGGCTGCTGTCGATGGGCGTCAGTAAGTAGCAGTAGAGGTTGTTGGTTGGGGAGTGAGTTGTGGCATATATGGGTGGTGGGCGGCTTTGTCGTCGCTCGGACACATCACGGTGTGGGCATCTATGTCTTACTGCATTCACTTCGGCTTTGGTCGATGTTGAATAGTTGTCCTCTTCTTCAGGAGTAGAGCTATTGGTGGAGGTCTTGAAGGTGGTGAAGTAGCTGTTCATAAGGACGTTGACTTTGGTCATCAGGTCCTTTATGGGCAAAATATTGTCATCGGATATGGTAGTGAGTAACCGTTCGGGTAGGCGTCATACCCTAAGGGCACAAAGTAAGTTCACCTCTTGGGGAAAGCCATCTGCAGCGGGTTGTAGTTGAGCATTACTGGTCATTTCCGTGAAAGCGAGCGAAGCCTTGATCCCCTAACGGTTGTTGAGAGAGCTGAAAAAGTTTGGCTATATGGGCGATTGGCGATGGTGAGTACTGCTCCAGGGGGTATGTTTTGAAGGTGCCGTACGCTATTGGCGTGTCTCCTTGTCGCAAAGCCAATCTGAGATTTGCGAAAAAGTGTCCTCAGGGATCGCTGCAAGAACATAGTTTGCTTTGGTGTTTGGGTCAGTCAGGCAAAACTGAACTTGGGCATGCTGGAACCAGGGGAACGCTTTTTGCTGATGAAGGGCAGCAGTTTCTTTGAGGCGGCGTGTGTCGAAGAGTCAGTTTCAGTGAGCGGTATTGTAACAAGTAGGATACAGGAGTGAGGGGGAAGGTGGGAGGAAGCTGGTAACTCAGACAGTCAGTAATTGTGCATCTTTAGGGTTAGACGAAATCCACAAACTCTTTAGTCTTTGAGATAAGACTAAGTTCCTCGTACTCTTTAGACTTTGGGTTAGACAAGATCTCCATACTCTGTAAACTTTGGAGTTGGACAAGATCTACATACTCTTTAGACTTTGTGGTTAGACTCTCTCTCTCTCTCTCTCTCTCTCTCTCTCTCTCTCTCTCTCTCTCCGACTCCTCTATGTGACATGAAATTGAGACACTTGTGAAATAAAAATTCATCTTTTGTCTTTCACTGTCTTGGGGTAGAGTTTTCTTGCTTGATGGTACACTCGGGCACACTATCCAATAGGAAGAGCTTTCTCAGTCCTTTTAGCTAAATGACGAAGCTTCTAGCCAATAGAAGGCGGTTATAGAATAGTCATGCAAGGTGGAGGCTTCTGATTGGCCATAGCACCAGTTGAAAGTCTCCTAGAGAGACTGATTGGCCAAAGCACCAGTTGAGAGTCTCTTCTAGAGACTCACTATCAGTGTTGTCAGGTATGGGGATTTATCCCTAGATTTGGGGATTTTGGGTGTCTGATGGGGATATTCTGTACAAATTTCTATAAAGAAACAAAGATAAGTAAACCTTTATATTATTGCAATTAGTTTGCTTGCACTTATATGAAGTATATTGAGTAATTTCTATATTAGTAAAGCCTACAGGAGAAAATATATTTGTGGAAATTGGGATTTTTTTTGGTTATTTTGGGGATTTTTTATCAAGGGGTTTGGGGATTTTTGTACTAACTCATGTGGCAACACTACTCACTATAGTTCTGCACCTATGAGAGAGATTTTATGATTTTTCGAAAAGCATCACTTAGACCGGTGTGACGGTCTGAACGATCCCCCGGTCTCAGAATTCTCCTTGATAATCTGCGCATGCGCGAACATTACCGTTTGCCAGTGCATACGAAGTTGATGTTTTATTTTCCCGTAATGTTAGCGTGCGCAGCTCAACATTACCGCTTGCCAGTACATACGAGCTTGATGTTTTATTTTCATGCGAGCGAAGCGAGCTAATGGCGGAAAAAAACCATTATACAATATCAAGGAGACTTCTGAGACTGGGGGATCGTTCAGACCGTCACACCGGGATGGCTTTGAAATTTGGGTAGTCCATTATACCATTTCTAAACTAATTTTGAATTTACCGAGTGTAAATATTCTTAATTATCATCACGATACAGAAGGTAGGAACTTTATTTGAAATTCCAGTGTAATTTGTTGAAAAAACATTTAGTTTTGCTAAAGGTATGACTTAGAAATGGGACCAAATTTAGATGGATGCCTTTTTAATTGTTTAGTGAAAGTGATGTCCTAAAATACGTTAATAAAATAACAAAAGGATATTTGTTTAGTTGAAAATTGGTGATGTATTAAGGCCGGATCCTATTTCTAGTTCCCACTAGAAATTCCAGTTCACCAAGTAGGCCTATACAAAAATTAGCCGAGATCAGACAACTATGGAACTAAATATTAAATATTAAGAAATATTTAATATCAAGATATTTTAATTGTTCTTCTGTTGTTTTTAAATGAGAAAATTATTTTATTTTCATTTTTTTATAGGTAATGGACTGAAATAAAAGACGGCTTCTGCTCTTCTTCAACTGAAGACCAAAGTCTGTGTGAAACTCGAGGCTGACTTCATCATATAAACCTATAGAATGGTGAGTATTGAGTTTCATTTAAGGAGAGAGAGAGAGAGAGAGAGAGAGAGAGAGAGAGAGAGAGAGAGAGAGAGAGAGAGTGTGAGTTTCTCTTGCCTTGATACTCCGTTTCTCTTGCCTCAATACTCCTCAGTTTCTCTTGTCTCAATACTCCTCAGTTTCTCTTGTCTCAATACTCCTCAGTTTCTCTTGTCTCAATACTCTCCGTTTCTCTTGTCTCAATACTCTCCGTTTCTCTTGTCTCAATACTCCTCAGTTTCTCTTGTCTCAATACTCTCCGTTTCTCTTGTCTCAATACTCTCCGTTTCTCTTGTCTCAATACTCCTCAGTTTCTCTTGTCTCAATACTCTCCGTTTCTCTTGTCTCAATACTCTCCGTTTCTCTTGTCTCAATAGTCTCCGTTTCTCTTGTCTCAATACTCTCCGTTTCTCTTGTCTCAATACTCTCCGTTTCTCTTGTCTCAATAGTCTCCGTTTCTCTTGTCTCAATACTCTCCGTTTCTCTTGTCTCAATACTCTCCGTTTCTCTTGTCTCAATAGTCTCCGTTTCTCTTGTCTCAATACTCTCCGTTTCTCTTGTCTCAATAGTCTCCGTTTCTCTTGTCTCAATAGTCTCCGTTTCTCTTGTCTCAATACTCTCCGTTTCTCTTGTCTCAATAGTCTCCGTTTCTCTTGTCTCAATAGTCTCCGTTTCTCTTGTCTCAATACTCTCCGTTTCTCTTGTCTCAATAGTCTCCGTTTCTCTTGTCTCAATACTCTCCGTTTCTCTTGTCTCAATAGTCTCCGTTTCTCTTGTCTCAATACTCCTCAGTTTCTCTTGCCTCAATACTCTCCGTTTCTCTTGTCTCAATAGTCTCCGTTTCTCTTGTCTCAATACTCCTCAGTTTCTCTTGCCTCAATACTCTCCGTTTCTCTTGTCTCAATAGTCTCCGTTTCTCTTGTCTCAATACTCCTCAGTTTCTCTTGCCTCAATACTCTCCGTTTCTCTTGTCTCAATAGTCTCCGTTTCTCTTGTCTCAATACTCCTCAGTTTCTCTTGCCTCAATACTCTCCGTTTCTCTTGTCTCAATAGTCTCCGTTTCTCTTGTCTCAATACTCCTCAGTTTCTCTTGTCTCAATACTCTGTTTCTCTTGTCTCAATACTCTCCGTTTCTCTTGTCTCAATACTCTCGGTTTCTCTTGTCTCAATACTCTCGGTTTCTCTTGTCTTAATACTCTCGGTTTCTCTTGTCTCAATACTCTGTTTCTCTTGTCTCAATACTCTCCGTTTCTCTTGTCTCAATACTCTCCGTTTCTCTTGCCTCAATACTCCCATTCTCCTCTCTTTGTCTTCTCGAGTCATGAAAATACATTAATTTTTGGGACAGTTTTAATTGTTAACATATGTATTTTGGAGCCTCAATAGCCTTTTCTCTGTTTTAATTCACCTTGTCCGTTTCACATATGTAGTGTTTTTAATGACTTAACTATTTCTTTGTTCCTATTTTTGTTTTTTAATACGCATTTTGTCCCAGGTAAGACTACAGCGAATATAATATTAAGTATTTAAGACTACAACAAATATTATGTCTTTAAGACTACAACAAATAACGATATAATATTGCGTATATTGTAATTATGTTCTTTTAGACATCACTTTGATAAGCGTTTTAGAAAGATGAAAAATACTTTATCTAAATTAGGAGATAATTACATATGCAATCTAATACACTACATAATATACCATTTTTCAGTAGGCCTAATGTTATATCATTTGTAATAGGCCTTGTGTCGTTAACATGGACAAAATGGGTTATTTAAAACCAAGATAGGAACAAGTATATGTTATATTGACAAATACCAAAATTCCATTGATAGAAATGTTCAGTATTTATGTAATATAGTGAAATATTGCGTAGTTTAATGCTATTTGTTTTGTAGTTTCTTATAAGAGTCGCTTAAATGCTATTTGTTTTGTTTCGTAGTCTCTTAAATAGCATTTAAGAGACTACAAAACCAAAATAAATTAGACTACAAAACTGCTTTTACGAGACTAGAAAACAAATGCTTTTAAATGCTATTTGTTTTGTAGTCTGACTTATTTTGGTTTTGTTGTCTCTTAAATGCTATTTTAGAGACAACAAAACAAAACGAATATACATTTGAACCCTTTTCAGAGACTAAAAAGCAAAACAAAAATGCTCTTAAATGCTATTATAAAACAAATAGCATTTAAGAGCATTTGTTTTGTTTTTTAGTCTCTTAAAAGGCTTAAAATGTATATTATAAAACAAATAGCATTTAATTCACTATGCAAATATTCTCAAATTTGTTAACTAATTGTGATATTTCATATTTTGCAGGTATAGGCCTAAGTCGAGAACTCAGCGTTGGAGCATAACTCATACCAGAAGATTGCAAAGAGTCGGAGACAAGAGGAGGATCGTCGACACCGAAGAAATCAATCCAAAGACGCTGGTAAATCCAGGGCAAAATTACGTAACATCTGGATCCATAATTGTAAAAATTCAAAGAAAATAAATTATTGATTTTAATTTTTTTTTTTTTTTGGTGGCTGTGACAAAACAGTATCTCAGTTTTAAAATATATTTTTGGAATAATAAAAAGTAATGATATTTATTATGTAATTTTATTTTGACCCAAAGAAATGATACAATTGTATTCTTTTTGTACAAGAACCAAAGATTTTGAACAATTGTAATAGTATATATGGGTTGTATGACTGGCCAGAATTTTGAAATGTTGGCTAAAAGTTGCCAGGTAGGATATTTATTCTGAATTAATGGACATAGTCTCCAAATTCATATCTTTCCTCTATATAGGCGGGACGGCCAGGGGTCCCACCTTACTGCTTCAGTAGATTCCATCCTAGAATACAGAACTTACATCATCTTCATCAGTTTCTGTAAAGTCATATCTTTCCTCTATATAGGCGGGACGGCCAGGGGTCCCACCTTACTGCTTCAGTAGATTCCATCCTAGAATACAGAACTTACATCATCTTCATCAGTTTCTGTAAAGAATATCACAGTCTACCATTAATATAGAAAATGGGCATCATGGAAAACGAGATTCAAGATCACAGAATCACAGTTACTATACCCTCCTCATATCACTAAGGTCTGAACAAATAAATTTATAATATAAATTCATATCTTTCCTCTATATAGGCGGGACGGCCAGGGGTCCCACCTTACTGCTTCAGTAGATTCCATCCTAGAATACAGAACTTACATCATCTTCATCAGTTTCTGTAAAGTCATATCTTTCCTCTATATAGGCGGGACGGCCAGGGGTCCCACCTTACTGCTTCAGTAGATTCCATCCTAGAATACAGAACTTACATCATCTTCATCAGTTTCTGTAAAGTCATATCTTTCCTCTATATAGGCGGGACGGCCAGGGGTCCCACCTTACTGCTTCAGTAGATTCCATCCTAGAATACAGAACTTACATCATCTTCATCAGTTTCTGTAAAGAATATCACAGTTTACCATTGATATAGAAAATGGGCATCATAGAAAACGAGATTCAAGATCACAGAATCACAGTTACTATACCCTCCTCATATCACTAAGGTCTGAACAAATAAATTATTATACTAATTCCTATAGAGATATTGTTGCTTATCATGTAACTATAAAGGAAATACTGGGAAAATTATATACAAGGAATATATAACAGCTAAACGTATGATCATTAAATTGGCAAAATCAATTATGCATAGATTAAGCATTGTAAAAGTATATATATATTGAAAATGGGAAATGAATAGATATATGAAAGAATACAAATTAGTTCTAGAATACTTATGCTCGTGGATATAATGAGTATTACAAATACATTGAAGAGATGAAAATATTAACACTGGATAACAAAGATTATATCTCTAAAACACCTTTGTTAATGAGTGATAATATTGCCAGTGTAGCAAGATGCTTTTAACTGTGAAAAATATTTGCACAATAATGTCATAAGAAAATAATTTGCATATATACTTCGTCTTTATATAACAATGGATGAAATAATAATAATGAATGAGGAAACTTGTAACAAAAAATGGAGTTAAATTTGAATAAGATACAAGCGAAGTACTGAAAAGGAATTTGGTTTTTGCAACTTTTTTAGGTCAAAAATCTTCTGATACATTGAATGATACTGGATATTAAAGGCAAATATTATTGATTTTGCAATGCAATAAATAAAGACGGAAGTATGTCAATGGAAACCTCTACATGAATGTGAATGACAAGGGCCTAGATTAGACTTGGGGTCTGCCATTAAGGTCTGGGCTGATTACAGTTTATTCCAATGGACGAAAAAACCAGGAAATGTTTAAAAAGCTTTAAAAAGAAACAGTGAAAGTTTAAAGAAACTGATAAAAGCTGGAGACAAGAAATAACAGATTAATTAGTAGGTTTAGAAAGGAACTATGAAATCTCCAATGAAGAAAACGGATCATGGTTTAAACTTGAGCATGTGGGCATTAACTTATATGATGTTGAATTTTACCTTAGATTACTTTATAACTTTTCAAATTTTCATAAATTTTAAGCTATTCAAACTGCAATTACCTTACAATTGTCTTAAACATTACATTGAAACCATGCAAATTACTCAAACTAAGGAATTGATTTACCAGATAACCAGTCAACCATGAGCCCCCTCTGTTTACCATGGGGATAAAAGTAACATAAAAAGACATTGAAACATCTAAGGCACCGGAGGAAGCAGCAGGGCCTACCGGAACTGCGTCACAATCGCTCGCCATTCATTCCTATTTCTAGCACGCTCTCTTGCCTCTCTCACATCTATCCTCCTATCACCCAATGCTTCCTTCACTCCATCCATCCACCCAAACCTTGGCCTTCCTCTTGTACTTCTCCCATCAACTCTTGCATTCATCACCTTTAGCAGACAGCCATTTTCCATTCTCTCAACATGGCCAAACCACCTCAACACATTCATATCCACTCTAGCTGCTAACTCATTTCTTACACCCGTTCTCACCCTCACCACTTCGTTCCTAACCCTTTCTACTCGAGATACACCAGCCATACTCCTTAGACACTTCATCTCAAACACATTCAATTTCTGTCTCTCCGTCACTTTCATTCCCCACAACTCCGATCCATACATCACAGTTGGTACAATCACTTTCTCATACGGAACTCTCTTTACATTCATGCCCAACCCTCTATTTTTTACTAATCCCTTAACTGCCCCCAACACTTTGCAACCTTCATTCACTCTCTGACATACATCTGCTTCCACTCCACCATTTGCTGCAACAACAGACCCCAAGTACATAAACTGATCCACCTCCTCAAGTAACTCTCCATTCAACATGATATTCAACCTTGCACCACCTTCCCTTCTCGTACATCTCATAACCTTACTTTTACCCACATTAACTCTCTACTTGCTTCTCTCACACACCCTACCAAATTCTGTCACTAATCGGCCAAGCTTTTCTTCCGCGTCTGCAACCAGTACAGTACCATCCACAAACAACAACTGATTTACCTCCCATTCATGGTCATTCTCGCCTACCAGTTTTAATCCTCGTCCAAGCACTCGAGCATTCACCTCTCTCACCACTCCATCAACATACAAGTTAAACAACGACGGTGACATCATACATCCCTGTCTCAGTCTCACTCTCACCGGAAACCAATCGCTCACTTCATTTCCTATCCTAACACATGCTTTACTACCTTTGTAGAAACTTTTCACTGCTTGCAACAACCTTCCACCAACTCCATATAACCTCATCACATTCCACATTGCTTCCCTATCAACTCTATCATACGCTTTCTCCAAAGTTCATGGAGAAGGAAATAGAGAATTTCAACTATAGGACGAAAGCCATTTGAACAATTAGCAAAGAATATGAATGAAACTGAGAAATGCTAAAATTTAAGACCAGCACAAAGTACATTGGGACTATGAGGAGGAATTTCACGAACCATCAAATTTGGTGTTAAAAAGAGATTTGAAAATTGAATACTTTTAAAAGTAGAACTTTTCGAATATAATGTTCTAGTTAACCACTAACCTTTGTTATCCTGGTGGTCAATTGGAAACTCAATAGTTTCTTGTTATCTACCTACTGGGTAATCAGCAGCCATTGCCTGGCCCTCCCTGGTCTTAGCTTGGGTGGAGAGGGGCCTTGGGTGCTGATCATATGTATATATGGTTAGTCTTAAGGACACTGTCACTGTCCCTTTCATCTGCCATTCATGAGATGCCTTTAAACCTTTGGAGAGTCTTGTGGTCTCCAGGTTCAACATCTGAAAAAGGAAATAAATTAATATTCTCATAATTCTATCTATATTTACATTAAGTCATTCAATACAAAATCACAAATTTTAAGTAATTTGTATTTTTCCTAACAGTACTTTTACCTCGAACTACTTTCTTAGGAGTGTCTGGGATCTCCTCCCATCCGACCTGAATTTTCTGTAGTTTACCTTATTCCCGTTTTCTATGGGGGTAGTCTCTGGCGGAGTGATACGCGCCCAGAGACGACCCGGGGTCAGAGAGCATGCTTTCTCAGGTCTCGCTCCTCAGTAAGTTTTGGTAGAAAGAGGATCTCCTCTCTCTATTAAGTCCTGTAAGGCACTCGGGGAAGTTCGGGTGGGCCATAACCCGAAAGTAGTTCGAGGTAAGTATTGTTAGGAAAAATACAAATTACTTATAATTTGTGATTTGTTCCAACGCGGAGTACTTACCTCGAACTACTTTCTTAGGAGACTTATACCTTAGGAGGTGGGAGTGTACTGCAGGGATCAGACCGGGATGATGGAAGCAACAAGGGGGAAAACCTAGATAGGGGACTAGGTTCCGCTGACCCACCGATAGAAAACACTCGAAAATAGGGAAGACTACCCAAAAAACTAACTTAGTGTCTAAGTGTCTTACCTCTGTAAAATAAACGCTTTGGAGACGTATTCCTTCACTGACGATGTATCCCATGGTAGTTAAAGGTATTCCGAGTCATTTTAGGGAAGGTAATTAGGTAACGGGGTGGGGGGGTAGGGAAAAGGAACCTGTGTCTCTTGGACTTACTGCCCGTGGGTTCCCTGGGGCTACTGTATACCTTTAAATCTTCTGAAGCGCTGAAATGACGGGACCGAGGGAGAATCCGTCCAAGGACCTCCTCGAGCATTTCTTCAAGTAGTGAGCTGTGAAGGTTGACTGACTGGTCCAAGTACCAGCCCTCAGGATTTGGCCGACTGCCATGTTCTTCTCAAAGGCCAGAGAGGTACTCAGACCCCTGATGTCGTGAGGTCTGGGTTTACCAGGAATAGGAATTCCTACACTACTGTAGGCTCTCCTGATCACTTGCCGTACCCAGAAGGAAATCGTGTTCTTGGATACCGGTTTCTTCACCAATCCTGAAGAAACGAACAGATTCTTGACTTCGGACCTCAACCTGGACATCCTCTCCAAGTACTTCCGTACTGCTCTGACAGGGCACAGCCGCAAGTCCTTGGGGTTGTCTGAACGTGGGATTGCCGGCACCGAGAACTCTTCAAACTAGGGGTCCCAGACTGCTGGGTCCTGAGTCTTGGCCACGAAGGATGGTTCGAACTTGAAGGTAGCTTCACGCCAGCCCTTCGAGTGTGACACCTGCTCGTTTTGCCGAAGCTAGTGCCAACAGAAAAACTGTCTTGAGGGTGAGTTCTTTGTCTATGATGTCTTTTAGGGGTTTGAAGGGAGGTTCTGACAGCATCTTCAGGACCCTAGCCACGTCCCACTGGGGCACTCTAACCGCGTGCGGAGGGCATGATTGCTCAAAGCTCTTGATGAGCATCGAGATGTGTGTGGAGGAACCTAGGTCGATGCCCTTCAGGAGGAAGACTTGACCTGGGGCTGCTCGAACTCCTTTAATGGCTGGGATGGACATGACTTCCTCGTCCCTGAGATAGACCAAGAAGTCGGCTATCTCCGGGATGGAGGCTCTCAACAGCTTGATATTCTTAGCGGAGCACCACTTCGTGAAGGTAGCCCATTTTGCCTGGTACACAGCGGCCGAAGACCGTCTCAGGTAACCCGACATCCTCGTTGCGGTCTTCGCCGAATAGCCTTCCTTCCTCAGAAGACGCTCGATAACCTCAACGCGTGAAGGCAGAGGGACCGAGGGTTTTTGTGGAACCTTTGAAAGTGTGGCTGCCGGAGAAGGTCTGACCTGTCCGGAAGGGGCCAGGGTGGGAGGCGCGCCAGTTCCTTTAGGTCCGCGAACCACTCTCTCTCCGGCCACCAGGGCGCTACCAAAGTCATCCACAGGTTGCTCGCTCTCCTCACCCTGTTGAGGACTTGTCTGAGCATTCCGAAGGGAGGGAAGGCGTACACGTCGACGTTGTCCCAGGGATGCTGGAAGGCATCCTCGAACGCTGCTCCCTGGTCTGGCACAGGAGAACAGAACACGGGGAGCTCTGCGTTGAGTCTCGTGGCGAAGAGGTCTATTACCGGCGGGCCCCACTTCTGGATCAGAGTCTTGGCCACTTCTGGGTGAAGGGACCACTCGGACCCCACCACCTGACCCATTCAACTGAGGCCGTCGGCTAGGACGTTCCTTTTCCCTGGAATGAACCTGGCCGAGATCCTGATCTGTTTCCTTTCGGCCCATTCCAGAAATTCCAACGTGAGGCCGCACAACTCCTTTGATTTCAGTCCTCCTTGCTTCTTTATGTAGGCTACTATGGTAGAGTTGTCGTACATCAACGCCACGGTGTTTCCCCGGATCTTCTGAGCGAACTCCAGACACGCCCTTTGAACTGCCATCATTTCCAGCACATTGATGTGCAGGTTTTTCTCCTCGGGTCCCCACCTTCCTCTCGCTGTACTGTAGAGGAGGTGAGCACCCCAACCCTCCTTGGAGGCGTCCGTGAAGAGGAGCATCTCCGGAGGGTCGGGTGCGAAGGGCAGCCCCTTGAGGGTGTTCGAAGTGTCGAGCCACCACTCGAGGACCTCCTTCGTTTCCGTGGTCACCGGAACTACTTTGTGAGGGGAGTCTCTCTGATTCCAGGCTTCTTTCAGGTTCCACTGAACTCCCCTGAGCTTGAGTCTCCCCTGAGGGACTAGCTTCTCCAATGACATGAGGTGACGTATCAGCCTCTGCCAGTCCTTGGCTCTCCTGGGCTGACCCGACAGAAAGGGCCGTAGGATCTGGCTCAGGTTTTCTAGCCTCTCCGCGGAAGGGAATGCTCTCGCCAACCGGGAGTCCAGGACCATCCCGAGGTAGGTCATCCTGGTGGAGGGTATCAATTGGGACTTCTCCAGGTTGATGGTGATACCCAGGACATTGCAGAACTGCAAGAGCTTCGTGCCTTGCCCCCTCAGTACTTCCCTTGAGTCTGAAAGCAACCACCAGTCGTCCAGGTACCGAATCAGGCGGATGCCCTGTTCGTGTGCTCAGGCTGAAACTGTCGCGAAGATCCTCGTGAAGACCTGAGGGGCCGTGGATAGACCGAAGCAGAGGGTCTTGAACTGCAACATTTGGGTACCCCATTTTACCCTTAGATACTTCCTGCTGAAGGGGTGGACAGGGATCTGGAAGTATGCGTCCTTGAGGTTTATCGATATCATGAAGTCTCCTTCCCTCAAGGCCGCTAGGATCGACTTCGGAGTGTCCATCTTGAAGTCGGTTTTGCACACTAACTTGTTGAGGGCTGAGAGGTCTCTGACTGGTCTCCAGTCCCCTGTGGCTTTCTCCACCAGGAAGAGTCTGCTGTAGAACCCTGGGCCTGGGTTCTTGACTGGCTCCATTGCCCCTTTCGCTAGCATAGAAGACCCTTCTTCTTGTAGGGCTGTCCTTCTCAGGGGGTCTTTTGGTGCCAACCGTTCCGCCTGTAGATCTGATATCAGAGGTGGGGGTTCCGCCAGGAAGGGCAATCTGTATCCTTCCTTCAGGACCGTCACGGTCCACGGATCTGACCCGTGGTCCCGCCATGCTTGCCAAGAATTTCTGAGGCATCCCCCCACCTGAGGCTTCGGCAGGAGTAGGGGGCCTCCCTCCCTATCTCCTTTGGGAGGCACGGCCCGAACGCCCTCTTCTGGAGGCCGAATAGGAGGACCTGAATGTTGACTGAGTGGCTGAAGATCTTCTACGGGAGGGCTGTGACGGCTGCTGCTAAGACGTAGTAGGAGCGTCTCTCCTGGGCTGGCTAGGTGAGGCGCGAGGAGGAAGAGGGACGTCCGAAGGAGGTTTCCTATGGATGGATCTTCTTGCTGGAGGTGGTCTCGGTTCGCCCACATCCTTTAGCTTTCTCACCCTCTCCATCGCTTCCTCTACTTCCTTGAGGGGGAAGACAGTCTCGCCCTACAGTGGAAGACTCCTCAGGGACCTCGCCTCTCTGTCGGGGAGCCGCCTTACCAGTTTGCTGAGTACAGTGTCCCTTTTCCTCAGTATCCAGTTGGCGGTTTGTGTAATTGACTGATAGCAGAGGAACTTCAAGGCCTTACCCCCCGAGCTAATCAGCTCTTTCAGCAGGGCCTGATTTTCCGGGACTGCTAGATCGTGCGAGGATTGGAACGCTACCAGAGTGGCGGCCCACCAATCCAGCCAGGTCCCTGGACAACTCCTCCATCATGGCGGTCTCCGCTGGAGAGAAACAAACCAGGGCTGTGGTGGCCCTCTCTTCTGCTGCGCCTTATCCCAAGATGGCGACAGCTGGTTCTACTGCGCAGGGGCCTGCGCGATGTCCTTCCGGGAGGTAAAACCGCGATAGAATCTTCAGGCCCTGGAGAAGTCTAGAGGCGCTCTGGTTCTTGGGGGCCTCCGCATGGTTGGCCACTACCTTGCTCACGCGTGCCAGTCCCAGCTTCACGTATCTAGCCACCAGGAGAGCTAGTGAGGGCTTCTGTTGAACGGGTGCATCCACCATCCTGTTGAGGCTCGAGAGCCAGAACTCGTCAGACGAGGGCTCCGGTTCATCCAGCCTATGGTGTCGTCGGATGAGGCCTATGACTCTACGGTATGCGGAAACCTCCGCTGGAGAGCCCTCTTCCCCATCCTCTCTCATGTCCGGGGGGGGGGGGGTCGTGGTTCTCGTGACGAAGGACCTCCGACGGGGGGAGCCGTACCAAGAGGTGGCATCCTCTTGGAGTGGTCCGATTCCCTTGTTACAGGCCGTAGGACTGGCATCGCCGCTGGGACGGAGTTTGCCCGTCGAGGAAAAGAACCTCTCCCGTTCTGGACGTCTCCTTGGAGATCTTGACGGAGGGACGCGGCTGCCAGACCGAAGGGGCGACTCTCCCCGCTGGGCGGGTGGAGTCGGAACCTTCGCGGACCTATGCCTGTCCCTCGACGTCTGATGAGACGAGCTCCTCCGTCGGTCAAATCTGCTCTCGTTGATGAAACCTACTAGTGAGCGGTGTCTAGGGAGCCATCCCGAGGTGCCCACAACACCTGCCGCCCCCAGGAGTTGGCTACGTGGGATGAAAACCCGCACCCATTCTTCCTCCGGCGAAAGACTTCTCCTGAACTTCCTCCTGGGGGACCTTGGACGTCTATCCACGTGGCGGGGTCTTGAACTCGAACGCGAGCGTGAACGTCTCCTGCGAGACCTATCCCGCCGCCTTCTATGGTCTCTCGGGGCTCCTTCATCTGACGAGTAGGAGTAGACCTCAACCGAAGAGGCTGAGGACCTGTAGGGCCTCGGAGGGTCCGAAAGTAGACGTGTCGTTGTTGGTTCTGCATGGGACCCGGCCGACGACGCAGGCTCCATAAAATCCGCCAGGAACGACGCTGACGGTGTTGGAGGGGAATGGGGGAGCTCTTCGTTGGGGAACCAGGCCTCAAACTCCTCTTCCATTCTGTGGGGTGATCTGAAGGGCGTCTAGGGAGGCGCCCACACGCGGGCGTCCGATGGCGGCGAGTCGTCCTTCTCGTCTGCTGACGCACCTGAAAAGCCCACCCAAGAGGCGGGAGAAGAAACTGCTGCCGTTTTTCCCCACATAGGATCGTCCGAAGATACGGGGCCTGCTTTGTCCAGGGCCCCGTCCCCCATAAAAACACCCGCCCCTCCCTCAGGCTCCCCACTTGCCTGGACAGACGACACAATACCACTGTCTGGAAATTCCGACTCCTGGGGAAGGGCCACTGGCCGCTTCCCCGCAACAGACTTACCTCGACCCCTACCCTGGGTAGGGGGAGAAGGCAGAGAAGCTCTATCCGACGGAACGCCGGGCAAAGCGAAAGGCGAAGAGACGTTGGGCTTCCTAGGCGACCGTCGAGAGGATTTCTTCTTTTTCGTGCCGTAACGCACCCACTGCACTTTATTCTAGGACTCGCACTCCAGACCTGTGGCCGTAGGGGAACACACACTGCCCCTACACGACGAACACAAGGAGTGCGGGTCAACTTTGGGTTTTGAGAGAAAAGTGCCACACGATTTTCCAGCCATAGGGCCAGGGCAACGACGGGGCTGCTCTATAACGCACTAGCAATATACCGCGAGAAACAGGAACACAGAGGGAAAGGAAGGGAAGCACACAAAGGGAACATGTGGGACACAAAGGGTCGCACTGGGTTAAGAGAGAGTGTCGGTGTGTTAACGCCGACACGACCAGAAATTTACTGAGGAGCGAGACCTGAGAAAGCATGCTCTCTGACCCCGGGTCGTCTCTGGGCGCGTGTCACTCCGCCAGAGACTACCCCCATAGAAAACGGGAATAGGGTAAACTACACAAAATTCTGGTCGGATGGGAGGAGATCCCAGACTCTCCTAAGAAAGTAGTTCGAGGTAAGTACTCCGTGTTGGAACAAATAAAATTCATAGTGGGGAGAGAGAGAGAGAGAGAGAGAGAGAGAGAGAGAGAGAGAGAGAGAGAGAGAGAGAGAGAGAGAGAGAGAGAGAGAGAGAGAGAGAGAGAAATTACCAATCTAGAAAACTCATTTCCCCCAAAAAAATATTCAAAAGTATTTTTCAACTTAACTCATATTTACAACTACAACAATAACCAGGTTCCTCGTTGCTCACTCCACTTCTTATTTCTCTACAGCCAAACAAATGCTCTATCCTTCTATCTGCTTCTCTACACGACACACAAATCCTATAATTAAATCCTATTGTTAAAAGGATCTTTTAATCGGTTCTGAAAATACCTTTTATTATTATTATTATTATTATAATTAAGCTACAACCCTAGTTGGAGAAGCAGGATGCTATAAGCCCAAGGGCTCCAGCAGGGAAAATAGCCCAGTGAGGAAAGGAAGCAAAGAAAAATAAAATATTCTAATTAACAGCATTAAAACAAAAGTTTAAACAAAATACGAGGATTGAACAACTTGCACGAGAATTGTCCAACTTACACGAGAAATGACAAACTTACATGAGAATTGGCCAACTTGCATGAGAATTGGTCAACTGGCACAAGTATTGGCCAACTTGCATGAGTATTGGCCAACTGGCACAAGTATTGGCCAACTTACACAAGAATTGACAAACTTACACGAGAATTGGCCAACTTGCAAAAAAATTGGCCAACTTGCACAAGAATTGAACAACTTGCACAAGAATTGGCCAACTTGCACAAGAATTGGCCAACTTGCACAAGAATTGACAAACTTACACGAGAATTGACAAACTTACATGAGAATTGGCCAACTTGCATGAGAATTGGTCAACTGGCACAAGTATTGGCCAACTTGCATGAAAATTGGCCAACTGGCACAAGCATTGGCCAACTTACACAAGAATTGACAAACTTACACGAGAATTGGCCAACTTGCAAAAAAATTGGTCAACTTGCACAAGAATTGGACAACTTGCATGAGAATTGGCCAACTTGCACAAGAATTTACAAACTTACACAAGAATTGGCCAACTTGCACAAGAATTGGCCAACTTGCATGAGAATTGGCCAACTGGCACAAGTATTGGCCAACTGGCACAAGAATTGACAAACTTACACGAGAATTGGCCAACTTGCACAAGAATTGTCCATCTTGCACGAGAATTGACAAACTTACATGAGAATTGAGAATTGGCCAACATACAAAAGAATTGGCGAACTGGCACAAGTATTGGCCAACTTGCACGAGAATTGACAAACTTGCACGAGAATTGACAAACTTACATGAGAATTGGCCAACTTGCATGAGAATTGGCCAACTTGCACAAGTATTGGCCAACTTGCACAAGAATTTACAAACTTACACAAGAATTGGCCAACTTGCATGAGAATTGGCCAACTGGCACAAGTATTGGCCAACTGGCACAAGAATTGACAAACTTACACGAGAATTGGCCAACTTGCACAAGAATTGTCCAACTTGCACGAGAATTGACAAACTTACATGAGAATTGAGAATTGGCCAACTTGCACAAGAATTGGCCAACTTGCACAAGAATTGGCGAACTGGCACAAGAATTGGCCAACTTGCACGAGAATTGACAAACTTACACGAGAATTGATAAACTTGCGCAAGAATTGGCCAACTTGCACGAGAATTGACAAACTTGCACAAGAATTTACAAACTCACACGAGAATTAGCCAACTTGCACGAGAATTGGCCAACTGCCACAAGTATTGGCCAACTTGCACGAGAATTGACAAACTTGCACGAGTATTAACAAACTTACGCGAAAATTGGCCAACTTGCACAAAAATTGGCCAACTTGCACTAGAATTGACAAACTTACACGAGAATTGGCCAATTGCATGGTTATTGGCCAACTTGCACGAGAATTGACCAACTGGCACAAATATTGGCCAACTTGCACAAGAATTGACAAACTTACATGAGAATTGGCCAACTTGCACAAGAATTGGCCAATTTGCACGAGAATTGACAAACTTGCACAGGAATTGGCCAACTTGCACAAGAATTGACAAACTTACATGAGAATTGACAAACTTACACGAGAATTGGCCAACTGGCACAAGTATTGGCCAACTTACACGAGAATTGACAAACTTACACGAGAATTGGCCAACTTGCACAAGAATTGGCCAACTTACACGAGAATTGACAAACTTACACGAGAATTGACACTTACACGAGAATTGACAAACTTACACGAGAATTGGCCAACTTGCACAAGAATTGGCCAACTTACAAGAGAATTGACAAACTTACATGAGAATTGACAAACTTACATGAGAACTGGCCAACTTGCACGAGAATTGGCCAACTGGCACAAGTATTGGCCAACTGGCACAAGAATTGACAAACTTACACGAGAATTGACAAACTTACATGAGAATTGAGAATTGGCCAACTTGCACAAGAATTGGCCAACTTGCATGAGAATTGATAATTTGCACAAGAATTGGCCAACTAGCACGAGAATTGACAAACTTACACGAGAATTGGCCAACTTACACGAGAATTGGCCAACTTGCACGAGAATTGGCCAACTTGCATGAGAATTGGCCAACTTGCACGAGAATTGACAAACTTACACGAGAATTGACAAACTTACACGAGAATTGACAAACTTACACGAGAATTGGCCAACTTGCACAAGAATTGACAAACTTACATGAAAATTGAGAATTGGCCAAATTGCACAAGAATTGACAAACTTACACGAGAATTGACAAACTTACATGAAAATTGAGAATTGGCCAAATTGCACAAGAATTGACAAACTTACATGAAAATTGAGAATTGGCCAACTTGCACAAGAATTGACAAACTTACACGAGAATTGACAAACTTACATGAAAATTGAGAATTGGCCAAATTGCACAAGAATTGACAAACTTACATGAAAATTGAGAATTGGCCAACTTGCACAAGAATTGACAAACTTACACAAGAATTGACAAACTTACATGAAAATTGAGAATTGGCCAAATTGCACAAGAATTGACAAACTTACACGAGAATTGACAAACTTACATGAAAATTGAGAATTGGCCAACTTGCACAAGAATTGACAAACTTACATGAAAATTGAGAATTGGCCAACTTGCACAAGAATTGACAAACTTACACAAGAATTGACAAACTTACATGAAAATTGAGAATTGGCCAAATTGCACAAGAATTGACAAACTTACACGAGAATTGACAAACTTACATGAAAATTGAGAATTGGCCAACTTGCACAAGAATTGACAAACTTCAAACTTACATGAAAATTGAGAATTGGCCAACTTGCACAAGAATTGACAAACTTACACGAGAATTGACAAACTTACATGAAAATTGAGAATTGGCCAAATTGCACAAGAATTGACAAACTTACATGAAAATTGAGAATTGGCCAACTTGCACAAGAATTGACAAACTTACACGAGAATTGACAAACTTACATGAAAATTGAGAATTGGCCAAATTGCACAAGAATTGACAAACTTACATGAAAATTGAGAATTGGCCAACTTGCACAAGAATTGACAAACTTACATGAAAATTGAGAATTGGCCAAATTGCACAAGAATTGACAAACTTACACGAGAATTGACAAACTTACATGAAAATTGAGAATTGGCCAACTTGCACAAGAATTGACAAACTTACACGAGAATTGACAAACTTACATGAAAATTGAGAATTGGCCAAATTGCACAAGAATTGGCCACCTTGCACGAGAATTGGCCAACTGGCACGAGTATTGGCCAACTTACATGAGAATTGACAAACTTCAAAAGCAATAATATAAAACAGGGGTGGCCAACCATTAGTTCACCATACACCAATTTTTACTCATAATTATTTTGCATCTGAACGAGGAAAAATAAGAAAAAATTCATTAAAAAAAAAAAGGAAAATCGACAATCTGGTAGACAGAATTTTTCGGTTTCTAAAGGAATTTGATGGTATGATTTTCATTACAATTGGTGTCATTAGTGGAGAAAATTGTAACTTTTTTGAAAATCATGATTTTTGCTAATGAAAAAATTTTGATCAAATGACTTGAAACTTGTATATGATGAAGGTATTATATATCTCTAAACTCTGAAACATATATAGCAATGGTGTATTTTGAATCAAGAATAAAAATGTAGGACATGGCAAATCGTCCCCTTAAATTCTTTTGGGATTTTTTCTAGAAATCAGTATTATTTTTTTTGAGCCGGTATATTTTTTTTCTTTTATCATCTCTGGGGTATAGTACGCCACTTGTTATCGTGCAATGCGTCACTGTCGGCGCATGCGCCATAGGTTGGCCACCCCTGGTATAAGTAACGGCATTATTATTTTAATTGCCAAGCTACAACCCTAGTTGGAAAAGCACGATGCTATAAGCCCAGGGGCTCCAACAGGGAAAATAGCATATTATCACTAACAAACTACGACATTCCAATGTCTTAAGCGGAGTCTACACGGGCGAACAGTTCATAACAGACAAGTGCTTGCAGCGACGTTCGAATGTGTAAACGGGGTATTTAGTTACCGAACATTTTGACAAGACTCCAACTCCTCAAACCGTTTGACTAGTAGGTCCGACAAACAGTTCGACCGCGTAAAACCCGCCTCAACGCGGAACGGATTCCGCAAATTCTCACCTGGTTCGAGCGAAGTCAAGAGGATACACAAAGCAGAGGGAGGTTGCACCGGCAGCACTGCCAGAAGCGAGGTTACCTAAGAAGAAACGCCAGAACTGGGTCTTCTTGTCAACGCCGCCAAGGAAAATCTGCGGAGAAGGACGGAGTTTAAAGAAAGGGGGTTTATAATAAAATCAATGGTATAATTATCAAAATGATTAATATTTAGTAACTAACATATGTGAATAAAGTTATCAAGCATAGAATGTTGTACAAAGAAGAGTAAACTTGTCGGAAATTGTCGTCTTTACCAAAAAAACCAAGTAATTTCCCACTTAATGCTTAAAAAAAACCTAAACACCGTTGTTCTTCCGACAACCACGTCCATACACGACCGATTGTCTCCACGATGCACCTGGCAAAAAGCTATGGAAGCATTTGCCTGACCTAATGCGATGGAAATCTCTCTCGCACAGCTCTCGATTCTGACAGGTATGGGGTTCACCTGGCAGGTCAGTACAGCATGCGTTCATGGATCACAAACTTCCAAAGGAATCTTATTATCCTCGATTTAGGCAAGATTCTGACCAGACCAAAGATATAACATATCGAGGATGGAAAAATGACAGCTCAAATTACTAAAGGACATTATTAGCAACAAATCGACCATAGTAACTAGTTCTAGCAGAGGTTGGACATTAAGGTGCAAGAAATGAAACGGTATTTTAGGAAAGACTAAAAAATAGAAGCAAATAAGGGCAATGGGTTCCTACAAATTAATTATGCATACAGTACACCTCACGAGGTAAATTTACGCCACTATACCCCCCCCTATGGGAATAGAACTTTAAATAGATTAAAGAGTTGTTGAGTAATAATTTGGGGTCTTGAACCTCAACAGAAAAAAGAAGAAATGCATATAGTTCACAGCTAGAGGAACACTGAAAGCACCATGGTTAAGGCCTTTCAAGTCCCCCTCCTTATTTCTTTTTCTACTCTTCCGACAACCTCATTCATACTCGTCCCTCTGTCTCCACAACGCACCTGGCAAGAAACTACATAAGCAATTGCCTGACCTTAATGCGATGGAGTTAATCTAGCACAGCTTTCGATTCTGACAGATCTGGGAGTCACCTGGCAGGTCAGTTAAGCATGCGTGGATAGATTAAAGATCTCCAAATGCGAGACTTTTGTTGCTATCTTTTATTAATTAAGTTTTGGAGTAGACCAAAGACAACAGATCGGAGATGGAAAAATTAATGCTCAACATACTAAGGGACATTAAAAATTTGGTTACCTGGCAGGTCAGTAAAGCATGCATGGGTAGATCGTGAATATTTCAATGTCTTAAAATGTTTCAAGAACAGAAATAAATATTACACCGAGGGAGATTAAAAATTTGATACTAAATTAGCGACTACTGTACAAAATATCAGTGACTAATTCCTTAAATTCAGATTCAAAACCTCTGGACATTCAGAATGAAAATTAGTTCCAGAACTTTGAGAATGTCTAGGATAACGCGTATCGAATACCTAGACGAACATCATAGCTAAAGGCAATAGGACAAAGTTCGGTAACAAGCGACACAAATTGCTAGTGGGTTCCAATATGAAACCAACAAAGGTCTTCCCCCTAACATGTTCTGAACAAATACAGTACTTAAAACCTGATACCATTTAAAAAAAAAACAAGATATTTCAATAAGGTTTTTTTGTGAATTACTAAAGTACTTTTCAGTAATTTCTTTACTGAGACTTGAGAATGTTGAAGAAGAGCAATGTACGTTACGAACCGACAGAAAAACCCGAGGCAAAATCAATATCGCATTCTTTTTAATATCTAATGATTAATACTGGTTCTAAATTATTTTGATAATATTAGCCCACAGCCCCTCTATACTGACAAGTCATGACAATTTAAAACAAGTTGAAAGAATGGCAAAACTAGCGACATTTTAACTAAATTCACAAAACCTTTCAAGAAATTTACTTGAGCCTGTTCAAGGTTATCAACATTAGTAGTACGTTTAAACTCGGCGTTTGGTGAAATTGAATTATAGTCATTGGGTTAACTAGATAATATTGAGAAGCCACATTGGGTAGACATCTCGGGTGATTTCATATAGGGATAAACACAAAACTGTCACTGAATCTGTATTAAAAGGATGCATATAATTCTTTATTTCTTGCACATAATACCAATAGGAACTTTTTTGCAAAGAAATAGTCTAGAAGATAAGGAATTACTTTCAGAGCATTTTTTCATTTTATGGCCACTAAACCCCAAATTTTATGAAAGGAATACAGATTATGCAACTGGAATGATTTGAAAATGTCAAAATGCATAGCTATATGAAATTAGGGCATTGGTGATACTCCTGAAAGTTCAGTCTGAAGGAACAGTTGCGAGACTGGACAGGAAGATGGAAGAAATGCCTATACTGTAATACTGCTAAAGGAAGACGAGGCAAAAAAAGGGATTTTGACGAAGGAAAAATCTATTTCTGGGAAGAGGCCTGTGACGCCCGGTGAAAAGGGTCCTTCTTTACACTTTTCTAATATAAATCTTCCAAATATACTAGAGAAAGATAAAAGCATGGAATGCAGAGGTTACTACCCTCGCACGATCACCTTGTGGGTGTCGTGTATACAACAAGGGCGTGTGAAAACCACTATTCACAGGCTGTCTTCCATTTAGATAATCCCTTCATTAATGGGGAGGGCCGTGACAGGCCCTAGAGAACACAGTTGGACTACCCCACCGACACCTACCACGCGCGCCCTCCAGGACATCCTTCTGTTTTGGACTTGCCCGCTAAGTCGATAAGTGTTTTGTTCGGTGTTTTTCACAAGTGATTGTCGTTAATTCCCTTGCCCCTTTCTACTCCGACAATCGCATTCGTCCCACTGTCTCCACAACGCACCTGGCAAGAAACTATAGAAGTAAATCGCCTGACCTTAATGCAATGGAAATTTCTCTCGCACAGCTCTCGATTCTGACAGATATGGGGATCACCTGGCAGGTCAGTTAAGCATGCGTGGGCAGATTACAGACTAAAAGAGTCAAGTCATTTGATTAAAACTTACGACCAAAAAATAGTACACAGAGGGTCATTAAAAACAACTCTTAACAAATTACAGACTAACAATTAGAATAACGGCAAGCAATTTTACCTTTCTTAAAATTACAAATTCGTAGGTAATATGTATTTTTCCTAACTATACAAACCTTAGCTATTTAATATGGGTAATTACTTTCGGCGTAGCTGAAATGACGAGCCATTAGATTTTTAACGAGGGTTTACTAGCCCACCGCTAGTTAGCGGGGGAGGGTAGCTTGCTACCTTTCCCCCCTCACACACACATGCGCTTGAGCTCACTTTGCTAGGAGGTAGGACTTCAGGGGGATAGGGCTGGTGGGCAAGTTTGATTAAATAGCTAAGGTTTGTATAGTTAGGAAAAATACAAATTATCTATGAATTTGTCATTTGTTCCGTAACTGAAATACAAACCACGCTATTTAATATGGGTGACTGGCTTTTGGCTTTGCCCGGGGACTCAGTATCTGAGTGCATCAGCACTCAACAATAAAGAGTCCCTGCACCTCGCTAGAACCTTGCTGCGCAAGGGCTGCGGCCTACGTAAGCTGTGTGTGAAGGTATGAAGTGTCACTCATCCTAGGAAGTTGACCTGTAGTTCTTTATAAGGAAACTTAGGCTAGGACTCTCCCAATACCACTTCGTCAGGGTATGGGGACGTGACAGTATTAACTTAATACTAGGAACACAAGGAAACATAGTTTACATGCAGTGGTTCGAGGTCAGCTGTGCAGAGAACCCAGGATGCTGCTTTCTCCAAGGGAGGAGAGAATGAAGAAAAGAATAAGGGCCAGACAAACCTTTTCATTCACGCAGACTAAGACCGGGTAACAATGCCCTCAACCTTCTGCTACTTGTCCATTAAGGAGCCTGAGGTTTTAAACCAGCTGTTGTGCAGCCACCACAGGGCCGATAGAGAACGTATCGAGCCTCCTGTGGGTCACGTCTTGCAGGTAGTGGGCTGTGAAGGTCGTCTGACGCTTCCACACCCCTGCTTGTAGAACCTGCGTCACTGAAAAGTTCTTCTTGAAGGCCAGGGACGTAGCTACGCCCCTGACATCGTGTGCTCTAGGGCGACGTGACAGAGGAGGGTCAGGATTCAGGGACAGATGGATTACCCTACGAATCCATGCCAAGATGGTATTTTTGGTAACCCTCCTCTTAGTTCTCCCAGTGCTCACAAACAATGCTTGCACTTGGGGGCGAACTGCAGCCGTTCTTTTGAGATATAGCCTCAGACTCCTTATTGGACACAGTAGGAGACGGTCTGGGTCATCTGTTACAGAACGAAGACTCGAAATCCGGAAAGAGTCGAACCTAGGATCCGGCACTCCCGGATTCTGAGTCTTAGCAACAAACTCAGGGACGAATCTGAACGTTACCTTCCCCCATCCCCTTGAATGGGCGATGTCATACGAGAGACCATGAAGTTCACCGACTCGCTTGGCCGAAGCCAAAGCTAGTAGGAACACCGTCTTCCAAGTTAGGTGGCGATCTGAAGCCTGGCGTAATGGTTCGTAGGGAGGTCTCTTAAGAGACCTGAGAACTCGAACCACGTTCCATGGAGGTGGTCTCACTTCGGACTGAGGGCAGGTAAGTTCATAACTCCGTATGAGTAGGGAAAGTTCCATCGAGGAAGAAATGTCCATTCCTTTGAGCCTGAAGGCTAGACTTAAGGCTGAGCGATAGCCTTTCACCGCCGAGACTGAAAGGCGCATTTCTTCCCGCAAATGCACAAGGAACTCCGCTATTGTTGGAATAGTGGCAGGTATCGAGTGGAGAGATGCCCCTTCCACGACACCAACCACAGAAGACTTTCCACTTTGCCTGGTGTAGCCAGATGCGGATGATTTTCGCAGATGTCCAGACATCGTAATCGCAACTTGCGAAAATCCTCTCTCAGCGAGGAGATGCTAGATAGTCTCCAGGCGTGAAGTCGTAGAGAAGCTACGGCTTTGTGGAAGATGTTGGCATGTGGTTGTCTGAGTAGATCGTATCGTGGAGGGAGTTCTCTCGGAAGTTCCGTTCGTTAGTAGTTGCAGAAGGTCCGGAAACCATTCAGCGTGATGCCATAGCGGAGCTATGAGAGCCATTGAAAGATTGACCGATATTCTGGTCTTGTTGAGCACCCTCCTCATCAGACAGAACGGGGGAAAGGCGTACACGTCGATGTTGTCTCACCGTTGTTGGAAGGCATCTTGCCAGAGTGCCTTGGGATCTGGGACTGGGGGCGCGGAGAGCGCTGGCGCGTTGGTGAATGCTGGCGCGCAGGAGAACGTCGGCGCGCATGGCGCGCAGTAGCGCGTTGGCGAGTAGGTGAGCGCTGGCGCGCAGGTGAGCGCTGGCGCCCTTTTTAGGAACCTCGGCAGCAGGAGCGCGCTGGTGCGCTATATCAGCAACAGTAGGAGAGCACCTGTGCGCTAACTCCGAAACCTCAGAGGTCAGCTGAACGTTGGCAAGCATGCTTGGCATGGCGCGTAAGGGACGTATGCGCTAATTTGCGCGTACGCCCTTGTTGCCCCGAAGGGACCTGTGTCTGTTTTATAAAAACAGGTTTAGTTGGCGCCCACAGCGCATCAGCAGCCAGGAACGGCGACGGCAGGTCAGCAGGTCTGACGGATGGAAGGTCGGCGTGTCCTTTGTAAGGACGACCTTCCACCGGAGGGGATCGCGAACGATCTGCAGAGAGGTCCAGGGTTGTAGCAGGAACAGTCGGAGATCGATGACGAGGCTCCTCTGCGGCGGACTGCAACGATGACGACGAACCGAAAAGGCGCCTCCTCACACCCTTATAAGGTGAAGGAAGGCCTCTCCGGCGAAGAGGAAGGCGAGCCTTACGATGTATGCCCCCTCTGGGGCCGTTGGGTCAGCAAGGCAGTCCTCCCAAGAGGAGTCTCTGTGAGTGAACTCCCCCGAGGGGGAGAATCACCGGCAGGAGAGACTGTTGGACTTAGTTCCTCCCTCGAAGGTTGAGCAGAGGGAGAAACTAAGCCTTCAGCTACAGCAGGTTGAGCAGTTGCAGAGGTATTAGGAGATTCCGCATCGGATACCTCTGCCACCACAACGTCGACGATAGACAGAGGATCAACCTCTGCCAACGTCGGTGATTGCTTGACAGCAGCACCCAACCGGATGATGTCAAACAAGGCTTCCTTGGAGGACGAACCTTCGAGCCCCAAGGAAGACCAAAGCTGGAATAAATCAATTACATTAACATTTAAATTTAAATCCTCCCCCGGGGGAAGAGGTGAAGCTGCCTCGCTAGGGGAGGCAACGCCATCTCTCGAACCCCGAGATTGGGAAACAGAACCATGGTCTACGCTACCACTCGACGGTTTCTCGGAAGAAACCGATCGAGTGGGAACTTCGGAGGAGGTTTGGGCAACTGAAGAAGAGTCCTTGGGTTTTTCTCCTTTTAAAGAAATCTTCGAAGGAGAAATATCCCGCCTGAACTTCTTCCGTCGCCGAGAAAACCTCTCCCACTGGGAGGTAGACCACTCCCTACACTCACCACACTTATTACTACTATCACACCGTTAGCCCCTACAGTAAGGACAAAGGGTGTGAGGGTCCGTCTCGACCGCCGACATAAATGTACCACAAGGGCGGTCGGGTAATCCAGGACATTTGCGCATGATCGCAGAGGCCAACTTCACGAACAAACCTGTAGGAGAGAAAGCAAAAAGACATTAATGGCTGTCAGAGAGGCGAGGTTGAGAGCGGACACGTCCGACTACCACCCGAGCCGAGAGCAAAGTGAGCCCAAGCACAGGTGTGTGTGAGGGGGGGAGGGGGGAGGGGGGGTAGCAAGCTACCCTCCCTACCCCCCCCTAACTTGCGGTGGGGTAGTAAACCCTCGTTAAAATTCTAATGGCTCATCATTTCAGCTACGCCGAAATTAATAACCCAAATCAAATAGCGTGGTTTGTATGTCAGTTACGGAACAAATAAATTTTTGAACATACTTACCCACTGGTTATATAAAAATAGCTTTAGTCTCTGACGTCCGGCAGAAATTCAAAAACTCGCGGCAATCGCAGATAGAGTTACCAGGTGTACACTAGCGCCCTCACGGGAGATAGGCTGAACCATTCCATACTTCACCAGACCTTCCATGCCCATAGGTCTCTAGAGGGGAGGAGGGTGGGAATAAAAGTTATATAACCAGCGGGTAAGTATGTTCAAAAATGGTATTTTTATTAGTATGTTCAAAAATGGTATTTTTATTATAAAATAAATTTTTAAATATACTTACCTGGTAGTTACAAATATAAAGCTTAAATCCCGTGTTTCGACGCGGCACGACAGAAATTCAAAATTCGTGGCGATCGCCGCCATGACAGTAGGTGGTCATACATGAGCGCCATCACTCGTAGGTTATTAGAACCATTCCCAACATCTTCAGAAATTCTCTGTCTCTGTTTTCAGAGGGGAGGAGGGAGGGCCCTTTTATATATGTAACTACCAGGTAAGTATATTTAAAAATTTATTTTATAATAAAAATACCATTTTTAAATATGTAACTTCCCTGGTAGTTACATATATATATAGCTGATTCACACAGTTGGAGGTGGGTTGAAAACCTCATCCCCTTGGGAATTCGTATAATTATTAATAACTACAATAGTAACACTAACAATCTGGTTCTAACCTGATAAGGAAGCTGGCTTCACAATGATACTGCCTCATTTCGCCTGCATTCCTTAAGAGACTCAGTGATCCACTCAGGGGACTGAAAAGTCTCTTGGGGTTGCCACAAGGTCCATGACCCTTAAGAGTGGCTAGACCACCACCTTTGCAAACCTGGCATAGCCAAGGATACTGATTTTGACCACCTACTCCATATTAAAACTAATTTGATTTGCATCCCAGATTGTTGGTAGGCTGCGACAAGCCTCGCAGACAGACTGTGAACGCATTAAAACTAACTTGACTTGCATCAGAAACTGACGGAAGGCTGCGACAACCCTCGCAAAAAAAATCTATGAACAAGTACAAGAAAAAATGACAAGGGTCTATATTAAGTTATAGGGAAGAGGCAGTAGACCCTTCTCCAACTAAGACGACGGAGGTAACGTACGGACCCAGGGATTAGTAATCCTCATACTGGGTCTGGACATCTTTGAGATAGCAGTCTGTGAAGATTGATTTACTTCGTCAGAAAGTAGGCTCCAAAATTGACTTCATTGACCTATTGTGTTTGTAAGTCATAGAAATTGCTACAGCTCTAACCTCGTGTGGTTTTACCTTAAGGATAGGGAAAACTTCTTACTGACTATCTTGGAGAGTTTCCCTTTTTAAATCCTTAATGGAAAAAAGCCAGGTTATTCTTTGATAAAGGCAAAGAGAGCTTTTTAACAGAGCATCACAGGCTGTCTGTCTCGTCTTTGAAAAGAAAGCCTAGCTGAAGGGAGCAAGTTGCATTGTCTCCATTAAAGCCCATCTTCTTGCTGATGCTTTTAAACTCTCCTACTTTTTTGACTGAAGCCAATGAAATTAGGAAAAAGTCTTCTTGGTAAGATATTTCCAAGATGTCTTGTCCAACTGTACAAACCTACTTGAGGTTAAAAAGGCCAGGACTACATCTAGGTTCCACGAGGAGGTTGGATTATCCTTCCTCTTGGTTGTCTCAAAAGATCTAATGAAACCTGAGAGACCCTTGTTACCTGACACGCCAATGTGTCGGTTACGAAAGACAGAGGTTAATATGCTAAGGTAACCCTTGATGCAAGGCATAGCTAGCTTCTCTTTTGTACGTAGATACAACAGAAAAACTCTGCTATATTGGCTATAGAGGTATTGGTAGAGGAAAATCTATTATTCCTGCACCGCACTCTAAAATATGTACCACTTAGATTAATCAACCCTAATAGTGGTCATGATCTGGGGGTATCTACCAGCCACTCCATCACCTCCGCAACCCAATGTCTCGTAGACCAAAAAAGGAGCTATCATGGTAATGCGGACATTGGCCGAATCCCTGAATCTTTTCAGGACTCGGTCCAAGATCTTGAATGGAGGAAAAGAGTACATGTTTAGACCTTCCCAGTTCAGAAGGAAAGCGTCCAGTGCGACTGTTTCCTGGTCTGGTACTGGAGAGCAAAATACCGGCAACCTCTATGTCATTTGTGAGGCGAAGAGGTCTATCGAGTGTTGACCCCACAATCATCCAAAGGTTGGTGCACACCTCGTGATGTAGGGTCCATTCTGCAGTAAGAACTTGCCTTCTTCTGCCGAGAAGATCCCTCCTGACGTTATTCTCCCTTTCTATGAAGTGAGTGATCAGGGCTTGGTGAATGGCCACTAGCTCTTTGATATTTATGTGTCATTTCCTCTCAGACTCTATCCATAGATCCTTGTCGCAAATCGTATGTGTCAAACAGGGACGAAATCGACTTCTCTACTTTAGACAGACCAGACACATGAAGCGCACTGTGTGCGTGAACTAAACCGTGTGCTGATTGCTGCGAGGGATCGTCAACCGTAGCCGGGTGACCACCAGGGGAAAGTCCTTGCGACATTTCCGGAGCGCCTTGAATGCGAACTGAACCAAGTATCGTCCCCAGAAAAATTAAATTCTGTGAGGGTGTTAGTTGAGATTTGGCCAGGTTACCATCAGACCTAACTGTTGCGTTCAGGGCATTATCCTTTGAAGAGCCTCCAGACACTTTACTTGTGATTCTGCTCTGAGTGGTCAGTAGTCCAGGTACAAAGAAGAAACCTTACTCCCTTTATGTGTACAATGGACTGATGTCCAGAACAGGTTTTCATTCCCCCCCTCCCGAGTGTTTCGGAACTAGGAAAAGTATGATGTAAAGACCCCTCCGAGGAGGTGTCCTCTACATTACTATGAATGAAGCTGACAGCATAAGGCTCACTTGATCTTAAAGAGCTGCTGCCTTGTCTCCTGAGTGGACTGTTGTCAGCTCCAGGGGTATAGACGACAAGGGAGGCATAAAACGTCTCACTTTTGGATTCGGTTTGTTGACTTAAGAATCTGCGAGCTTGATCTCCAGTCGCAATCCTCTGAAGTCTCTTTTTAAGAACTCCTGCCATGAAAAGGGCGGAAAGTTCGATGGGGACATCCCTCCAGGCCTTAACCAAACAGGCAAACAGATGCATCTGAGCCTTGTTCCTAGGGTCTGTGGCTTCTGCGAGAGTTCCGAGAGTCCAGTCCATAAGGCTGAAGACTTTTACTGTCTAAAAGTTTACTTCAGCCGATGGTCTATTTCAAAATTGGACCACAAACTATGACTTGCTCATGGTTGACCTGAGTGAGGAAAAGAAAAAGGAGGCCTTCCCTAGAACCTTCTCTTGGACGTCCATTGGTTGAGAGTTGAGAAAACTCTCTTAACCCATCTGGCCAGAATCTTTTTTTTTTTTTTTTAGTAGACTGTAATGAATCCTGAGATTCGTCTTCTAAATCGGCTAACGGAACATCGATTCCCTGAATCGAATGAGTAGGAGACAAAACCTCGTCATTGTGACGGTTATTATCTTCCAAAATAATTCATCTTGTCTGGAAGAAATCTCGTGAAGGATATCGTCCAGTTGCCAAGAAGTATCACGTTTAAGTTCGAGGGAGAGACAGGTTCTAGTGCTTCTAGCATAGGATCATCATGCTCTAAGGGAGCAACAACATCTGTAAACCCATGTGAGGGAAAATCTATGAACGCATGCGTCCAGCATGTTGTATGTCAACAGCGTGAAGCGAGGGAGCGTTAGTTGTGCGTTCAGAAAATCGTGAAGGAGAGATAAAAAACTCTATCCTGTTGCGAGGACAAGTCCCGACCATATGAGTCCATCATGGGTCTAGATTGAGACTGTTGTATGTTTCCCTGAGAGGTATCAGTCTAATGCATGAGTCCCGAATGCCGTGAGTTTGCCGAGAGCCGTGAGGAAGCGCGTCCAGTCAATCGCAAAGAAGAGACAACTGTTTGTCTACGGTGACGTGTGACAAAACCTGACTGCATGCGTCCAGTATATGTACAGAATGCCGCATGTATCCACTTTGCCGTGAGTTTACAGACTGATGCGTCCACCGTGGCATGTGTGTCTGCCGTGAGAGAGAGACCAGACTGGTGTCTGCGACTGCCGTGAGGATGAGACCAGACTGCCGCATGCGTCCGTCCTAACACTTGCCGCAACACGAGCTGATCGCTGGGAGGGAGCGTTGCCGAGTATCGGAGAACTATGCTGTCCGATACTATCGGAAGACCGTTTTCTTGGTCTATCGCTGTGCTTAGATTCTTTTAGGTGTATCTTTTCTGCCTGAGAATCGTAAGCGTCAACAGAGACGAAATAGACCTCTTTAATTCTGACAAATCAGATACGAAATGAGCGTCGTGTGCTTTAACTGAACTATGTAGTGATCGCTGAGAGGTATCGTCAACTGTTGATACTTCTAGCGCGCCTTGTGCGCGATCTGAATCGTGTATCGATTGTTGTGAGACCCCCCCCCCCCGAGAGACCAGACCGTCATCTGTGTTTGTCGACAGGTAAGAGCCTGTCCAGGTGGTTAACAGGGGAAAGACCCTGTGACATTTCCCAATCTGGGGGCAGAAAAAGAAGCGTGTACTGACGTAAACTGAGCACCTTCTTCATCCGACGGACTATGCGTCTAACACAATTGTTTCGGTGCTGACACGTAGTCTTAGTCCGAAAGGAACACCTCCGGTGAACACCAGTCACTGCAGGAGGGTTTATTAGGAGACATACGTCTTTTGCGGGGTTTAGAACGTAGTTTTTGGCTCCAACCACGTCGCGATTTTTGCGTCCGATGAAGACATACATTTTAACCTCGCTTTTACTATTAAGATGGAGCGATCTGTACATTGTTAACATGATCGTTCGAGGGGAAGTTCGTTCGCTAATCAAGGTCTGTCATATCCTTTTGCCTTTCGACTTTCCTTCTCCCAGGGGTTGGGGAGCATGGAAGAGGTCCCCGGCTGGGATTATGACGGACACGAACGGACGCACCCTCCACTGCACTGACACTGAATACTAGCACTTTTAATTATTTCACATTAGATCTTAATAGACCTACCCGTTACAAGAGATTATACTCTTTCGTCAAGGGCTAGAAAGAAAATACAATAGAATATGTGATTAATATTAGTATTTTCAAAATCGAAATACAAAATAACGATACCAGTAATTGTGTAAACAAAAAACGATTGTCAAGAGTATTACTTATCGTAGCTTGACTGCATTGCGTCATCATATGTGCCATTGAACACTAGCTCTTTAAACTATTTCACATTAGATCATAATAGATCTGCCCGTTGCGAGAGAATATTCTCTTTAGTCAAGGGCCAGAATGAAAATACAATAGGATATATGAATAATACAGTGGTACCCCTACATACGAATTTAATCCGTTCCACAACCGACTTTCGGATGTAGAAAATGTTCGGATGTGGAAACGAATTTTCCCATAAGAATACATTGAAATAGGATTAATCCGTGGTTGAGCCCAAAAACCTATGATAACTCCTTAATAAATTACTACACATAATTACACATGACAATATGCAATCTAAATTAGATAATAGACATGTAAAAAAGAATAACTATCAAGAAATAATAAATAAGAAACAGGTTTTTAGCGTAACTTTACCTTAGAAAGTCCAGCGCAGGTGTCGGTCTTGCTACGCAGAGAGGAGACGGATGGGCGGCGAGGAGGTAGAGAGGGTGACTACGATAAACGTACACTACCGTAACTTATTCTAACTTACACAAAATGAACTTTAACCTAACTTAGCTTATTTATTTTTTTTTATTTTTACATTTTATATTCTTTTTTTTTTCTTTTTTTCTTTTTGATGATTAATTTTAATCACTTTCACTCTCTCCACTTAAAATTGATTGAATTTTTTTCTCTTCACTCTTTGCCATTTTCTTTGAACCACTTCCTTCCTCTTCATCACGAGTTCGCTTCGTAGTTTTTTTAAGGAAGCTATCAATAGAAAGTTACTTGGTACGGCTTTTCAGAATATTTCAAAAATGAGTTAGGCAAACATCATCGAACTGCGCAACTACATGACAAACCTGCAATTTTTTTGGATGGTATTTGTCGATGAAGTCGACCACGTCTTGATATTTTCCTAACATCTCTTTTATTTGCGCCGAACCTAACACATGTTCTACCTCCTCGATCCCTTCCTCGTCATCACTCATGTGCTCAGACATAGCATGGAGTTCCTTGAGCTCCTCTGTAGTAAGTTCATGGTGATGTTCGGCGACGAGTTTCGTGATGTCATCTGCGTCGACCTCCAGACCCATGGACTTGCCAAGGAAGACGATTTCCTCTACGGCTTCCGCTGCACCCACCACGGGATCAGGTTCAGGGTCAAAACCCTCGAAATCTCGGGGAGAAACTGCATCAGGCCACAGCTTCTTCCGGGCAGAATTCAGTGTCCGTCGAGTTAATCCCACCCAAGCCTGATCTATGATCTTCAAGCAGTGCACGATGTTAAAGTGGCTTTTCCAAAATTCACGCAAAGTTAAGTTTGTGCTTTGCGTGACATTAAAGCACTGCTTGAATAGGTGCTTGGTGTAGAGCTTCTTGAAGTTCGAGATGACTTGCTGGTCCATGGGCTGGAGGATAGAGGTGGTATTCGATGGAAGATAAAGCACCTTTATGAACTTGAATTCTTCGAAGATATCATCTTCAAGTCCGGGGGGTGAGCGGGTGCATTGTCAAGGCATAGCAGGCACTTTAAAGGCAATTTCTGCTCATGAAGATACTTCTTCACAGAAGGACCGAAAACTTGGTTAACCCATTGGACAAAGAACTGCCTAGTGACCCAGGCCTTCGAGTTGGATCGCCAGAAAACATGAAGCTGGTTTTTATCCACATTCTGTGCCTTAAAGGCCCTAGGGTTCTCAGAATGGTAAACCAGTAAGGGCTTGACTTTAAAGTTCCCGCTAGCATTGGCACATAGGGCAAGAGTCAATAGATCCTTCATTGGCTTATGCCCAGGCAATTTCTTCTCTTCGGCGGTGATGTAGGTTTGACTGGGCATCTTCCAAAACAACTAAACACCTGCTGCTCTACGTAGCCTTCTTCCTGCACGGTCCTTTCAAAGCTCTTCACAAAGTCAGCTGCAGCCTTTGTGTCCGCACTAGCAGCCTCTCCGTGGCGAACAACTGAATGAATCCCGGACCGTTTCTTAAATTTCTCAAACCAGCCGCGAGATGCCTTGAAATCATCTGAGGAAGGTTCAGTTGAACTCTCCCCAGCATCACCCCCAGAGCTCGCCTCCTTCAAGTCCGTAAAGATGGCGTGCGCCTTCTCGCAGATGATAGTTTCGGTGATGGTGTTGCCAACAATCTCTCTGTCCTTGATCCAGATTAGCAGAAGTCGTTCCATCTCTTTTATGATAGGACTACGACGTTTTGAAATGATGGTGATCCCCTTAGAAGGTTTCACTGCTTTAATGGCTTCTTTCTGTTTCAAGATTGTCAAGATCGTCGACATATTTTGGCCATATTCTTTTGCAAGTTCACTCACGCGGACGTGGCTTTTTAATAATTTCTGGCTTTACTTCTAAAGAAAGCATTTCCTTCTTCCTTTTCTCACCACTACCACTACCACTTGTGAAACTAAGCCTTTTAGGACCCATACTTTACGTAAAAAACCGTAAAAGGATGTATGTAAAAGATGACAAGTTCAGAGATAATTTGTATTTTTCCTAACCATACAAACCTTAGCTATTTACATAGGGTATTACTTTCGGCGTAGCTGAAATGGCGAGCCATTAGATTTTTAACGAGGGTTAACTACCCCCGCGCTAGTTAGCAGGGGGTAGGGGAGGGGTAGCTAGCTACCCCTCCCCCCTCACACACTGGTGAACTGACTCACTTCGCTTAGAGGTAGGACTTGACTTGGGGGACAGGGCTGGCGGGCAAATATGTGTAAATAGCTAAGGTTTGTATGGTTAGGAAAAATACAAATTATCTCCGAATTTGTCATTTGTTCCGTAACCGAAATACAAACCACGCTATTTACATTGGGTGACTTACCCCTTAGGAAGGGTGGAAAGTCCCCAGCCATACTGGCTTTGGCTTTACCCGGGGACTCAGAATCCGAGTGAGCAGCACTTCGAGAAAAAGAGTCCCTGCACCTCGCAAGTTCCTTGCTCCTCAAGTAGCGTGCGGCCTACATAAGCTTGTGTGTGGAGGGATGAAGCGTGACTTGTACTAGGCAGTCGACCTGAAGACCTTTAGATGGAATTCTGGACTAGGACTATCCCAATACCACCTCGTCAGGGTATGGGAGACGCAACAGTATTATCTTAATACTAAGAACACAAGGAAACATGGTTTACCTGCAGAGGTTTGAGGTCAGCTATGCAGATAACCTAGGATGCTGCTTTCCCCAAGAGAGGGGAGGATGAAGAAAGAAGTAAGGGCCAGACATACTTCTTCCGTTCATGCAGTCTGACACCGGGTAACAATGCCCTCAACCTTCTGCTACTTGTCCATTAAGGAGCCTGAGGTTAGACCAGCTGTTGTGTAGCCACCACAGGCCGATAGAAAAACGTATCGAGGCTCCTGTGGGTCACGTCCTGTAGGTAGTGGACTGTGAAGGTCGTCCGACGCTTCCAGACTCCAGTTTGTAGCACCTGCGTCACAGAGTAGTTATCTTGAAGACCAGTGACATTGCGATGCCTCCGACATCGTGTGCTCCAAGGCTACATGACGGAGGAGGGTCTGGATTCAGGGCGATATGGATGGTCCTTTAATCCAGGCTGCAAAGGTATTCTTGGTGACCCTCCTCTCTGTCCTTCCTGTGCTCCCAAACAGGGCTTGGACGTGAGGACGAACTGCAGCGGTTCTTTAAGATAACCACCTCCGACTCCTTACTGGGCATACAGTAGTAGGAGAAGGCCTGGGTCATCTGTTACAGAACAGAGACTCGAAATTCTGAAGGAGTCGAACCGAAGGTTTGGGACTCCAAGATCTTGAGTCTAGTAACCGACTCAGGGACGAACCCGAACGTTACCTCTCCCTATCTTCTTGAATGGGCGAAGTCGTACGAGAGACCATGAAGTACGCTGATACGCTTGGCCGAAGCCAGAGCGAGCCGGAGCACCGTCTTCCAAGTCAGGTGCCTATCAGATGACTAGCGTAATGGTTCACAGGGAGAAGTCTTAAGATCCCTAAGAACCCGAGCCATGTTCCATGGAGGAGGTTTCACTTCCGACTGGGTGCAGGTAAGTTCGTAGCTTCGTATGAGCGAAGAAAGATCCAGCGAGGAGGAATTGTCTAACCTTAGAGCCTGAAGGCCAGGCTTGAGGCTGAGCGATAGGCTTTACCGCCGAGAGCAAAAGGCGTATTTCCTCCCGCAGATGGACAATAACTCCGCTAACGCTGGAATAGTGGCATCGAGGGGAGAGATACCTCTCCCACGACACCAACCACAGAAGACTCTCCACCTCGCCTGGTGGACCCCTGCGGATGACTTCGCAGGTGTCAAGACATCCGCTCCGCGACCTGTTGCGGAACGCCTCTCTCTGTGAGGAGATGCTGGATGGACTCCAGGCGTGGAGCTGAAGCGGAGCTACGGCTTGTGGCAGATGTAGTGGTGTGGTTGCTTTAGCTCTTGTCGTGGGGGAAGCTCTCTTGGGAGTTCCATCAAGGGATGCAGAAGATCCGGAAACCACTCTGCATGATGCCGTAGCGGAGCTATCAGAGTCATCGACAGGTTGACCGATAGTCTGGTCTTGTTGAGCCCCCTTTCCCCTCGGACCCAACGGTGGCAAGGCGTAGACGTCGATGTTGTCCTACCGATGTGGGAAGACATCTCGGCAGGGTGCCTTGGGGTCCGGGGCTGGGGAGAAGTACAGTGACAGCTTGAAATTCAAGGTTGTTGCGAACAGGACCACAAGGTCAGAGCTTGTTGGCTACTGGGGGTTCCAAAGACCACTCGGTACTCTCTATCTGCGATGCTCTGTTCCGACTGTCGGAGAGCACATTCCTTTGTCCGGAATGAAGCGAGCCGATAGTGGTATTGAGTGGACTTCGGCTCATCTCAGTATCTCTACTGTAAGATGGGAAGACTGTTATGAAAAGGTACCTCCCCGCTTGATGAAATAAGCAACTACCGTGGTGCTGTTGCTCACGGAGTGACTCGCCGGGGCCTGTTGGAATTGTTGACGGGCCAGAATATGGCCTTCATCCCTAGCCAACTGATGTGGAGGTACCCTTCTAGTTCTGGCCATAGGCTTGAGATCCTTTGGTTCAGAACTTGCCCCCTCCCCCTTCTTTGACGCGTCCGAGGACAGCATCAAATGTGGAGGAGGGACGAGAAGATCCACTCTCTAGCAAAGGCTTCGTAGGTCAACCACCACTGCAGGATCCCTCGTTCGGCAGGTCCCACAGGACCAGAATGTCTGGGGAATCGTAGTCTTGATTCCACCGGGACTTGAGTCGCCAAAGCAGGAGACTCATCCTGAGGCGAGTGTTTGGGACTAGAGGGATCAAGAAGGAAGGTGACCTAGGAGGCGTAACCAGAAAAAGGCTGGAGACTCTCCTCACCTGAGGAAAGGTTCTACTACTCTCCTCTGCCTTGCTATCCTGTCATCCGGTGGGAAGGCTCAACGGAGATTGGAGTCTAAAAATAAGCCTAGATATCCCAGTTGATGCGATGGAAAAAGAGAAAACTTCTCGAGATTTACCATGATCCTTAGATCTTGGCAAAGTCCCAGAGGCTTGTCTCGGAGTCGAAGAAGGGTCGATACCGAAACTGCCGGGGTAGCCAGTCATCCAGAAAGCGAAGGAGGCGGATGCCGCTCCTGTGTGGACATGAGGATTCGGGATGAACTTCCAGGTGAATGCCTGTGGTGCTGTGGAGAGATCGAAGCACAGCACCTTGAACTGGTATATCTGTTGTCTAGGCTGAATTCCAAGTACTTCCTGTAAAGACGGATGGATTGGGATCTGGAAGTACATGTCTTTCGGATCCAATATGCACATGAAGTCTTGTGGTTTCCCTAAAAGTCTGATCGAATCTGTTGTACCATACTGACCGAAGTTTGTACGCCAAACTTGTTCAGGGCTAAGAGGACGATGGCGGGTCTCCAGCCTTCAGGCACTTCTTACAAGAAAGAGTCGTTTGAATTGAATTGATTATGGGATTTAGGCATTAAGCCAAGCACTGGGGCATCAAAGGCCATTCAGCGCTATACAACGAAAATCATTCAATCATATCTGTACACTCACACCATTTAGTATCATTTTAACCTTTAATACAAATCGTAACACTTTCATACAATAAAATCTAGATGTGAAATAAATAGGGATTAAAAGGGTAAAATAAATAAATAAATTAATAAAATCAATTATAGCTCGTAATATAACCCAATACTTTGTATAAATTTTCTCAAGTTCAGGGTATTACAGTTTTCCCCCAGTATATCTCTTAACGGTTTGTCCTGGAGTAAATGTGTCCTCCTCTGGAGATTAAAAACAGGACAATCGACTAAAATATGTTTAACATCCATTGTCACTTGACAGGTATTACAAAGAGGGGCCTGTCTCCCTTCCCCACTCTTCATTAAATAATTGTGCGTTGCATGTGTATGGCCAATACGCAGCCTAGTTAAAATAATGGTATCCCTTCTACTTGTAGAATTACAAGATGACCATTTATCCACCAATGGGTGGATTTGTTTCAATTTTGTATTGGTGGTCAGTTCAGACCATCGAGCTTGCCACTTATTTTTACAGTAAAGATGAATCTCACTTTTAAGATCTTTGTAAGGAATACTCAAGGGGGATGGATTACTTAGCCCTGAAGCTTCCTTTGCTGCCTTATCTACTTGTTCATTCCCATCCACCCCAACATGGGCAGGGACCCAACAGAAGTGAACACTGATACTCTTCCTAGATTGCAGAAGTACTAACCAGTCCTGCACCTCTTGTACTAGATGATGGCCTGGCATAATTTGTTTTAATGAGAGTAAAACACTATTGGAATCCGTAAAAATTGTATAAAAACTATTTTGGTTGCCATTTTTAAAAATATGTTGGACTGCGAGAATTATTGCGTACAGCTCAGCAGTAAAAATTGAACAAGAGGATGGGAGTTTCCTTCTAATAACAATATCCCCCACCACAGCTGCACTTCCAACTCCTGCAGCCGATTTGGAGCCATCTGTAAAAACATGTTTCCCATGATGTTGAGCAGCATGATTTAAAAACTCACTTTTCATTACCCTACTAGGTAAGGTATTTTTCCCTCCTGCCGTAAAACATACTTTAACAGGTGGATTACACCAAGGAGGAGACTTGGGATATCCTACCTCTGCTATCTGTGCTGTTAACAAGCCTACTTCTCTAGCATCATTTTTCAGCTGTACTTCCAAAGGCTTAGGCACTCTAGATCTGTTAGGAGCCCGATCTAAAGGCGCCCTAACATATTTACAGTTAGGATTGTTTCTCACAGCAAGGGACCTAGCTAAAAACCTCAAACTCAACTCCTCTCTGCGAATGGAAAGGGGAGGTATGCCAGAATCAACATAGAGACTGTCAATGGGAGATGTTCTGTAAGCACCTGTGCAGATGCGAAGCCCAGCATTGTGAACAATATCAAGTTTTCCAAGTAAAGTCTTTGTAGCTGACCCATATATTTGGCATGCATAGTCTAACTTGCTCAGACACAAAGATGTATAAATTCTAAGCAAAGTTCTTCTATCAGCACCCCAATCAAAATGCGATATCACTTTCAGAATGTTCAGTGACTTCTTAACCCTGATAGATAGGTCATTTATATGGGGACCAAATGTCATTTTCTTGTCGAAAATGACTCCAAGAAACTTGACACTATCCTCATATGGCAAAATACAATCATTTAAGAAAAGGGTGGGGATCTCTTCCCTTTTACGAGTACGAGTAAAGCGAATGGCTTTGGTCTTCTGAGGAGAAAACATGAATCCGCGAGAATTTGCCCATGCGGAAGCAGCATTTATTGCAATTTGAAGATTTTGGCATGCTTGTAGTGCAGATGATCCACTACAATAAATTGCAAAGTCATCGACAAATAGTGATCCTTGTATGCCAGGAGGTATGTGACTAATGAGACTATTAATTGCAACAGCAAACAAGGTCACACTCAATACGCTGCCTTGGGGGACACCTTCTTCTTGCATGTAGGATGAAGATAGTTCTGACCCTACTCTCACTTTAATGGAGCGGTTTGATAAAAATTCTTCAATAAAAGAGAACATATGTCCTCCTATACCCCACGAGGCCAATTGCTTTAAAATACCACCCCTCCATGTGGTGTCATATGCCTTTTCGAGGTCAAAAAAGACACCCACCACCTGGTTTTGGTTAGAAAAAGCATTTGAAATTTCCCTTGATAACATCAGCAAAGGGTCTAGAGTACTTCGGTTCTTCCTAAAACCAAACTGTCTGTTAGATAAAAGATTTTTTGATTCTAGATACCACACAAGTCTGTTGTTGATCATTCTCTCAAATAGTTTGCATATGCAACTGGTCAAGGATATGGGCCTATAACTAGATGGCAGTTCTGGGTCTTTACCAGACTTGTGGCCTGGAATTACAATTGAAGTATGCCAGGAATCAGGAGATGTATGGGAAGCCCATAGACCATTAAAGGTTTCTAATAAAAATTCCTTGGTATCCACTGGAAGATGTGATATCATTTCATACCGGATGCCATCCTCACCTGGGGCAGTTAAAGAAGAGCTGGAGATAGCATTTTGCATCTCCTCCATACTAAAAGGCAGGTTAAAAGCTTCAGTATTTGAAGAAGCAGGAGGAACAACAGATGTTGATGCTCTAATTTGTTGAAATGCTGGGGAATAGTTGTCAGCACTTGATACATAAGCAAAGTGCTTAGCAAGAACCTCTGCTACATCTTTGGGGTCAGATATATATCTATTATTTTCCCTTAATATTGGTAGAGGCTTAGGGACGAATTTACCTTGAAGTTTTCTAATCTTGTCCCATATTTCCTTTGAAGGAGTTTTGGTATTAATATTAGATATATATTTCTTCCAAGATGCTCTCTTTGCTTTTTTAAAAATTCTTTTTTGTTTGGCACAGGCTCTGAGATATGCTATTCTATCTGCTAAATAGTTTGTCCTCAAGTATCTTCTGAAGCAAGTTCGGGTCACTTTTCTTGCGTTGGCACATTCTTTACTCCACCAAGGAACTACAGAGCGATGAGGTAAACCGCATGTCTTAGGTATAAACTTGCTAGCATTATCATCAATAATATTTTCAAGATGTTGATAGGCATGCACTGGAGATGTAAATTCATCATATTCTTTATCAGTGTGTGAACAGTTTTCATAAGCTGCCCAGTCTGCCTCATCTATCTTCCATTTTGGTGGACACTGAGAAGGAAGATTATGGACATAATTTAACATAATTGGCCAATGGTCACTGCCATGTAGGTGTTCATTTACTGACCAAAGGTAGTCCAATCGAATGGATGAGGAACAGATTGACAAATCAATGGCTGATGTAGAGTTGTGGACTACATCATACCTAGTTGGAGAACCATCATTCATTAGTATTACATCATTGTTGTCGATTAATTCTTCAACAAGATTACCCCATCTATCGCACACATTTCCACCCCATAAAGTATGCTTTGCATTAAAATCACCCATTAAAATAAAAGGGGCAGGAAGCTGATTGATCAAGTCTTGGAGGTCAGAAAGTCTAAGCCTTCTTGGATTACCAGCATGATCTAAGAGGAAAAGTTCTAAGGATGGTTCAATATATAGCGAGCATAAAGTAATTTTTTTCCCGATATGAGTTCTAACTGCACATGCCTGTAGTGGTGTATTGAGTGGGATTGTTTCAAATTTTACAGATTTGTGAATAATAAAACCTGTACCACCTTGAGCTCTTGCAGCTTGCAAAGGAGGGGATCTACAAAAATGATAATTGAGTCCAGGATTAAATGGTTTGTCACTGATCTTGGTTTCCTGTAGGCAAATTACCTTCGTGTCTGAGTCCCTGGTTAAAGTTTTTATTTGCTCAATGCTAGTACTTAGACCTCTGCAATTCCACTGGATGATAGACATTATCTTTTGTTATTATTTTTCTTTGTCTCATTTGTCTTTTGGGACTTTTCAGATGAAGCCATGTAAGGCCTGGAGATGGAAGGCTTTACTAGGCCACCACTCTTCTTTTCTTTCTTTCTAGGATCTTTATAAGAGTCAACCTTAGTATCATGAGCAGTAGGGCACTTACCTGACTTAGATGAAGGTGAGGATGATGGGGACCTTTTCCTCTTTGGAAGGTCTTGTTTTCCAATCTCCATCAAATCAGGTAGAGATTCTGCCTGAGACAATACATTTAAGGTGGTGGAAGCCACATTGGCTTCCTTGGAGGATTGTGCTAGAACTTCAACAGTTCGAGCACTTAACCCAGAAGGCTGGGCTACTACCTCTAGGGGAGATGCTCCTATCGGTGACAATACTTTTGGTGTGTTGGACACCATATTGACCTCTTTGGAGGTTTGTGCTCTGGCTTTTATAGCCTGAGCACTTGACCCAGATGGCTGGGCTACTACCACTAAGGGAGATGCACCTGACGGGCCAGGTGCTGCCACTGGTCCCCCTGTGGTAGTAAGGGGTAGTGGATTATAATCTTTGTTTGGCATCTTAACCGCGCGAGCAAAATTAAGTTGCCGATTGAGTAAATGCTTTGCATAACCTACACTTATATGTTCAGCATTTGCTTTCAAGATTGCAGCTTCTTCATTCTTGTATTCTCTACATCTTTTATCATTTGGTTTATGATTATCTTTACAGTTTGCACAGGTTGTATCTCTGTTGCATTGGCCATGTTCTAACAAAGAACAGTTAATACAGATCTTCGTATTATTGCAGTACCGGGAAGGGTGACCGTACTTGAAACAATTAAAGCATTGTAAAGGCCTAGGTTTATATTCTCGAACACGTACTCTTTCATTCTCAATAATTATATGATCTGGTATAACAGGGGTTTCAAATGTTAAAACTACCATGCTTGTTTGAGGGATCTTACTTACTTTCCAAACATTAGCAGGGCACATGTCCAGAATTTCTGGTTCTGAGAATTCATATAGATCTTTATCAAAAACTACTCCTTTACCATAGCTGAAGCTCATATGTGGTTTAATATCCTTAATAGGATCAATTTCTGCAATCTTCATGCCACAAAGCATGTGAGCTTGAGTATCTGATTTTGCATTAATCAAAACAGATTGCTTACCGTATCTACTAATATCCTTACTTTTAATTAAACCAACTTTTTTTTGTATAAATTTACTAATCTTATAATAGTTATAATTATCTATCTTTCCAGATGCAATTATCCATGTTGGGGGCTTGGGGGTTCTTACTTCTGGAAGTCTATGCTCTATTTCTTTTTCCATCCATTCTTCTGGTTTATATATCTCTAGGTGTCTTGGTGCTTTATCACATAAAGCCCCAGAAATCAAACAATTGTCAATTTTTATGCTCTCTAAATTTTTATTTGCTTCTAAAGCAATCTCAAAACTTGAAAATGATACCCAAGCTTCCCAAAAGCCTTTACTACCATTAAGCTCCATTAAAATTTCTTTGATTGCTCCAAATCTACAGAAGGCTTCATGAATTATGTCATAGCTACAACCAATTGGTATGTTTTTTAAGTGGAGAATTTTCAGATTTTTTGTTGGATCTGGTAATGAGCCAGAACCAGAGGGTAAAGTATTACGGTTATTACAAGCATCATTTTCCACCAGTGCCGATAAATTGTCTTTAACAACATTGGTCAAAGAAGTATTGTTGGAGGAATCCTTTTTATTGCCGAGGTTGTCAACAGAGCTTTCCCTATTTAAACAAGCAGAAGTCGTCAACGGTGTCTGGGGTTCGCCATTTGATCCAGGGGTACGGGGAATATTAAGTTTACTCATTAATTATTTTTTCAGGGGGAGGGAAGGGGTCATAATAACAATGGAAAAAAAAAACAATGGAAAAAAATATAGTTTAAGGGAGAGAAAAGATTAAGACTGTCTGAAATTCCAAAGAAGACACCGTTAGCCTTTCCTGGAATTAATTTCTCCACCAATGACACCTGTGAAAGCTGCTTACCAAATGTCCACTCCCTACCCTACCACAAAGGGATGGTACCACTATGATTAGAGTGGCTCAAGTGTATGCCAAACCCGCTTGATGGGACTGAGAGCATTTCAAGAATACAATCATCCCCACTCTAATCATAGTGGCAGGCAAACCGGACAGAATGCCGAGAGTCCTATCTCTATAAAATAGCCAACCCCTGGAATCCGAAGGCAAAATTTCCTAAGAGATAGTTCCGCGTGCCAGTATGGGAATACTGACACTCCTAGGTGTCCAAACATTTTCGGGCAGTTGGCAAGACCACCACAGCTCCCACAATTGATTTTGAAATAAAAACCGATCATGGATACAATGTCCCCTCTAAAAAACCTGGACAGTGAAATGGGTAAAAGAGTTTTGACAGCAAGGTTGGAGACAGCTGATAATTATGAAGGAGGAATAAGCGATAAGAGGTAATAGAAAAAGAATGAGAGAAATTTAGAGTCAAACTGAGGAAAAGAAATTCCCCAGTTCGAGAGCCCTCTTGCCCGTCACAAGCCTTCAGCACGGGAATGATATGCCGTGCTGAAGCCCAATGACTTCATCAAGGCATTCTCTCGTTAAGAGGGAAGAGTCGTTTGAAGAACCTTGGGGGGACCCGCCGACAACCTTGGAGAGCATCCTTCTAGAGCATGGTCTCGCCCTCTGCCCGAGGGGCTAGCCCCCTTTGCCGATCCCATGGCATAGGGGCTCAGCGACACTGGATTCGCTGACAGGGGAGGTAGAGATGCTACGAAACGGGACACGAAATCCCTGGCTGATCATGGAGATCGTTCAGGAATCGGCCCCGAGTTGCTGCCACTTGAAGGCGCAACTCCAAGCAACCCCCCCCCCAATGGGGGATGCAGGTAGGGGTTGCCAATCCTAGCGTTTGTGGCCTAGATTATTGCCTCCCCAGGAGGGCTCCTCGCCCTTTGTCCCCGACAGGAGGGGGGAAGCTGCATAGACACCTTGTCTAGCTGCCCGTGCCGGTTCTGATGTCCTAGGCTGAACGAGGCTGTTGAAGTTGAGGCGCTGGAGGCTTGTAGGGACTGGATGTAAGCGCCTTGGAGGAGCGAATCGTGATACGATTTTCTCCACCTCTCAGTCGCTCGTTCCTTGTCCTTGGGCTGAAACAAGCCCCTTCCAAGGATGGAAGAGTGTCTGGGTCTGCCGATATCCACGGTAGGGACCCTCGAGAGAAAACCTCTCGGTCACTGCATCTCAATGCTTCAACATCGAGTTTGTCCCCAAGTTCGACACTTGGTGTCGGGAAACGAAAGGTGCACGTGTTCGAGAGGAGGAAAGCTCCATAACCTTCCCGGAGCTTCCTTGAATAAAACCTCGAGTCGCGACCGGATGGCCAGAGACTCAAGCTCGACGATCAGCCACGAGGTGGCCTGCCTGGTACCCTTTGCCGCTTCCTCCAGGTTCAAGATTCCCGAAGTCGAGAATGTCACCTGCTGGGCAGAGAGTTTCTCGAGGGAAAAACCCCCGGAAGGCCCGTTGCAGCAGAATGGTGGAGAGGAAGAGCTAAATCAGGCTACCCCATGATCTCGAAGTATTCCCTCTGTTGACGACTGACAGAGGCAGTGTCAGCAGCCACCGTTGAAGGGAAGGGGATCAGGCGATCCTGAGGAGAGCGATGATGGGGCCTGCCTGAAAAAGGGAGAAGAATGTTATCCAGACTCTTCTGAAGATTCTTCTTGCTCTTGTACGTGCCATGCTCTGCGCTTACGAGGTGAAGATCGTGACTATGATGATCTGAAAGTATGCGCTCCAGGAAAAAACACGCCAGGTTGCCCATGTTGCGAAACCCGACGGGAATCGCAGTCGAAATCGCCCTTGGCACTCGCGCGATGGTACAATCGTTGGTTTGCGCGCGGGCGAACATGTGTGCGCATGGCATGTAAGCGCGCGGGCGCAGCCGTAAGACCGAAAACACGTAAGCGAGCGATGGCGCGATTGGCGAGCGATGGTTCTTTGCGGGAGATGGCGCGTTGGCGAGCGATGGCGTGTTGGCAAGCGATGGTGCGTAGCGATCGATCGCGTACAGGAGAGCCAACGCGTGGCCGCGTACGGCGATCTGAAGCGTGGGCGCGTTGAAAACGCTAGCGGGCAGGCGAAGAGTCGCGCGCGATCACTAGGAGATCGCTGGCGCGTAGGAGATCGATGGAGCGCAGTACGCGGACAGAAGATATCAGCGAGGGGCAGAACCAGATGGTGAGGTTGCGCATAATAGCGAACGCTCGTGGGCGAGTACAGAAGACTTCTTGTGGGCGCGCGGGCGCTCAGAGACTCGTTCAAATCTAGAGCACAGTAGATCGTCGGCGAGGAGGTGAAGGAATCATCTCTTTCGCCTCCACCCACATCTGGAAGCTCGTGGAGTACGCTGGTGCGCACATCAGGAAAGGGCGTGCAGGCGATCGTGGGCGTAAAAAGACGGAACAATCTCCCTGCTTGTGCCTAGATCCAAAGATCGTGGGCGCGAGGGCTAACGTTGGCGCGCATCAGAAAAGGGCGCGCGGATGTTCGCTGGCGCGCAGGCGATCGAGGGCGTAAAAAGAAAGAACAATCTCCCTGCCTGTGCCTAGATCCAAAGATCGTGAGCGCGACGGCTAACGTTGGCGCACATTGCGCACATTAGAAAAGGGCGCGCAGACGATCGAGGGCGTACAGGAGACCATTGGCACACAAGGCCAGTAGCAGAAAAAAAGGGCGTCCAGAAGAGCGCTGGCGAGCTGCAGAGAGCTGGCGCTCAGACGGGCTCAAAGGTGCAGGTGAGCGCTGGCGATCAGGAGATCTACGGCAAGACTCACCTACAGGAGATCGCAGGAGAGAAGTCTGGAACACAGCAGGAGAGCGCAAGGGCGCTACTGCACGCGAGCGCGCAGGAAAACTTTGGCGCGCAGGTAAAACCTGGCACTTAAGGGACTTGTAAGCCCTTTTGCCCCGAAGGAACCGGTGCTCGTTGGAAACGAGGTACGTTGGTGCCAACTGCGCATCTGCATCCAGGAGAAGGTCTGGCAGGAGGATCCTCTGCGGGGAAGTGAAGATGAAGTCGACCACAGGCAGGAGCACCATCATCAGGCCTCCGAAGAGGAGTCTCTGGAGTGAACTCCCCCAAGGGGGAGAAGCACTTGCAGGAGAGACCGTGGTATCAGCTGCCCGCGAAAGGGACTGAGCCCTCAGCAACAACAGCAGAAGGAGACCTCCGAAGAGGAGTCTCTATGGTGAACTACCACCCCCCCCCGGGAAGAAACACTCGCAGGAGAGACCGTAGGGCTCCGCTGCCCCCCGAAGGGGACTGAGCCTTCAGCAACAACAGCAGAAGGAGTCCTCCGAAGAGGAGTCTCTATGAGTGTCCTCTCTCGCGAACGAGAGAGGAACACTTCGTAGAAGAGACTGAAGATGGAGCCCATAGGGCCGCAGGGTCAGCAAGTGACCTAAAAAGAGCAATCCTCCGAAGAGGGGCTCCTGCAGCTGCTCAGCCCTTTGAGCGTAGCTGCAGGTGAGATCGCTCAGCATCAAGAGCATAGTCGCACAAAAACTATGGTCCGAGAAAGTAACCACTCAGCCCCTTGAGCAAGGTTACAAAAGCGGTCGCTCAGCACCAAGAGCAAAACTGCCGGAGGACCAGGAACAGCAGACTCCCCGAGTCCCAACAAGACAGCTCTGCTTCGTTGTCACATTAGGCAAACGGAAAAACAGATCGTTAACAGTGAAAATAAAAAGTAATTAGTTAACATTCATTTCCCCGGGAAGACTCCGAAGAGGAAACCCGAGGGAAAAGAACACAAGAATTACATAACAGGCAAGAGCCCCAACACCACCTACACTCACGGGACGGGGGAAGGGCGAGAACAGTAACAAAAACAGAATTATAACAGTTATAATTATGCAATTCATTAAAAAATGTTCACTAAAAGTAAGAACGAAAAACCCCGAAGGGAAACGTTCTAAAAAAAAACTGAAAAGTTAACAAATACAATTAGATTTATAATAAAAATATAATCGAGATAAAAAGTACTGCGTAGCAACTCCACCCGAACGGAGGAGCAATCGTAGTATGTAGAAATCGTAGTAAAAGGGTGAACGACCTCCAGAGAGAGAGAGAGAGAGACCGTAGTCAACTACACTCTCGCGTTCCTACGCTGAACCACACCTTCCCCGTAGGAAAAGAGGAGTAGCGGAGAAACAAATAATAATAAGTCCAGCGATGACGACTCCCCATGGCGCCCGTGGAAGGAGCCGACCGAAGGACCCAGTACGAGATCGCAGTGCATGAAACTACATCGCAGTGGCCTGACTGCCGGCGGCTACACGGTGATATCGTACACACACACACACACACAGCACGAACACTGAAAAGGAAACTTACTGATTTCTATACTCAAATATATACCTAACCATAAAAATATGTTTACATATATATATGAGTACAAGAAAAGTAAGTAATTAAGTAAAGACAAAACAAGAAATGGCTGCCATGCGAGGACGGGAACAGAGACATCCGTTCGTTGTCCGAGCCAAAAGCGAAGTGAGTCAGTTCACCAGTGTGTGAGGGGGGAGGGGTAGCTAGCTACCCCTCCCGCACCCCTGCTAACTAGTGCGGGGTAGTTAACCCTCATTAAAAATCTAATGGGTCGCCATTTCAGCTACGCCGAAAGTAATACAGTACCCCTCTGTAAATAGCGTGGTTTGTACTTCGGTTACGGAACAAACACCCTTGTTAAATTCTAATGGCTCGTCCTTTCAGCTACGTCGAAAGTAAACCCTATGTAAATAGCGTGGTTTGCATTTCGGTTACGGAACAAATGGAATGGTTCAGCCTATCTCCCGTAAGGGCACTAGTGTACACCTGGTAACTCTATCTGTGATTGCCGCGAGTTTTTTGAATTTCTGCCGGACGTCAGGGACTAAAGCCATTGTTATATAACCAGCGGGTAAGTTTAATGTTTAAAGACACTGGTAGAGTACAGACATTGTAAATGATGATCCACTGGTGTGTACAGTATCTGTTTGGTGGTATTACTTATACTTCAAAGATGTATCACTTTAGTTTCTAAAGCTTTTATGAATTCATTTCACTAGCCATGGGATTCCTACGGCCACACTCGACAGATTCCACTTCATTTCTCTATGCCTTACCTGTCATTTCTTCTTTTCACTCATGACAAAGTCAAGCAATTCATTTCCTTGCCTTGCATGGGTATCCAGATCATACCTGTAACCCTCAGCGCACTTGTAACGAGCTGGCAATACGTCACTAACAACCTCCTGTACTCTGAGGGATTCTACAAACGATGACCATCTAAAGTCAAGGAAGGACTCTTGACCTTCAGGGTCCTATGACCATCTAAAGTCAAGGAAGGACTCTTGACCTTCAGGGTCCTATGACCATCTAAAGTCAAGGAAGGACTCTTGACCTTCAGTGCCCTCTTGACAACACTACTACAACAGAGTAATTAGTTTTCTTATCAAGCTTGCAATAGCCGTCCCACAGCTTGAACAGAGTGATACTCCTTCCTCGAGGGGCTTTTAACTATGGCTGAATTACGTTCAACACTTTTCACCTCAAGGGACAAATTACAAGGTACAGTACTGCCTTCCATCAAGACCTCTTCTCCTCCTCTCCATCAAACCAAGCAGAGATGCACTTAACCCTTTTACCCCCAAAGGACGTACTGGTACGTTTCACAAAAGCCATCCCTTTACCGCCATGGACGTACCGGTACGTCCTTGCAAAAAAATGCTATAAAAAATTTTTTTTTCATATTTTTGATAATTTTTTGAGAAATTTCAGGCATTTTCCAAGAGAATGAGACCAACCTGACCTCTCTATGACAAAAATTAAGGCTGTTAGAGCAATCTAAAAAAAATATACTGCAAAATGTGCTGGGAAAAAAATAACCCCCTGGGGGTTAAGGGTTGGAAATTTCCAAATAGCCTGGGGGTAAAAGGGTTAATCAATAGTCAAACTTCAAAATGAGAAAGATGGAAACTTAAGATTGAAGTTTCTTCAGAATTCTCATTTGAAAGGGATGTTTGGCTCCTTGGTAAACTTTCAAGTAACATTCTTCTAAATATCAAAATAAAATGGCTCAAGTGATTTAAATTTTGGTATTTCTAAAACACAGTCTTAAAAATCAATGAAATTAGACAAAGTAAAAGCCGAATACAGAACATAGAAAATAATGCTTAAGTTGGAAGCATTTATTGCTCTTACATATTATGACAATGAATCAAAATCAAGTCTGGTACTTTATGATTAAATGCAGGCAAGAAGGTTCTCCTGTACCATGAAAAACAAGATTTTCAAGTGTAGACATTTGAATGAAATACGAGGCACTAATCTTACCTAAAGTTGTAATGCATTTCAGCGTACGGAACCCTTTGACTTCTTCATCACTACGGGTCCAAATCAGATCCTGTGCTGATCAACGTCTGTCCAGTTGAAGGGCTCGGCTGAATCCATCGCACTGAGGTAACCTCACCCTTGTGTCCTTTGGGTGGGTGATGCTCCAACAACATTGCTGTCCTGAAGTTGAAAGTCAAATCTTAGGTCTACACCTGACTGAAATATATATAAACAGGGTCACTTTACTACCTCAATCTCTTAACCCTTTTACCCCCAGGCTCTTTGGAAATTTCCAACCCTTAACCCACCAAGGGGTTATTTTTTCCCCAGCACATTTTGCAGTATATTATTTTTAAATTGCTCTAACAGCCTTAATTTTTGTCATAGAGAGGTCAGGTTGGTCTCATTCTCTTGGAAAATGCCTGAATTTTCTAAAAAAAAAAAAAAAAAAAAAAAAATCAAAAATATGAAAAAATAATTCTTTATAGCATTTTTCCTGCAAGGACGTACCGGTACGTCCATGGGGGTAAAGGGATGAGTTTTGTGAAACGTACCAGTACGTCCTTTGGGGGTAAAAGGGTTAAGTCCATGTTCAGTATGGAACATTTATTCCTGAAATTCTAAAAAAAAAAGTTAGAACAGAATTACAAAAATCCTGGTGTGTATAACATAATTATCTTTAGTACTGTATCAACCGTACGACTAGAAATATGTCTGTATGCTTTAATAATGCATTGATGCAGGATTCACTGAAACAGAATAACACACAGACAGATACAAAATGGAAATCAAATCTATGATAAAACTAACAAATACCCAAATCCTCTTAGGTTAATATATAGTATCAGCTACAAGGCCTACTAGGGTATGCTTCCATGAAATGACTCAGACAAGAGTGCAAACACTTGGCCTTTGCAAGTCGTTTTATTAACCCTTTTACCCCCAGGTTATTTGGAAATTTCCAACCCTTAACCCCCAAGGGGTTATTTTTTTCCCAGCACATTTTGCAGTATATTTTTTTTAAACTGCTCTAACAGCCTTAATTTTTGTCATAGAGAGGTCAGGTTGGTCTCATTCTCTTGGAAAATGCCTGAATTTTCTCAAAAAATTATCAAAAATATGAAAAAAAAAAAAAAATTATGGTATTTTTTGCAAGGACGTACCGGTACGTCCATGGCGGTAAAGGGATGGCTTTTGTGAAACGTACCAGTACGTCCTTTGGGGGTAAAAGGGTTAATGAGAAAAAACGATGAAGTTGTCCGTTGTCAAGAAGATGCTACCCAAAGACTCCAACTTGGGTGACTTGAAATAATGTAAGTAGAGTCAAGCTATATTTGTTTCTGTTAGTATTTATCATGGGAAGATTGTCATTCGTTGGGAGAAGAAGTGTAAACTTTTTTATTACTTGTAAAATATTTTCCCTTTACAAAATATGAGTGAAACGGGTACGAATCAAACGCAGAATAGGCTAAGAATATGGCAGTCTAAGGGGGGGGGGGGGGAATTGCACAGTGGCAATAGCACCCCAGTTAAGTAGGGTTGAGTTAGGTTAGGTGGTGGTATGACGTAATGGATTTCAGGATCAACAGACACAGCTTTTTTTGTAGTACAGGGGTCATGTCTTACGAACTGCTAGAAAATGGAAAGAAATGTCCACTTTCTATGCACGCTGGAGGACCTGGCCGCTGATCTACATAGGCTCCCAACAAATACCAAAATGGAAGAAATCACACAGGAGCATCATAAAATCACACCCTGTAATACAATACAAATTTACCAAATAGGGTACACTGAACAGACATGTGATCAGCACTTGTCCAATATACACATTGTAAACACGGGATAGGAAATATCCCTTTGATTTCATATAAAAGACTGAAGGATCCTTTACAAGGGCAGACAGGGTCAGGAAATCAGCCCAAAATGAGATGGAAATTCCAATGATTTGGGCTACGAAGCCGCCAGCCAGTTTGCAATGGCTACAGCTTACAGCCTATAAATATCTATTATTACTTGATATACCGTTCTCTAAACCTACCTTAGGATCAAATAGCAATATTCCCGTATCGGTGGCATAAGCAACTGTGTCCTCGACCCAGGAAATACACCTGGGTGTTTGATTAACAGATTTAACACAGGCCGCCATAATCACGCTACACTCTCTATGGTAACCCCGTGACGTCACAAATGTCAACAACGCAGTCAGCTGATGTCGAACAAATAACCAGCATACAAATAAAGTAAATTATAATTATATGGCTTTTAAAATTAGCTAGAACTATACATTTTATCTCTAAATCATTATTAATTAATTTAGTTTATTATTAAAATATTAAAATACTTCTTGATTATATAATTATAGAGAATTATCAATTCCATGATGACTCTTCTATACGCTTAAGACTAAAAGCTATCTTGGAATCCTCCTTTAGTAAAATGTAAACAATTGATCTAATATCTACCTAGATTGCTTCATCAATGTGTATTTTATTATTATTATTATTATTATTATTATTATTATTATTATTATTATTATTATTATTATTATTATTATTATTATTATTATTATTATTATTATGTCATAAATGATGACTGCTATAGCAGAAGGAAGGCTAAGGTTCGTGAAAGAGATAGAAGAGGGAATATATGATAAGTTGAAGGGAAATTTGGAAGCAATTAAAGTGGGTGGAATGAATAGGTACATGAAAGATATATATATATATATATATATATATATATATATATATATATATATATATATATATATATATATATATATATATATATATCTGTGTGTGTGAATGATAAAAGATTAAAGAGAATGGGAAGGGAAGAAATCAAGACAAAAGTGGAAAAATTGGGTAGTAAAAGATGGAGAGAAGAGATAAAAGCAGTTTGGAAATGTATTCAAAATAATAATAATAATAATAATAATAATAATAATAATAATAATAATAATGAAATCTGTTCTGACGTTACTGTTTTTAGAATGATTTATTGTTAATTTGTTCTCATCATTTATTTATTTTCTTATTCCCTTCCTCACTGGGCTATTTTTCCCTATTGGAGCCCTTGGGCTTATAGCATCTTGCTTTTCCAACTACGGTTGTATCTTGGCTAATAATAATAATAATAATAATAATAATAATAATAATAATAATAATAATAATAATAATAAGCTTAGAAGCGTTGCAACTATCTATAAGGCAATAGAGTGCCCGCAAACATATTTTGCAGACTGAGTAATTAGGAACTAGGAACCAGGAACCAGGTTATTAAGGACATGTCTTATAATAAAAATAAACTTCATGTTAGTTGCCTTTATCTGATCTTTATTTAAATTTATTAACATTTCATCTAAATTTCAAGCTTTTAGCAATGGGTCACACGGAATTGAAATTATTATTGTTATTATTATTATCATTATTACCTCCGCCAAGCGGCGGAGGTTATGTTTTCGGTTCGGTTTGTTTGTTTGTTTGTTTGTTTCTCTGTTTGTCTGTCTGTCTGTGGACAACGTAGAGGCCACATTTCTACACGGAATCACTTCAAACTTGGCCAAGTAGTTCCCCAATGTGTATGGAAGAACTGATTAAATTTTGGTCAAGGTCACCCCAAGGTCAAGGTCACAGGGGTCACTGGTGTCACTATGACATAAGTGGCCATATCAAGAGACAGAAATAAAGCACTGACTTTTGCATAAGCCAACAGGGAAGTCCTAGTCCAGGCGCAACCCATGGGTGATGTTCAAATTTATAAAGGTCAAAGGTCAAGGTCATATTGGTGCATTATATCAATGTCATATTAAGTATCAGTGGCAAATGAACAAAGATCACTTGAAGGTCAAAAGTCAAGCAGGTCACTTGAAGGTCAAGGTCACGTGAAGGTCAAGGTCACGTGAAGGTCAAGGTCACCTGAAGGTCAAGGTCACGTGAAGGTCAAGTACATTTGAAGATCAAGGTCACTTGAAGCCAAGGTCATGTGAAGGTCAAGGTCACGTGAAGGTCAAGGTCACTTGAAGGTCACGTGAAGGTCAAGGTCATGTGAAGGTAAAAGTCACATTAAGGTCAAGGTCACTCGGCGGCCGAGTATCGGGAGAATGCTTGAGCGCCATACCATTTTAAGGGCTAGTTGCTGGCGGATTCGGCCAGTGCGTCGGTATTAAGCATGATTCTTCCTGACATATATAGGAGAAGGTCACATCAATTCATGATTCTAGGACATATGGCGCTCTAGGTCACCTTGGCGGAGGTATGTCCTCTACGAGGACCATGTCCGCGTTCAGGACTTGCTCACTTGTTATTATTATTATCATTGTCGTTGTTTATTATTATTATTATTATTATCACTATTATTATTATTTCTAGTTGGAAAAGCAAGATACTATAAGCCCTAGGGCTCCAACAGAGAAAAATAGCCCAGTGAGGAAAGGAAATAACGAAATAAATAAACGATATAAGAAGTACTGAGCAATTAGAATAAAATATTTTTAAAACATTAACAATATTCAAATAGATATTTCATAATTAAACTATAAAAAAAGACTTATATTAGCCTGTTCAACGTAAAAAAAAAAAACATTTGCTACAAGTTTGAACTTTTGAAGTTCTACCAATTCAACTACATATGAAATTATTTATGTAGTTTTTGGAGAGAGAGAGAGAGAGAGAGAGAGAGAGAGAGAGAGAGAGAGAGAGATTCCTTTATGATCAGACCTTCTAAACGACCCAGGAATTAAACATATTTCTGTAACTCGAAGCAAAACCAGACATTGACATAAATAACTGCTTTCAATGTCACCATAGTGACAAAACTCTCATTAAAATTAATATATCTTATAGGTACAGAATACTTCCATCTTCTTCAATTTAAAAGGAAGTTCGTCTTTGTTATGGGTTCTGATTGATAAGCTGAGGGTAATTAACCTTAGTTTATTATACAAGTTAAACAGCGAGTTATACAGCATTGCAGAGCCAACATGTTGAAAAGGGGGGGGGGGGGAGAATGCGGAAAGACTGTGTGGTCACGTGACTTACCCAGACATAAACAACAGATATCATTTGCAAACTTAGACAGCGTACCAACAATATTCATACACTGATTACATACGAAATCCTGACCACAACATTCACATACTGTTACAGTCTTAGGGTCTTACGAGCAAAGCAGTAACAATTAATAATTCAGTGAAATGACCAAGTCACTTACCACAATATTGCATTTGAGTATATACGATTACAGTTTACAACAATTAAGATGTACCCTTGTTGTTTTTGTACTCATTTATCATCATTACCTCCGCCAACGAAGCTAGAAGGAGGTTATGTTTCCGCCTCTGTTTGTGTGTGTGTTTGTGAACAGCATCCTGGCAACAATTTTAATCGTTGAATAATGAAACTTGCAGGTAATAGCTATTATGAGAAAAGCTGGAAATTTTGGAAGGTCAAGGTCAAGTTTGGACATCGTTGTCAGTCAAAGGTCAAGCAAAATGCCCCGCGTTGTCACAGACTTCAAACTTGTTTCATATTTGAGTGTATGAAAATCCACTCTATCTAATACATATTAAGGTCAAAGGTTAACATCAAGGTCGAGCAACAGGACGAGAAATAAGCTGCCGTGGCGGAGGTCTGCGCTCTACTGAGTGCCCCTTTAGTTTATTTATGTTTTTGGGATATTTTCTTTTCAATAAAAATGACTCAAACTAAAAAAAAATAAAAAAAACAAAAATACTAAACAACGTAGAAATACCAAATATAAAGCGGAAAAATGATGTCACAATACAACGAAAATTTTGATAAAAGGACCTTTGAATATACCACACCAAACCTGGATGGGGTCACCAGGTCAGGTCATTACATGGATGGGTAACCAAGGACCCATATAGTCTAATAAGAACATCAGTGGCTAATAATGACGCTTGGAAAACCAGCTGAGTGAGCGAGTGTCCAAAGATGATATATAAACACTAGTAGGACAAGCGACTCTCTACCTCACAGGCTTAGGTACGCACGGGTGAGTGGCGTAGCGTGTAGATCAGCTTTCTCTGTAGGTGTAGGGTGATGGAAGTTTTCTGCACGGTGTTCATTCGTAATTCAGTATTTCGAGTGAAAATGTGGCCTTGATAATCATGATATCTTTTGCTAGTGGAAAGGACATACATACACACACACACACACATATTTATATATATATATATATATATATATATATATATATATATATAATATATATATATATATACATATATATATGTGTGTGTATGTATATATACAGCATATATGACTACACATGTCGGGAGTTTCGAACTGATCACTCGAAAATCCCGCCATTTAACTCCACAAACCTTACGATAAATTGAGGTAAGATTGGAAGATCTCGCGGGCGTTGACTATGGTCCAATACGTGACGGTATTGGGGCATAAAATTCAACCACCTATTTGGGAAGGAGCGGGTGTCAAAGAAACAAAGTATTTATTATTTACGAGTCACAAAAATTGTATTGTACTGTGCACCACGATAAAAATATCGATGTATATGTTTAGAGCCAAGGACTCTCTAGTTTGGTGGATTACGGCAAATTATGGCCTTCAGCCAAGTATTAAGTTTACCCTTTGATCTGAAGTAAGATTTGGACAGTTTCTCCGTCTTGTGGTCGATAAAGAAGCTTTATGAGACCCTTTATTGAATAAATAACATAAGAGTTCCCTCCCCTCTCCCAAGGACACTTTAGTTAGCGCAGGAGATCGTAGTTTTCTTCGGGGCTGTCTAGAGCTACGCTCGCTCTCTCTGCCTAAACCCCCAAACAGTAAGTTGTTCTAATTGTTGCTCTCTCTGTCTCCGCTGCAAGCCACGTGAAACCAGGTGGGTTCCCCCAATTTTTCTGAGTGTAGTATTCAATTTATATCGCACTGTAACATTGTGATCCCAGTGATTGGGAATTGAATTTATTCAGTAAAATACGTCTGTGAACCTTGGTAGGTGTTTTACCAAGGATTTGTCTTGAAATTGTGTGAATTTAGTCTTTTTTTTTTTGGTCCGATGTGGACTTTGTGCTTCATGGGCACATGTTACAGACCCCTAAGGGCTCGGCCAGACCAAGAGCAGCTAGCGGCGAGGTTAGTGGCAAGAGGTTATGGCAGCAAAATGAAACCTTAGGTATCTTATGTAGGTGGCCAGATAGGGGGCGCGGGAAGCCTCGCGCCCCCTATCTGGCCACGTACATAAGATACCTAAGGTTTCAATTTGCCGCCATAACCTCTTGCCGAACCTCGCCGCTAGCCGCGCTTGGTCTGGCCGACCCCTAAGGGAGACAGTTTCTTTTATCAATTAGTTTAAGTGTTATGGTGTGTTATTTTTCTATTAAATGGTTATTTTTGTAATAAATTTGAAAATTGTAATCATATTTTATTGAATCCTGTATAGTTTTTGAAAGCTAACCTCTTCAAGGTCTTGTCATCGGCCCATACCATCGGGCCTAGAATCATTAATTTAATAAGTCGGAGAAAAAATTCACGACAACTTTTTCCGTTAATTCCTGTTAATTCTCATTTATACTAATAAAAACAACGTTGACTTACCAATAGAAGACGCTGTTGTATCAATAGAAGACTCTGTTACACTTGATAGTCCTTGGCTCTCTTTGTTTAGAGTCCTTGTCTAGTGACGTCATCCAAAACAAATCGTCTGAGTGACGTTCTTAAACTACTTCCTTAGACGTTTCAAAAGTTTTATTTATATTAAGTGTGCGATTATTTTAATCGGTTTAGTGAAGTGAATTGATCAATGAGACTTCATTCATTCATTGGTGAGTAGTTTTGGGATATATTTGACTTAGTAAAATGTGTTAAAACAATGTTTTTGGACGTATATGTGATGTGGGTTTTTTAGGATAGCCTACTGTGTTACTGAAAATGGTTTTAGGCTACAGAATAATTCCATATATAAACTTCACTTGTGTCAACAAAGAATTAGATCATGACCACTTAATTAAATTGGTTTTGTTCCTTAGTTTTCCAGTTTAACTTTGTTTTCTGGCCTAAGTGAGTTTTGAAATGGAAAATTTTTTTTTTTATCAATGTTAGGTCAACTCCTCTCCGGATGAGCCCTAGGTTGTAATACAATACAAATTTACCCACTAGGTTAGGTTAGGAAGGAAAGAGTTGTTTTAATGTTAGGATTAAGTCCAAAGGGTTGAAAGGACAATGGCTGAATGATTAGTTTCGGTAATTGTCTCCTTGGAAAAGGATTCCATGAAAATTTATTCCTGTTTTTTTTTCGGTATTTTGGAAAACTTTTTAAGTTTCATTTGGAATATTTAATTGTAGGGCATATTTATTGCTTGTGCCTAGAGGATCATAATAATAATAATAATAATAATGAATAAAGGTAATTAATAATTAATAATATTTAATAATAATTAGTATTTGATAATAATTAATAATAGTAATTAGTAATTAATAACAATTAATAATAGTAATTAATAATTAATAACAATTAATAATAATTAGTAATTAATAATAATGATTGGTAAATAATAATAATTAGTAATTAATAATAATAATTGGTAAATAATAATTATTAGTAATTGATAATAATAATTGGTAATTGATAATAATTAATAATAATAATAACTAATAATAATAATAATTAGTTAATAATAATAATAATAATGATAATAATTAGTAATTAATAATAGTAATTAGTAATTGATAATGATAATTAATAATAATTTGTAATTAATGATAATTAATAAAACTGACTAGTTATTGATAATAATAATTAATAATAATGACTAGTAATTAATAATGATAATTAATAATAACAACAATTAGTATTAAATAATAATGATTAATCATTAATAATAATAATAGTTTACAACAGACTGTGGTCTTTCTACATAAGGATAGCCAAAGTTGATTTAGTAAACTAAATGGGGTTTAGTCTCTAAAACTAATTTGTTCCGTAACTGAAATACAAACCTTAGCTATTTACATAGGGTAATTACTTCGGCGTAGCTGAAATGATGAGCCATTAGAATTTTAACAAGGGTTTACTACCCCACCGCTAGTTAGCGGGGGTTAGGGAGGGGTAGCTTGCTACCCCCCCCACCCCACACACACTAGTGAATGCTTCACTTTGCCTTTGGCTCGGGTGACAAACAGACGTGTCTGCTCTCACCCTCTCTTGGCTGCCATTAATCTGTTTTGCTTTCTCTTTTTCTACAGAGTGTGTATGAAGTTGGCCTCTATTAATTAATAATACGTACGTGTCCTGGATTACCTGGCCGCCCTTGTGGGACTTTTATGTCGGCGGTCGACACTGATCCCCACACCTTGTGTCCTCATTGTAGGGGCCAACGGTGTGATAGCGGTAATGTATGTATTGAATGTAGGGAGTGGTCTACCTCCCAGTTGGAGAGGTTTGCTCGGCGCCGGAAGAAAACGTCCAAAAGGGATATTTCTCCTTCAGAGGCTTCTTTGAAGAGAGAAAATTCCAAAAATACTTCTTCCGTAGCCCATTCCTCCTCCGAAGCTCCCACTCGATCGGTCTCTTCCGAGAGGCCGGCGAGTGGTAGTGTAGACCGTATTGCTGTTGACAGATCCCGGGATGTGGGAGAGGTAGTTGCCTCCCATAGCGAGGCAGCTGCCTATCCTCCCCCGGAGGAGGATATGAATATTGATTTATCTGTGAATAACAATGATTTGTTGCAACTTTGGGTTTCCTTGGGGCTTCAGGGTTTGCCCTCCAGGGAAGCCCTGTTTGACATGATCAAACTGGGTGCAGCTGTTAAGCAATCGCCGACGACAGCAGGGATAGATCCTCTGTCTGTCGTTGACGTTGTTGTAACGGAGGCATCCGGTGTGTCTGATCAAACTCCTGCTCCTGTTGTTGCTGCAGTAGCTGAAGGCTTAGGTACCCCCTCCGAACATCCTTCGAGGGAGGAACTAAGTCCAACGGTCTCTCCTGCCAGTGACTCTCCCCCTCGGGGGAGTTCACTTACAGAGACTCCTCTGCGGAGGCCTTACGATGGTCAGCTTGCTGATCCCACGGCCCCTAGAGGGTGTATAAGGTGGAAGGCTCGTCCTCCCCTTCGCCGTAGAGGTCTTCCTTCTTCTCACAAGGGAGTTAGGAGGCGCCTCTTCGGCTCGTCTTCCTCTGCGGAGGAGACGACTCACCGTTCACAGTTCCTGCCAGCTACCACCTTAGACCTCTCCGGAGATCGTTCACGATCCCCTTCGGAGGAAGGTCGTCCTTCGGGACACTGTAACCTGTCTCCCTCCCGACATGCTGACTTGCTGTCACCCTTCAAGGATGCTGACGCGCATTACGCGCCTTCGAAACCTGTCATTGAGCAGGCACCGGTCCCTTCGGGGCATAAGGGACTTGAACGCAAAACTGTGCCTCAAACCCTTAAGTGCCAGGTTAACCCTGCGCGCCATCACGCTGCTGCTGTTCCTGACTTAGCGCCACAGCGCTCACCTGCACGCTTGCACGCACCTGTTCCTGTTACGCGCCAGGGTTCCCCTGCACGCCTACAACCTACTGTGCACCAGCGCCCACCAGCAGTTCCTGATATAGCGCGCCAGCGCTCACCTGCGTACATGTGCTCACCTGCGCACGAGCCGTTCCTGCCAGCTACCACCTTAGACCTCTCCGGAGATCGTTCACGATCCCCTTCGGAGGAAGGTCGTCCTTCGGGACACTGTAACCTGTCTCCCTCCAGACATGCTGACTTGCCGTCACCCTTCAAGGATGCTGACGCGCATTACGCGCCTTCGAAACCTGTCATTGAGCAGGCACCGGTCCCTTCGGGGCATAAGGGACTTGAACGCAAAACTGTGCCTCAAACCCTTAAGCGCCAGGTTAACCCTGCGCGCCATCACGCTGCTGCTGTTCCTGACTTAGCGCCACAGCGCTCACCTGCACGCTTGCACGCTTGCACGCACCTGTTCCTGTTACGTGCCAGGGTTCCCCTGCACGCCTACAACCTACTGTGCACCAGCGCCCACCAGCAGTTCCTGATATAGCGCGCCAGCGCTCACCTGCGTACATGTGCTCACCTGCGCACGAGCGCTCCTTGGTTCCTGCTTCTTCACGCGCAGTCCAAGAGGCACCTAGGTTACCGCACAGGCGCTCACAGGTACCTCTAGACTCTCAGCGCTCTTCTGGAGTTAAGCTCGATGCGCACCCTTGCGCGGTTGTTCCTGATACAGCGCGCACGCACTCACCAGGAAGTTCCTAACTTAGCGCACGGGCGCTCACAGGTACCCCTGGACTCAACATCCAGACTGCGCAATCCTGTACGCGCGTTTCTAGTTGCGCGCGCTCAACTCAACATCGCACACCTGTGCGCCTGAATCCTGTTGCGCGCCCTGCTCGCCCATCGCAACAGCACACGCCTGTGCGCCCTTACCCTGATGCGCGCCATGCGCGCCCACGATCTCCTGCGTGCCATGCGCGCCCACGATCTCCTGCGCGCCCTGCGCGCCCACAATCTCCTCAGGGTAAGATACCTGCACAAACTGCGCAGCGCTCACCTGCGTGCCAACGCGCAAACTCGCTCTCGCGCTACCGCGAGGCTGCGCAATCGCTCCCTCTCCCAGTTTTTCCAGATACGTGCCCACGCGCTACTGCGCACTCACGCCCAACAGTCTCGCATCAGGTTGCTGCGCGCCCACGCGATCAATTGATTGCGCCCTTCCTGCCTTCAACCCCGCCTCGCGTTCCAGCTCCTGCGCGCCGCACGCCCTCGCCATCTCCTGCGCTCGCCCGCGCCATCTCCTGCGCGCGCCCGCGCCATCTCCTGCGCGCGCCCGCGCCATCTCCTGCGCGCGCCCGCGCCATCTCCTGCGCGCCCCCGCGCCATCTCCTGCGCGCCCCCGCGCCATCTCCTGCGCGCCCCCGCGCGCCCCCGCGCGCCCCCGCGCGCCCCCGCGCGCCCCCGCGCGCCCCCGCGCGCCCCCGCGCGCCCCCGCGCCATCTCCTGCGCGCGCCCGCGCCATCTCCTGCGCGCCCCCCGCGCCATCTCCTGCGCGCGCCCGCGCCATCTCCTGCGCGCGCCCCTTTACAGGGCTTCAGGCGGACAGGTCACCGTCTCGTTCCCCTCCCCCAAGCGCAGAACTGCGCGCTCGCCGGAGGAGGAGAGGTTTCCGGACAGGTCTAAGGACTCTTTTGTTTCAGCTTCGTTTCAGGTGAACCCTCGTTTGTCGACTCCTCCTAGGGATCGAACGAACCCCTTCCCTCCAGAGGGAGTGTCTGACAGAGCGACTGTCAGCCAGCAGCCCTGGTTTGGGACCATAGAGCTCTTATGCAGGCTATGAAGCCTCTGTTCTCTGATCTAGGTCACAAATCAGTGGCGGCTTCCTCTCCCCTGAAGAGGAAGAGAGGAGTCCCCTCCGTGGTGACTTCGAGGGCTAAACTGTCTCCTCACAAATCCTTGCGCAAGGCTCCTTCTCCCCCCCAGACTTTCTCACCCTCCCCTGCGGATGAGGATTACCCATCCTCAGGGGAGTCGGATGAGCCGGTCCGTTCCCCCATCGCACCAATAGGGGAAACTCTGCCTCTTCCTGAGAAGTCTTCTCGCACAGGGGTGGAGAAGAGCCTGCATCCATCGTTACTAGTGTCCTGTATCCCTCCCAGGAGGGAACCGAAGGACTCGAAGACTGTTCCTAAGTCTTCGGCAAGGATCAGACAGGAGCCAGCTAGACCTTCGGAGAACGTCCACGAGTCCCCCCAGGAAGAGCCACTGGGGACGGGAGACTTTGCCGCTAGTCCTTCAGGAGGAGAGCTTATATCAACAAGCAGGGAGGTACCTTTTCCGAACAGCTATCCCATCTTGCAGTAGAGATACCGTGATGGTCCGAAGCCCACTCGGTCACACTATCGGCTCGCTTCATTCCAGGCAAGAGGAATGTGCTCGCCGACAGTCTGAGCAGAGCGACGCAGGTAGTGAGTACCGAATGGTCTTTGGATCCTCAGATAGCCAACAAAGTCCTGACTTTGTGGGGTTCTCCGACTGTGGATCTGTTTGCTACAACGCTGAACTTCAAGCTCCTGCTGTACTGCTTCCCCAGTCCCAGACCCCAAGGCTCACGGGCAAGATGCCTTCCAACAACGGTGGGACAACATCGATGTATACGCCTTTCCCCCGCTCTGTCTGATGAGGAGGGTGCTCAACAAGACCAGAACATCGGTCAATCTGTCGATGACCCTAATAGCTCCGCTATGGCATCATGCAGAATGGTTTCTGGACCTTCTGCAACTCCTTACGGTTCTTCCGAGAGAATTCCCTCCACGTCACGAGCTACTCAAACAACCACACGCCAACATCTTCCACAAAGCCGTAGCTTCGCTTCGACTTCATGCCTGGAGACTATCCAGCATCTCCTCACTGAGAGAGGATTTTCGCAACAAATTGCGAATAGGATGTCTGGACACCTGCGCAGGTCATCCGCAGGGGTCTACCAGGCGAAGTGGCGAGTTTTCTGTGGTTGGTGTCGTGGAAGGGGTATCTCTCCACTCGATACCACTATCCCAGCAATAGCGGAGTTCTTCGTGTATTTGCGGGAGGAAATGCGCCTTTCAGTCTCGGCAGTGAAAGGCTATCGCTCAGCCTTAAGTCTAGCCTGCAGGCTGAAAGGAGTGGACATTTCTTCTTTGCTGGAACTTTCTCTACTCATACGAAGTTATGAACTTACCTGCCCTCAGTCGGAAGTGAGACCTCCTCCATGGAACGTGGTTCGAGTCCTCAGGTCTCTGAAGAGACCTCCCTACGAACCATTACGCCAGGCTTCAGATCGCCACCTTACTTGGAAGACGATGTTCCTGCTAGCTTTGGCTTCGGCCAAGCGAGTCAGCGAACTTTATGGTCTCTTATACGACATCGCCCATTGAAGGGGATGGGGGGAGGTAACGTTCAGGTTCGTGCCTGAGTTTGTTGCCAAGACTCAGAATCCGGGAGTGCCGGACCCTCGGTTCGACTCTTTCCAGGTTTCGAGTCTTCGTTCTGTAACAGATGACCCAGACCATCTCCTACTGTGCCCAGTAAGGAGTCTGAGGTTGTATCTTAAAAGAACAGCTGCAGTTCATCCCCAGGTGCAAGCTTTGTTTTGTGAGCACTGGGAAAACGAAGAGGAGGGTCACCAGGAATACCATCTCGGCCTGGATTCGCAAGGTGATACACCTGGCCTTGAATCCTGATCCTCCTCCGTCACGTCCCCTAAGGCACACGACATCAGGGTCATAGCTACGTCCCTGGCCTTCAAGAAAAATTATTCAGTGACGCAGGTCCTGCAAGCTGGGGTGTGGAAGCGTCAGACGACCTTCACAGCCCACTACCTGCAAGACGTGACACACAGGAGACTCGATACGTTTTCTATCGGCCCTGTGGTGGCTGCACAACAGCTGGTCCAACCTCAGGCTCCTTAATGGACAGGTAGCAGAAGGTTGAGGGCATTGTTACCCGGTTTTAGTCTGCATGAATGAAAAGGTTTGTCTGGCCCTTATTCTTTTCTTCATCTCCTCCCTTGGAGAAAGCAGCATCCTGGGTTCAATGCACAGCTGACCTCAAACCACTGCAGGTAAACCATGCTTCCTTGTGTTCCTAGTATTAAGTGTAATACTGTCATGTCCCCATACCCTGACGAGGTGGTATTGGGAGAGTCCTAGCCTAGAATTCCATCTGAAGAACTCCAGGTCAACTTCCTAGGACGAGTCACTTCTTCACCTTCACACACAGCTTATGTAGGCCTCGGCAGTTTCACAGCATGCTAGCGAGGCGCAGGGACTCCTTATTTCTTGAGTACTTACACACTCGAATATGGAGTCCCCGGGCAAAGCCAGTATGGCAGGGACTTACCGCCCTTCCTAAGGGTTGAGTCACCCTATGTAAATAGCGTGGTTTGTATTTCAGTTATGGAACAAATGACAAATTCGTAGATAATTTGTATTTTCCCTAACTATACAAACCTTAGCTATTTACACAAATTTGCCCGCCAGCCCTGTCCCCCTTTGAAGTCCTACCTCTAAGCAAAGTGAAGCATTCACTAGTGTGTGTGAGGGGGGGGGGGGGTTACAAGCTACGCCTCCCTACCCCCCGCTAACTAACGATGGGGTAGTAAACCCTCGTTAAAATTTTAATGGCTCGTCATTTCAGCTACGCTGAAGTAATTACCTTATGTAAATAGCTAAGGTTTGTATAGTTAGGAAAAATACAAATTATCTACGAATTTGTCATCTTTCTTGGCTCTGCTGGGAAAAAGGGAGGTAGGTGCACAATAGTCTCTCTGGCTCTTGACATTATAATGTGACTTGGTTTTAAAATTTATTTCCTTATCAAGAAAGTCTGATGCTTAAATCTCATTGTTCGTACCCAAAGACAAATCCTGGTCCTTTGTTGTGAGCATAGTTTTTTAGCTAGGTTTGAACTCGGCTGTTGGAATTTTTATCGAGGTGTCGGTAGTTACTGACCGATGATGGGGAAGCAACTGAGTAGCCATTTTGTTTTCAGCCACCAGAGAGCTCAGACTAATTCCCGGCGTTTTCATTTAGCTCTTATGATTTTTGGTTTTCTTTTATATGATGGTTTTGTCGAAATCTATGTATGTAAAAGTTTTTGTGGAAGATGCAGCATAACGCAGATTCTCTCTCAATTATGATAGCTGTGTGATAGTTATCCTCACAGTCAGCTGATAATCTGCTTCTTTCCTGTTGGACGGCTTTACTTATGCTGTCCTTTCCCTCGCTATGGTGATGACTATGTCAATTCAACTGAGAAAAATTTATTTTCCTTAGGCAATGTGTTGGAGGAAGGAGTTCCTACATCTGTCTTCCTGTGCCAGGATGACCCTTACAAGGGGAAATTCAAGTTTGTCCTTTTCCCTTGTGACTTCTTAACTGCTGAATGATAGAAAGGGTATTGCATCACTTACGGTTTCTCTCCCTGTACCATAATTTCGAGGGGTTTTTGTGAATGGTACTCCACTCGCTGCCCTTCCTTCCCTCTTCCTGAGTCTGCTAATACTTCAAGCATTAGAATAGAGAGATGTGGTTAATCCTAAGAGTACAGTTTGTTTGTTCCTGGTCCTGTGATTGGAGAGATGGATTCAGCCTGAGCTGGAGTTGGTCATTAAAGTTGGATACCAGAGCATCATCCAGTCATAAAGCCTTCACTTTTGATTTTGCTGCTATTGTGTACACAAGTACAGACAGCGCCTGTTAAATGTATTAATTTTTTTTCTCCATGGAATGGCAAGTAGGAAGTTCATGTTCGCTTGAGGGAGGATAGACGCTGCAACTGGTTTATGGTTAAACCAGCTGTAGATCCACACTCTATCTGTGCTTTTTGTAGGAGGCATGACTGTTTGCAGGCATCCCCATGGCCTCCTGTGCAGTGGTAGGCATACATCCTGAAGGGGAAGAAGTGAGCGAAGCGTTTGACTGGGTAAGACTGGGCAACGCCAAAGAAGACTCTGGGGGAATTCTATAGCTGCTGTTCTCTCCTTGAGGGGTGCGACCACTGCTGCCACCCGTGTGCCCCTGGATCAATCTGCTAGGAATACGTTACAGGGGCATGAAAGCCTCAGAGCTACATTGGTAAGTTTTTCTGGTTTTGCTGGTGTGTGGGGAATCCATAGCGTTTGCTGAACTCCTCCTTGAAATACTCTGCTCTTGACTCTGCAGGTTGTTCCTCAAACAAATTTCAGGAGGGAGACAGTACGGTCTGTGCTGTCTTCCTTCAGAAAGGGAGACATTATGCTTACAGTAGACATGAAGGACTCGCACTTTCAAGTGCCTGTTCATTATCCCTCTTTAAAATATCTCCGCTTTTACCTCTGTTTTACGGTGTACCAGTTCAAGATTTTGTGCTTCAGTGTGTGTACGGGTCCCTAGATGTTCATTTGGGTGTCCTCTTTAGTAGTCGCTTGGGCCCATTTGTGATGGATATCTGTTGAGGTATCTCAATGATTGGTTGATCCTGGCCTTCTTGGAAAGGTAGTTGCTTCAGGATCGTGATCAGATCCTCACATTTTGCCACAATATGGAGATTGAGGTAAACTGGGAAAAGTAGAATCTTATACCCAATAAGAGGATGTAGTACTGTACTTGGGCATGCTGATAAACACAGCAGCAGTGAGTCTTTTTTAACGGATGATCACATCACCAGGTTCAGAGAGGTTTTGCAACCATTCCTGTCCAAGACAGAAGTACCAGTTTGGCAATGGGAATGTCTTCTTGTTCACCTATCCTTGTTGGAGAAGCTCATTCCTAATGGTATCTGAAGGATCTTTGGTTAGCCAACAGTGATTCGCCATTCCATCCTGTTCCAGTGGGGCAGAAGGTTTGTCCTGAACCTCCTGCCCCACTGCTGGCTCGACCAGAAGAACCTAAACGGAATTCCCACTCGACTCTCTGCCTGCGGACATGTAACTGTACTAGGCTGCGTTAAGGGAGGAGTTTGGAGCACACCTAGATATCCTGATCATCTCAGGGGTGTGGACTGAAGAAGAAATGCATCTGCACATCAGCGTCCTTGAGATGCAGGCAGTTGTCATGTAGTTGCAAGCATTCCAAGAAGGTTTGAGAAAAACCCCCACCATAGTGGTCTTCATCAACAAACTTTGGAAGATGGTCTCCTGCCCTCTTTATGGGCAAGAGGAATATAATAGCACACACACTCAGCTGTCAGAGGCAGATTGTAGAAGCAGAATGGTCTCTACATCCTCTGGTAGCGGAAAGGCTTCTTGCTGTGCGGTGCTCTCTGGGGATCGATCTGTTTGCCCTCTGGCTGAACTGGAATCTCCCCATGGTTTATTCTGCCATTCCAGATCCATGGGTGTTGATTTTAGATGCCCTCCAACACCAATGTGATCACTTGGACATGTACTCATTTCACCCATTCAGCCTCGTCCTGCCCATAATCAACAGTGTGTTGTTTACACCAGGACTCTTGGTGACCCTGGTGTCTTTGAGAGAGCCTCATACTGAATGGTATCCCGATCTGATTGATTTTCTGGTCGAGATCCTGAGAGGACTACCCCTGTGGCCCACACTTCTCTGTCAGCCACACCTGCAGAGGTAGGCTACCACCAAGTTGTGGTGTCCTTGGCTATTCACGGATGGAGGCTATCCAGCTTCTCCTCCGAGCAAAAGGCTTTTCGTGATTCAATGCACAGATTTCTGGTTATCTCCAGAGGTCCACTGCATCTGTCTACCATGCTAAATGGGTCATCTTCTCTGATTGGTGTCGTAGGAGGCATTTCTTCCTTCGTGGATACAATCCGAGTCGTTTAATTGGGTTATTTATGGGCGAAACCAGTTATGGCCAGTTGCTCGTGGCTGATCACCCGCTCGTCTTCTGGCAGCTGAAGCGATGAGACATCAGTTACAGGCCTCCAGTATTTCATGCTTGTTTAATCTATTTCTTTTTTATGTTAATGAGTGTGAAAAAAAATGTGTTATGTGTAAGTGTCCTGGTACCGAGGGACATTCTTGTGTAACTTACATGAGCTGCCTTGATGTAGGCCAGATCCTCATCTTTTATGTCCTATGTGTCGTAGATATAGGTCCTCAAAGGAGTCCCCTTGTGTTGCGCGTAGGGAATGGTCACCCTCCAGTGGTTAAGTTCCATGGTCTATGGAAGAAAAAGGCTATACATGATCGCTCTCCATCAGTTGCTTCGGCTCTGAAGGAGAGTAAGAGATGTCTTTGAAGTCTAGATCTTCCTCGGCCCAGTCCTTCATTATCGGTCTTACCCAAGATACAGTAACGAATGATGGTGACAGTGTTATTATCTCGGGAGGCTGAGTATTCTACTTTTGTCTATGATCTTTACTCATCGTCTAACAGCTGATATTCATCATCCTCATTCGCCATCACCACCATCAAGCAGTAGCTCTTAATTCTTGACATAGATCGTGTGCAATTTTACAGAATACATCCCAGAAATATCTCCTCCGCATAGTATGTGCTCTGGACCTGAATTTACACCAAAGCGCTCGCCCTGCCATCTTGCCGCTGTGTGCCAACCATCTTGGCACTCTCTTGAACTTCCTCCGTATCTGTTGATGGGAACGCACAGTACTCCCTTCATGCCTCTGGGAAGTCGGGCATGCCTCTTACCCCTCAAGGACCATTGGGTCTCTCTTCACCAGATAAAGAGATTGCATCGGCTTTTTCTCCTAAGAGGTCATCATCTCATACATGTGAAGAGCAACTTTTTGTGTTACTTTTGGAGCTCCAACTGAGAGACTGCTCAAGCTCGAAAGAGCATCCACAATCCTACAATCCTACCCAGCGTTTGCTATTCTACCATCCGTTGAAATGTGCTATACATCCTAATTTTTGTTTATTGGATGAATGTTCCACTTCCAGTGTGTGCCCCAAGTTCTCGGTCTTTCCCTCCAACACTATTCAACCATTTGTAGGCTAAACATGATGCTTCATTTATGGGAGGTTCCCCCTTGCATCAATCTTCGTATAGGAAACGATGCGTGGATCCTTATCCTACATTTCCTCGAGTTGCTGCTCCTGCCTAGCAGTCACAACATCGGCTGTTTGCTGCTGTCCAGTGTTCAAGACCTTGGTCGCCTCAGGAACTTCTCTAAGTTTATTAACATCTCCCTGATCCCCTCATCTCCGCTTCAGTAAAGACAGAACACTTTCAAGGAAAGTATAAGTTGACCAAAATTTGATATGTTGCACTCCAGTTGAGGAGGATGATAGGTGGTTTTTTTTTTTTCCCTCCCCGGATTTAACAGTTTATAAAGACTTCTCTGGAACGTGTAGCCAGGATTAGACGCTCACGTTTCCCTTCCATCTGGAATGAAAGAATGTTCTGAAGAAGTGGAAGACCTCCGAACAGGTCTGTAAGCAACAACCTTCTCATATTCCACCCCCACCAGTTAGACCTGGGGTCTCTTCATGTTGTGTCTTCCCCCCATAACCATTGATGAGACTCCAGAGTTCCCTCTTGAGGTGGAACCTTCCGAACAAACAGAAGTTGTTCCCTTAGAGGTTTCTGCTTCCGGTCCCAGGGAAAAGTCCTCTTTTATAAAGGTCATGAGCCTTATTTAACCAATCAATGGCCTTGGGAGGCTCGTCGTTGAACCTTTAGTTGGGAGATATACCCTCATAGATAGGTTTTTCATGGAGACTCCGAGTTCCAGGCTGAACTTTAATCATTCTTGGTGTCGTCAGACTCTTAACATCTTAAGTCAAGTATTAAAAGAGATTTCTGACTCTGATCACTTGCTGAAGGCAGTGAGATCATTTAAACTGCTGCCATCTCCTCTTTTGCGTCTACAGAAGTTCTACAAGACGGAAGGTGCACATCCTAACCCATCGATCAGGATGTCACACTGGTGGTGCCTCGGAACTGACTAGCTCAGCAAACAGCTGCTTTTATGCTGCCGAGCTATCCATCCTGGAAATGGTCTCAAGGTCATTATTCCAGGCTTGTTCCTGGCTAGACTACTAGTTAAGGGTAGTGTCCTATTTTGCATTTTCTGAGAATCTCAGATTTGACTTATTTGCTCTGGAGCTGTAATTTTTTTTCACCAGTGTGCTTTACTCTGGGTCAACTGTATTCTCCAGCATAGAGATGCAATCATGAGTAAGTTCATGCGCCAGATGGCTAGTTGAGACTTGCTAGCCCTGCGCAATATATCTGTTACTCGACACCCGACCTTGTTCCCACCCTTGGAAGTAGCTGCAGCAGACGAGAAATGGGAGAAGGATAGCCTAGGTACCTTCTTCAGGAGGGCAGCATAGTCCCTCTTTACTGCTCCTTCTCCATCTGAGTCTCCTGCTTCCCCACCAGAGTCTTCACCTCAGCATCGTCAACTGGCTGATGAAGACCTTACCTATCACAAGAAACAAGGAGACTTCTTGCGGTCCTTTTGCTTTAGGGACCACCCCTTCCAAAAGAGCAGAGGACAGCGTGGTGCCCGTTAGAGATGTTAATTCCCCCAACTTACCACCTGTAGGGGGATACCTGCAAAGTCATTGAACGAGGTGTCAGTTCCACGTGGCAGAACCCTGGGCGGTAGAAGTCCTGCGATCAAGGTATCTCATCCTGTACACAGACTTTTGCCCTCTGACTCGGACTCTGATGAACCTGTCATTGTATTTGAGGGGATCAGAGAAATATCTCCTCTTGCAGGGTGAGCTTCACAAGAGGCTGGAGAAGAACGCAATCAAAAAGGTCTTTAACAGGTCTCCAGGATTCTCGGAAGGAGGAAGGCCTGTCATAGACCTTTCCGACTTGAACCAGTTCATTCTCTAAGCCTTGTTCAAGATGAAAATGCCCAGGACAGTCATTCAATGCCCAGGACAGTCATCCTGCTTGTCTGTAGAACTCAAGGATGCTTACTTCCAGATCCCAGTGCATCCAAGGTCAAGGAAGCATCCAAGATTTTCCTTCCAAGGAAGGATCTTGCTGTTCAAGATGTGCTTCAGTTTGTCCATGGTACCAGTAGTCTTCAGCCCTCCCTTGTCTCCAGTCTCCTATTGGGCCAATGCCATGGGGATCACTGGTTCCTGGTATAGCACTGTCTCTACCATGGGGAGAGAAACGCTACAAATGAAACAGTGCGACTCCTATTGATTGTTCTCTTCTTCTTGTCTAAGTTTCTAAACTCTATTCCTTGAAGTAGTAATGAAAACACAGAAAGAGGCAAAAAACAGCGGCACCCTTCAAACTGACAAGCGGTGGCATAGAACACTAACATACCACTAAATTTCTGGTACAGCACTCTCTCTCCCTTGGGGAGAAAAACGCTATAAAGAAACTATGCTGCTCCCATCGATTGGTCTCTTGAAGAAAGTCTGTGAAATGGAGCAAAGCCTTCAGTTCTAGAGTTGATATGGTAAATCATGTCCTCCTGTGTCCATACACTAGAAAAGTACTAGATTTGGAGATATGCTCTACATCCTTAACAAGTCGTGTCTAAAAAAAGGTCTGTTTCGACACACGGCATAGGACCTTGGCTCTCTCTCTCTCTCTCTCTCTCCCCCCCCCACTGGAAGAAGAAAAGAGGAGTTCCTGATCAAATCTTCTTCTAGGGTAAAGCTGATTCCTGTTAAGCCAGCAAAGACAAGATCAAACCTTTCTGGTTCTCCTTCCCCTCACTCTCCTGGCTCTTAGCCATCACTGCCAAGGAACCCATTCCAGTCTCCCCCCTACCACCTTCGAAGGAAGACTTGCCTCGTGACAGTAGTGTCATGTCTTTGAAAGCTTCCAGGAAATCCAGACCGTTCAGGTCTTCCATGCCGGAAGCAAAGGACTCCAAAACGATGCCAAAGTCCTCGACTACCCCTGCCCGTTCGTTTTAGGTAAGGTGATGTGGGAAGGGGGAGGCAAAACATTGATGCTGATAGTTGGGAGTTGCTTGTCTTGCACTTGGCGACTTGGTAGAAATGCAGGGCCAAGTCTTGGGTAGCAGGTGTCCTTTGGGACGGTTACTTGCTACTTTTCCAGGACCGCCGGCCCCCAATCTATAGTCGTGATGGAGTTCCTGATGGAGCCTTCAACATCAACAAATGCCCTGTCTGTAAAAGCAGAGATAAAAGGGATGTTGGAGAAGAATGCACTTGAAGTCACTAGAGACTAGTTTCTAGGCTTCTAAAGTAAGTTCTACCTGTTGGAGATGTTGGCTGTGGGCTGGAGGCTGGTTATCAACCTCTGTCTGCTGAACAAGTTTCAGGATGTAGACAGTACAGTCTGTGCTATCATCTGTCAGAGACCGAGACTTCAGGCTTTCTTTAGACCTGAAGAACTTGTTCA
>NC_090767.1:52506588-52549088 GCF_036898095.1 Palaemon carinicauda | reverse complement strand
ATTTGGACGTGTACTCCCTTATGACATTCAGCCTGATCCTGCCAGTCATCAACAGTGTGTTGTTTGCACCAGGACTCTGGGTGACCCTGGAGTCTTCAAGATTGCCTCATACTGAGTGGTATCCCGATCTGCTTGCTTTTCTGGTCGAGGTCCTGAGAGGACTACCCCTGTGGCCTGCACTTCTCTGTCAGCCACACCTGCAGAGGTAGGCTCCCACCAAATCGTGGAGTCCTTGGCTCTTCTCCTCCGAGTGAAAGGCTTTTCGTGAGGCATTGCACAGGAGATGTCTGGTTATCTCCAGAGGTCCAGTGCATCTGTCTACCAAGCTAAGTGGGTCATCTTCTCTGATTGGTGTCGTAGGAGGCATTTCTTCCTACGTGGATACAAGCCGAGTCGTTTGATTGGGTTATTTATGGGCGAAACCAGTTATGGCTAGCTGCTCGTAGCTGATCACCCTCTCGTCTTCTGGCAGCTGAAGCGATGAGACATCAGTTACAGGCCTCCAGTATTTCATGCTTGTTTAATTTTTCTTTTTTATGTTAATGAATGAATGTGAAAAAAGTGTGTTATGTGTAAGTGTCCTGGTACCGAGGGACATTCTTGTGTAACTTACATGAGCTGCCTTGATGATGGCCAGATCCCCATCTTTTATGTCCTATGTATCGTAGATATAGGTGCTCAACGGAGTCCCCTTTGTGTTGCGTGTAGGGAGTGATCATCCTCCGAGTGGGTGAAGTTCCATGGTTTACGGAAGAAAAGGGCTGAACGTGATCATTCCCCATCAGTTGCTTCGGCTTTGAAGGAGAATAAGAGGTTTATATGTCCTGCTATTCCACATCTTCCCTGGCCCAGTCCTTCATTATTGGGTCTTACTGAAGATACAGTAATACAGGATGGTGACCCTGTTTTTATCTCAAGAGGCCGAGTATTATACTTTTGTCTGTGATCCTCTACTTGCCGTTTAATAGCTGATATTCATCATCCTCATTCGCCATCACCACCCTCAAGCATTCTTGGTTCGTACAAGTACAGTAGCTCTTAATTCTTGACATAGATCTGTTGCGATTTTCCAGAATACATCCCAGAAACCTCTCCTCCGCATGGTAAGTGCACTCGACCTGAATTCACACCAAAGTGCTCACCCCACCATCTTGCTGCTGTGTGCCAACCATCTCGGCAATCACTTAAACATCCTCCATCTCTGTTGATGGGAACGTACAGTACTCCCCTCGCGCCTCTGGGGAGTCAGGCATGCCTCTTACCCCTCAGGGACCATTGGGTCTCTCTTCCCCAGATAAAGAGATTGCATTGGCTTTTTCTCCTAAGAGGTGGTCATCTCAGGAACGAGAAGAGCAGCTTTGTGCGTTTCGTTCAGAGCTCCAACTGAAACTCTGCTCAAGCTTGACAGTGTGTCCACAATCCTAAAATCCATCCCAGCGTTTGTTCTCACAAATCTGCTGAGACCTGTCCGCTATTCTACAATCCGTTGAAATGTGCTACATGTCCTAATGCTCAATGCTCCCCAATTTTTATCAGATGAATGTGCCACTTCCAGTGTGCGCCCCAAGCTCTATGCTTTGTGGGTCATTTTTCTTTCCACAAAGGACTCCGTCTTCCCCTCCAGCCATTAGGTTAGAGCAGTGGTTCTTAACCTTTTTCATCCCATGACCCCCCGGGACTAATCAGAGTATGATTATGACCCCCTATGATAGATTTGGAAATAATGAACCTTGTCAAAGGGTCAAGTAAAAAAAAATTACAGGAAGACCATGGTTTACTCCTATACAATTTTATTGGAAACACCACAGAACAAAAACCTTGAAAAATTCCACTTTCCTAGCCTCTACAAATGCCATAAAATTATAATTTCCAAAGAACTATTCAACATCATACAAAATGGTTTACTCCTATACAATTTTATTGGAAACACCACAGAACAAAAACATTGAAAAATTCCACTTACATAGCCTCTACAAATGCCATAAAATTATTAATTCCAAAGAACTATTCAACACCATACAAAACCTAGCACCTACTTCCCATTCACTCAGTGTGATGGTTGAAATTGTTTTGCAGCCATAAGTCTATCAAAGCGAGGACCAGTGTTCGATTGGCAACACCTCATGTCAGCATCGATGACAAGCCTATTGCGTGCCTTCCTTTTCAGTGCAACCATTGCTGAGAATCCAATCTCGCACTGGTAGGTTGACGGGGACTGAATCAACATGGTTAATGGACGCATCCAGAGAATAGGACAGTAGTCCTTCACTTTCGCTCAAAATGTTGGGAGCTCTTGTTCGGCAAAATCGACTTTAAGCTGAGAATCCTCACGAATTTGATAAAATCCTATCTTAGCAGCAACATCAGTATCACTCATGGCACTATCCTTTACTGAAAAGGGTCTATAGATCCACGCATCAGTACAGCGGTCGTTTAGTCCTGTAAAGTAACTTTCGATGGCGTCATTTACTGCCAAAAGATGAGTAGAGATCTCCTCACGGAAACTACATTCAGCATCTGGCATGGAACCCAGGAGAGTCATCATCTCCGTGAAGAAAGTGATGTCAACGTCCTGAACTCTTTTCTGGTAAAGTTGAATCTTAGACTTGAACGCTGCCACTTTGTCCTGAACTGTGTGCATCATTGTAACGTTTCCTTGGATTGAAGTATTCAGAGAATTTACTTCAGAGAAGAAATCTGCCAAGTAGGCAACCTTTGTTACAAAACAATCATCCTGCATCTTTTCATGAAGAAGATTCTCCTTTGCCGTATGACCACGTTCCAACAGCATTGTTATTTCTTCGCGAAGTTGTAGCACGCGATTTAAAACTTTGCCGCGTGAGAGCCAACGTACCTCTGTATGAAATAGTAGAACAGAAAATTCAGCAGATATCACGTTATTCACGTCACGTATCACGTGACTTGGAGGAGTATCCGATTGAGCTATAATGGGAATTTAACGCTCTTTTGGTAACACTGGCTATGGTTAATATGCAGCAGACCACCCAACTTGTGACCAGTGTTGTACTCATGAAACTGGTAAAAGCCCTACTGGCTATTTCAAATACGTGTATAATGTATATGAAAAATAAATTATTCTCCAGAACCCTTTGTGACCCCTTAAGAAATCCCAAACGACCCCCAGGTTAAGAACCACTGGGTTAGAGGGTGATTCTCACTGTTCTTCCTATTCTGGACAATATTCAAGCATTTGTAGGCTAAACATGATGCTTCATTTATAGGAGGTTCACCCTTGCATCAACATCAATCTTTGTATAGGAAACAACGCTAGGATCCTTATCCTACATTTCCTCGAGTTGCTACTCCTGCCCAGCAGTCACGGCATAGGCTGTTTGCTACTATCCAATATTCAAGACCTTGGTCGCCTCAGGAGCTTCTCTATGTTTATTAACATCTCCTCTTCAGAAAAGGCAGAACACTTTCGAGGAAAGTATAAGTTGACCAAAATTTAATATTTGTTGTACTCCAGTTGAGGAGGATGATAGTCTTTTTTTTTTTTCTCTCTCTCTCTCTCTCTCTCTCCTATGATTCTACCGTTTACCGCGATTTCTCTGGATCGTGTAGCTAGGATTAAACGTTCAATTTCCCTTTTCATCACTTTGACCCAAGCCCCAGAGGTGCGTCTGGAATGAAAGAATAACCTGGGATCTCTTCACATTGTGCGTCTTCCCCCATCACCCTTGACTAGACTCCAGAGTTCCCTCATGAGGTAAAACCTTCCGAATAAGCAGAAGTTGATCCCTTGGAGATTTCTACTTCCAGTCCGGGAGAAGTCTTCTTTTATAAAGGACTTTAGCCTCATACAACCAATCGATGGCCTTGGGGAGGCATGCCTTGAACCAGTAGTTGGAAGATGTGCCCTTATAGATAGTTCCAGGCAGAACCTGAATCTTTCTTGGTGTCATCAGGCTCTTGACATCTTGCATCGGGTATTAAAACAGATTTCTGACAATGATCAGTTGCTGAAGGCAGTGAGATCATTGAAACTGCTGCCATCTCCTCTCTTGCATCAATATAAGTTCTACATGACGGAAGGTGCACATTCTAACCCATCTTAGAATGTGCAATGTGGACACCACGAGTGTCTCAGGACAGTGTAGCTTAGCATTCAGCTGCTTTTATGCTGCCGAGATATCCAACTTAGAAATGGTCTCAAAATTATCTTTCCAGGCTTGTTCCTAGGGTTAGCGTCCTATTTTGCATTTGTTCCGTAACAGAAATACAAACCACACTATTTACATTGGGTTTACTTTCGGCGTAGCTGAAATGACGAGCCAATAGTTTTTAACGAGGGTTAACTACCCCCGCGCTAGTTAGCGGGGGTAGGGGAAGGGGTAGCTTGCTACCCTTCCCCCCCCCCACACACACACCGGTGATTTGCTTCACTTCACTTTTGGCTCCGGCGATGAACAGACGTGTCTGTCCATCATCCTCGTTTGACAGCCTTAATCTTTTTTGCTTTTCCTTCAGCTTGTGTGCGTTTGAAGTTGGCCTCACCCTTGGATATCCATCATGCGCAAGTGCCCTGGTATTGCCGGTCGCCCTTGCGGTACTTTCATGTCTGCGGTGGATATGGATCCTCACAACCTTTGCCCGCAGTGTCGAGGCCGTCGGTGTGATAGAGAAAATAATTGTAGTGAGTGCAGGGAGTGGTCTGCCTCCCAGTGGGAGAAGTTTGGCCGCCGGCGTAAGAAGAAGTCCAAGAGAGACCGTTCTCCTTCTGGGGTTGCCTTGAAGGAGGAAGGCTCTCGGGACTCTTCTTTCGCCGCCCAAACCTCCTCCGAAGCTCCCCCTCGTCCGGCTCCTAAGGAGAGACCGAGTGGGAGCGCAGGCCCTAGTTCTGTTTCCCGACCTTGGGTTGGGGGAGAGGGCGTCGCCTCCCATAGCGGGGCGGCTCCCCCTCCTCCTCCGGGGGAGGTTATTGATAATGATTCGTTGTCTCATGATGATCTCTTTCAGCTTTGGGCTTCCTTGGGGCTGAAGGGCCTTCCCTCCAAGGAAGCCCTGATTGATCTTGTCCAGTTGGGGGCCGCTGTTAAGCAGTCACTGGTGATAGCAGAGGTAGATCCTCTGTCTATCGTCGACGTCGTGGTGACAGAGGCTTCCGACGGGTCGGGGCAAACCTCTGCGGTTCCTGATGAAGATGACGTTGCTGAAGGCTCTCCTCCCCCTTCTGTACATCCTTCGAAGGGGGAGGGGAGTCCCACGGGCTCTTCTGCTGCCAAGCCTCCCTCTCGGGGGAGCGCATTGACTGAGACTCCCCTTCGGAGGACGGATGATCCTGATGACCCTCCTCGTGGCCGCCTTCGCCGTAAGGCTCACCGTCCGCTGCGTCGTAAGGGCCTCCCGTCTCCCTATAAGGGTGCTAAGAGGCGCCTTTTTGAATCTTCTCCTCCTTCCTCCGAGGGGGACTCTCCTCGCCGTAAGCAGCCTGCAGCTCCTGCCTCCTTAGACCTCTCCGGGGATCGATCTCCAACGCCTTCCAGACCTTCCGCCCCTGGTGCAGATGGACAGCAGTCTGACCTCGTCATCCGACGGGCAACGGTCCCTTCGGAGCAAAGGGTTGCCTCCCACGGTTTGGGGGCTTCCCTTGCGCGTCAGGGTTAACCTGTGCGCCCTTCTGCAGTGTTAGCGCACAGGCGCTCTCCTGCTCGTCAGCGTTCCCCTGATCGCCAGTGCTCTCCTGTTCGTCAGCGTTCCCCTGATCGCCAGTGCTCTCCTGTTCGTCAGCACTCTCCTGATGATCGTCGCCCCACTGCTCGCCAGCGCTCTCCTGAGTGCTCCGAACATCCTGCTGTCTCCTGAGTGCCCTTCTGCAGCGTTAGCGCACAGGCGCTCTCCTGCTCGTCAGCGTTCTCCTGATCGCCAGCGCTCTCCTGAGTACTCCGAACATCCTGCTGTTCCTGTTGTGCGCCCTGCGCGCCATCGGTCTCCTGAGCGTTCTAAATCTCCTGCTCGTCAGAGCGCACCTGCGCTCCCAGTTCCTGACATACGCCTTGTGTGCCCACGTTCGCCCGCGCGATCTGGAACTTCGGTTCAGGTCTTGGACAAGGACTCTTCTTCTTCTCGCCCTCGCGATCCTGTTCGCCAGCCTGTTCCAGCACAGCCACGCTTGTGGTCACCTGCGCGTAGTTCTAATGCTACTGTACGCCCTCGCACCCACGCTCCTCCTGTTCCTGAGGCCGTTCGTGAATGTTCGCCTTTGCGCAACGCGCTGGCAGCTTCCACACAGGATTCCACGCGTCGCCTTTCTGCTTGCCAGCGATCACCAGCTCGCCAGCGACCACAGACGCGTCAACGTTCACTTGCTCGTCAGCAATCTCCTGCGCATCAACGATCCCCAGCGCGTCAGCGATCTCCTAAACATCGGGGATCTCCTGACCGCCCGCGTGATCTTTCGCCTGCGCACAACCGCTCTCCTACCCGTCGGCGCCCAGAAGATCTGGAGAGACATGGGTCTCCTTCTTCCAGCTCAACCGCTCGCGGTCGCTTCCCTGCGCGTTCTACGCGCCATCGCTCGCCAACACGCCAGCATGCGCCAACGCGCCATCGCTCGCTTACGCGCCAGCGTTCACCAACGCGTCATTGATCGCCTGCTCGCCATCGATCTCCCACGCGTTACAGGTCCCCTGGACACCATCAACAGATGTCGTTGGAGCGATCTCGTTCGCCCGCGTGCCAACACGTTCCCTCGCCGACGCACCAACGCGCTCACTCGCCAGCTCGCCCTCGCGCTCACGTGCTTGTTCGCCCACGCGTTCACTCGCCCACGCGTTCACTCGCCCACGCGTTCACTCGCCTACACGCCCGCGCGATCGCTCGCCCGCTCGATTGTCTCCGCGCGTTTGCGCACCCGCGCTTCAGCAGCCTCTCGCGCGCGACTCCTTAGTGTCGCCTACGCACGAGCGTCAGCGCGACCCCCGTTCGCGTCGGGTTCCGCAGCTCGCGACAGCAGCAGGGACGGGTGTCGCCAGACCGCAATCAGGATCGCCCCAGCCTAAGCGCAGGTCTCTGTGTCAGGTTAGGGAACACCCATCAGAGAGGTCAGAACAACTTTCTTCCCCTTTTTCTTCACAGACAGGTCCAGTGGTGTCCACTCCGAAGGATCGCCCTATCCCCCTCCCTCCAGTGGGAATTTCGGACTCTGTGTCCGTGACTTGGCAGTCCTGGTTTGGTCTTCTGATGCGGGCGTTAGTGAAGGCTATGAAGCCGGCACTCGCCGATCAAGGACACAAACCAACGACGGCCTCGCCCCCGCTGAAGAGAAGGAGAGGAGTGGACTTCGTGGTGACTTCTCCCAGGGAGAAGCTGGTTCCTAAGAGGTCCGTTAGGAAGGCTCCATCCCCTTAACAGGCGCTTTCTCCTTCTCCTGAAGACGAGGCTTTTCCGTCCTCAGGAGAATCCAGTGAGGTAGCGGTCTCCCCCTCGGCACCAAGGGGGGAGTCGTCTCCTCATGGAGGGGAATCGTCTCGCGTGGAAGGCGCCTTCCAGACCTCTTTGTTGGGGTCGTGTATCCCGCCCAGGAGGGAACCTAAAGACTCCAAGACAGTTCCGAAGTCGTCTTCACGAATTCGTCAGGTTCCAGCTGCTCCCCGGGAGTACGTCCACGCATCTCCCCAGGAAGAGATTCCGGGGACGGGAGACTTGGCTGCCAGTCCGCAGGGAGGAGACCAGCAAGAGTCGGAGCACGCCTTCTGGCAAGTCCTGAGCCTGATGAGGCAACTCGAACGGGTTCATGGATCCCGTGATCGCCCCCCGGGAAGGCAAGGACACGGTCCTGGATCAGGTGTTCGGTACTCAGAAGCCCCCCAAGGCCAGCGTGGCTTTGCCCTGGTCCCAAGGGCTAAATGGTGCCAGAGCCAGGGCCAATGCTCAACTCGCGGGTCTCGCCTCCTCCAGTCGTTCCTCTGCCGGGAACAAACTCCTCCCACCTCCTCATCTCCAGCAGAGGAGGTACTATGAGATCATGGGGGAGTCTAGCCTCGCTCTTCCCCTCCATCATTCAGTAGAAGAGCTCGCTAGGGGAGTTCCCCTTGAGAAGCTCTCCGCCCGGCAGGTGACGTTCTCGGCGTCGGAGATCCTGAGCCATGAGAAGGTCGCGAAGTGCGCCATGCAGGCCACTTCGTGGCTGGATATCTGGCTAGGTTCTCTGGGCATCCTATTGCGCTCCGAGGATCTGTCTAAGGAGACCAATAGGAAGGCCCTGGAGACCTTCCTCCTCTTGGGCACTCGCTCCATCGAGTTCCTGGCACATCAGGTTACTAACCTTTGGGCCAACTCGGTGTTGAAGCGACATGACGCGGTGACCAAGAAGATTCACCCGAAGGTCCCCGCCGTGGATGTCTGCAGGCTCAGGCACGCCTCCCTCCTTGGGGGGAATCTGTTCGAGCCACAGGACATGGAACACACAGCTGAGAGGTGGAGGCAGTTGAGCCAGGACTCCCTCCTCCAAAGGGCCCTTACATCTCGGCCCTATAAGCCTCCAGCACTGCAGCAACCACAGCAGCAGCCTCGCAAGACACCAAAGCAGGCACCGGCAGCTAAGAAAGTGGTGATTAAGCCCCAGCCCTTTCCAGCCAAGGTCAAGAGGGGCGGTAAGTCCTCCAGTGGAGGCAAGACTCCTAGAGGGAGCGGCCGCAGCCGCAAACGCTAGGAGTGGCAGTCCCCCCGCGTGTCCACCTGTGGGGGGATGCCTTCAAAGTTGCGTGCACAGGTGGCAGCAACAAGGGGCCGATGCTTGGACGGTCTCTGTGATCGGCCAAGGCTATCGCATCCCATTCACGAGATCTCTACCTCCCCTGACAGCGAATCCAGTGTCGTTGAGCTCCTATGCCATGGGATCGGTAAAGGGGCTAGCCCTTCGGGCAGAAGTCGAGACCATGCTCAAGAAGGATGCTCTCCAGGTCGTCGTCGACGGCTTCCCAGGCTTTTTCAGTCGACTCTTTCTTGTAAAGAAGGCGTCTGGAGGCTGGAGACCTGTCATCGACCTCTCGGCTCTGAACAAGTTTTTCAAGCAAACTCGGTTCAGCATGGAGACAGCGGACACGGTCAGACTTGCAGTGAGACCACAAGACTTCATTTGCACACTGGATCTAAAGGACGCGTACTTCCAGATCGCAATCCATCCGTCTTCCAGGAAGTACTTGAAATTCAGCCTAGACAGCAAGACCTACCAGTTCAAGGTGCTGTACTTCGGTCTCTCCACAGCACCTCAGGTGTCCCAACGACTGGTTTATCTAGGCATGTTGTTAAGACACCAATCTCCACAAAGCCTTTCCATTAGACGACAGGATAGCAAGGCTGAGGAGGGTGGCGGAACCCTTCCTCAGGCGAGAAGAGCTTCCCGCCCAATCATGGTTGCGTCTCTTAGGTCACCTGTCCTCCCTGGCTCGTCTGGTTCCAAACGGCCGTCTCAGGATGAGATCCCTGCAGTGGCGGCTCAAGTCCCGGTGGAATAGAGGATCCGATTCCCCGGACGTGCAGGTCGCGATAGGACCTTCGGAACAGGCAGACCTGCGGTGGTGGCTGGTCGACGAGAACCTGCGAAAGGGAGTAGATCTTCTCGTCCTCCCCCCGGAGTTGACACTGTTTTCGGACGCTTCCAAAGAAGGGTAGGGGGCGCACATTCTGAACCAGAGGACCTCAGGCCTTTGGTCAGAATCAGAAAAGTACCGGAACATCAACCTGCTATTATTATTATTATTATTACTATCCAAACTACAACCCCAATTGGAAAAGCAAGATGCTATAAGCCCAGGGGCTCCAACAGGGAAAAATAGCCCAGTGAGGAAAGGAAATAAGGAAACAAATAACTGAAGAGAACATATTAACAATAAATCATTCTAAAAAAAGTAACAACGTCATAACAGATATGTCATATATAAACTATTAACAACGTCAAAAACAAATATGTCATATATAAACTATAAAAAGACTCATGTCCGCCTGGTCAACAAAAAAGCATTTGCTCCAACTTTGAACTTTTGAAGTTCTACTGATTCAACAACCCGATTAGGAAGATCATTCCACAACTTGGTAACAGCTGGAATAAAACTTCTAGAGTACTGCGTAGTATTGAGTCTTATGATGGAAAAGGCCTGGCTATTAGAATTAACTGCCTGCCTAGTATTACGAACAGGATAGAATTGTCCAGGGAGATCTGAATGTAAAGGATGGTCAGAGTTATGAAAAATCTTATGTAACATGCATAATGAACTAATTGAACGACGGTGCCAGAGATTAATATCTAGATCAGGAATAAGAAATTTAATAGACCGTAAGTTTCTGTCCAACAAATTAAGATGAGAATCAGCAGCTGAAGACCAGACAGGAGAACAATACTCAAAACAAGGTAGAATAAAAGAATTAAAACACTTCTTCAGAATAGATTGATCACCGAATATCTTAAAAGACTTTCTCAATAAGCCAATTTTTTGTGCAATTGAAGAAGACACAGACCTTATATGTTTCTCAAAAGTAAATTTGCTATCGAGAAACACACCTAAAATTTTGAAAGAGTCATACAAATTTAAAGAAATATTATCAATACTGAGATCCGGATGTTGAGGAGCCACCGTCCTTGACCTACTTACAATCATACTTTGAGTTTTGTTAGGATTCAACTTCATACCCCATAATTTGCACCATGCACTAATTTTAGCTAAATCTCTATTAAGGGATTCACCAACCCTAGATCTACATTCAGGGGATGGAATTGATGCAAAGAGAGTAGCATCATCTGCATATGCAACAAGCTTATTTTCTAGGCCAAACCACATGTCATGTGTATATAGTATGAAAAGTAATGGGCCAAGAACACTACCCTGTGGAACACCGGATATCACATTCCTATACTCACTATGGTGCCCATCAACAACTACTCTTTGAGATCTACTACTTAAAAAATCAATAATAATGCTAAGAAACGACCCACCCACTCCCAACTGTTTCAGTTTGAAAACAAGGGCCTCATGATTAACACGGTCAAAGGCAGCACTAAAATCAAGGCCAATCATACGAACTTCCCGACCACAATCAAGGGATTTCTGTACTGCATTGGAGATTGTAAGAAGGGCATCACATGCTCCAAGGCCTTTACGAAAACCAAATTGCAAACTAGGGAATAGATGATTACCTTCAGCAAACCTATTAAGACGTTTTGCCAGAAGACGTTCAAAAACTTTAGATAATATGGGAGTTATGGAAATTGGGCGGTAATCAGTGGGACTTGAGCTACCACAAACACATTTACATAGAGGAGTAACATTACCAATTCTCCAACAAGTGCTAAAAGCGCCTCTTCTTGCTAACTTGCGCAAAATAACAGATAACTTTGGAGCTAAGAAATCTGCTGTCTTTATAAAAAACAAAGGAAAAATACCATTTGGGTCTACACCTCCATAAGCATCAAGGTCCATCAACAGAGCTTTAATCTCACGAGATCGAAAAGCTAAACTAGTTAGTTTAGCCTCAGGAAAACAGGAATGCTAGAGATGAAAGCCGTCTTTCTGGCTCTTCAACTGTTCCAACGGACCCTGGCGGGTCACTCCGTGGTGGTGATGAGCGACACCACCACGGTAGTGGCTTATATCAACAAGCAGGGAGGGACTTTTTCGCAGCAGCTATCCCATCTTGCAGTAGAGATTCTGAGGTGGACCGAAGTCCACTCGATAACACCATCAGCTCGCTTCATTCCTGGCAAGAGGAATGTGCTCGCCGACAGCCTGAGCAGGGCTTCGCAGATGGTGAGTACTGAGTGGTCTTTGGATCCTCAGATAGCCAACAAAGTCCTGACTTTGTGGGGTTCCCCGACTGTGGATCTGTTCGCGACAGCCTTGAACTTCAAGCTGCCCCTGTACTGCTCCCGAGACCCGGACCCCAAGGCACTCTGGCAAGATGCTTTCCAACAATGGTGGGACAACATAGACGTGTACGCCTTCCCACTGTTCTGTCTGATGAGAATCGTGCTCAACAGGACCAGACTATCGGTCAACTGTTCGATGACTCTGATAGCTCCGTTATGGCATCACGCGGAATGGGTCCCGGACCTTCTGCAGCTCCTGACGGAGCTCCCGAGAGAACTCCCTCCACGACACGAGCTACTCGGACAACCACACTGCAACATCTTTCACAAGGCCGTAGCCTCGCTTCGGCTTCACGCCTGGAGACTATCCAGCGTCTTCTCAGAGAGAAGGGCTTTTCACAACAGGTTGCGGAGAGAATGTCTCGGCACCTGCGAAAGTCCTCTGAGGGAGTCTACCAGGCAAAGTGGAGAGTCTTCTGTGGTTGGTGTAGTGTGAGGGGTATCTCTCCACTCGATGCCACTATTCCAGCAATAGCGGAGTTCCTCGTGTATCTGCGGGAGGAAATGCACCTTTCGGTCTCAGTGGTGAAAGGCTATCGCTCAGCCTTAAGCTTAGCTTTTAGGCTGAAAGTAGTGGACATTTCTTCCTCGCTAGAACTCTCTCTACTCATACGTAGCTATGAGCTTACCTGCCCTCAGTCGGAAGTGAGACCTCCTCCTTGGAACGTGGTTCGGGTTCTCAGGTCTCATAAGAGACCTCCCTTCGAACCATTACGCCAGGCCTCTGATCGCCACCTGTCTTGGAAGACGGCTTTCCTGCTCGCTTTGTCCTCGGCCAAGCGAGTTAGTGAACTTCATGGTCTCTCGTACGACATCGCCCATTCAAGGGGATAGGGGGAGGTAACGTTCAGGTTCGTCCCCGAGTTTGTTGCCAAGACTCAGAATCCTGGAGTGCCGGATCCACGATCTGCGGGAGGAAATGCACCTTTCGGTCTCAGCGGTGAAAGGCTATCGCTCAGCCTTAAGCTTAGCTTTTAGGCTGAAAGTAGTGGACATTTCTTCCTCGCTAGAACTCTCTCTACTCATACGTAGCTATGAGCTTACCTGCCCTCAGTCGGAAGTGAGACCTCCTCCTTGGAACGTGGTTCGGGTTCTCAGGTCTCTTAAGAGACCTCCCTTCGAACCATTACGCCAGGCCTCTGATCGCCACCTGTCTTGGAAGACGGCTTTCCTGCTCGCTTTGGCCTCGGCCAAGCGAGTTAGTGAACTTCATGGTCTCTCGTACGACATCGCCCATTCAAGGGGATGGGGGGAGGTAACGTTCAGGTTCGTCCCCGAGTTTGTTGCCAAGACTCAGAATCCTGGAGTGCCGGATCCACGATTCGACTGTTTCAGGATCGCGAGTCTCCGTTCTGTAACAAGCGACCCAGACCAGCTGCTACAATGTCCAGTGAGGAGTCTGAGGTATTACTTGAAGAGAACAGCTGCAGTTCGTCCTCAAGTGCGAGCATTGTTTGTTAGCACAGGCAGGACGAAGAGGAGGGTCACCAAGAATACCATCTCGGCTTGGATTCGAAGGGTTATCCATCACGCCTTGAATCCGGACCCTCCTCCGTCACGTCGCCCTAGGGCACACGATGTCAGGGGTATTGCTACGTCCCTGGCCTTCAAGAGATACTAATCTGTGATGCAGGTGCTTCAAGCTGGGGTCTGGAAGCGTCAGACGACCTTCACAGCCCATTACTTGCAGGACGTGACCCACAGGAGCCTCGATACCTCTTCTATCGGCCCTGTGGTGGCTGCACAACAGCTGGTCTAACCTCAGGCTCCTTTATGGACAAGTGGCAGTAGGTTGAGGGCGTTGTTACCCGGCTTTAGTCTGCGTGAATGAAAGAGTATGTCTGACCCTTACTTCTTTCTTCATCCTCCCCTCTCTTTGGGAAGCAGCATCCTGGTCTCCGCATAGCTGACCTCAACCTCTGCAGGTAACCCATGCTTCCTTGTGCTCCTAGTATTAAGTTTAATACTGTCGCGTCCCCCATACCCTGACGAGGTGGTATTGGGAACGTCTTATCCTGGATTCCTATCTAAAGGTCTCAAGGTCAACTTCATAGGACGTGTCACTCTCTTTCCTCCACACACAACTTATGTAGCCCACACGTTCCTCGCGAAGCAATGAACTTGTGAGGTGCAGGGGCTCCTTTTCTCAAGTGCTACTCACTGGGAGGTGGAGCCCCCGGGTAAAGCCAAAGTCAGTAAGGCTGGGGACTTTCCGCCCTTCCTAAGGGGTAAGTCACCCAATGTAAATAGCGTGGTTTGTATTTCGGTTACGGAACAAATGACAAATTCGGAGATAATTTGTATTTTTCCTAACCATACAAACCTTAGCTATTTACACATATTTGCCCGCCAGCCCGGTCCCCCAAGTCAAGTCCTACCTCTAAGTGAAGTGAAGCAAATCACCGGTGTGTGGGGGGGGAGGGGTAGCAAGCTACCCCTTCCCCTACCCCTGCTAACTAGCGCGGGGGATGTTAATCCTCGTTAAAAACTATTGGCTCGTCATTTCAGCTACGCCGAAAGTAAACCCAATGTAAATAGCTAAGGTTTGTATGGTTAGGAAAAATACAAATTATCTCCGAATTTGTCATTTTCAAAGAATCTCGGATACGATTATTTGCTTTTGAGCTGTAGTTTATTTTCACCAGTGTGCTTTTTCTGGGTCAACTGTGTTCTACAGCATAGGAATGCTGTCGTGAGTAAGTTCATGCGTCAGATGGCTAGTTGACTTGCTAGGCCTGCGCAATATGTTTGTTACTCAACACCCAACAATGTTCCCACCCTTGGAAGTAGCTGCAGCAGATGAGAAGTGGAAGAAGGATAACCAAGGTACCTTCTTCAAGAAGGCAGTGTCGTCAAACTTTTCTGCTCCTCCTCCACCTAAGGCTCGTGTTTCCCCACCAGAGTCCTCACCTCAGCGTAGTCTGCTGACTGATGATGACCTTACTCATCACAAGAAACAAGGAAACTTCTCCCATTCCTTTTGTTGTAAGGACCACCCTACAAGAAAGTCAAGGACGGCAGGGTGCCCGTTATAGATGACAATTCCCTCAATGTACCACCTGTTGGGGGATACCTGCAAAGTCATTGGACAGGATGGTATTTCCACATGGCATAACCATGGGCGGTATATGTCTTGCGATCACGGTATCTCGTCCCGTTCACAGACAGTTACCCTCCTCTGACTCGGACTCTGATGAACCTGTCCTTGTATTTGAGGGGATCAGAGAATAATATCCTCTTGCAGAGCGATGTTCACAAGATACTGGAGAAGAACGCAATCAAAGAAGTCTTCGACAGGTCTCCAGGATTTTTCAGCATCAACATCTAAGCGGAAAAGCTGACAGGAGGAGGAAGGCCTGTCAAAGACCTTTCCGACAAACCAGTTCATTATGAAAGCCTTGTTCAAGAAAAAAATGCCCAGGACAGTCATTCAGGCTGTTTGACAGGATATGACTTCCTGCTTGTCTGTAGACCTCAAGGATGCTTACTTCTAGATCCCAGTCCATCCAAGGTCGAGGAAGCATTTGAGATTTTCCTTCCAAGGAAGGATCTTGCAGTTCAATATGTTGTGCTTCAGTTTGTCCACAGCACCGCAAGTCTTCAGCCCTCCCTTCACTCCAGTTTCCTCTCGGGCTAACACCATGGGGATCAATGGTTTCTGGTACAGCACTCTACCATGGGAAGAAAAATGCTACAAATGAAACAATGCTACTACTATTGATTGTTCTCTTCGTCTTGTCTATGTTTCTAAATTCTATTCCTTGAATTAGTAATGAAAAAACAGAAAGAGGGAAGGAAAAGCGGCACCCGTTAAACTGACAAGCGATGGCATAGAGCTCTCACACACCACAAGGTTTCTGGTACAGCACTCTCTCTCTCCCATGGGGAGAAAAAGGCTACAAAAGAAACTATGCTGTTCCTATCGATTGGTCTCTTGAGTCTGTGGAATGGATGAAAGCCTTCAGTTTCAGAAAGTTGATATGGTAAATCATGTCCTCCTGTGTCCATAGACTGGAAAAGCACTGGATCTGGAGATATGCTCCACATCCTTGCAAAGTCGCATTTGAAAAAATGAGAAACTCTGGAGGAGGGGTCAGCAATGGGGACCCACTGAACAGGTTCTCTCCTTGAAGTCGCCTTTAGTGATCCGTTCTGATGGTGGGCTGTGTCCTAACTGGATGGCGAGTTCATCCTTTGCCACCATTGGGACTTCAGTGCCTATTGGGTGAAATGCAAGGGCTTCCTCCAGAGAGAAACCAACAGTTACAGAATAATGAGGTGCCCCAGAAGTCTTTGCCACTGTAACGCTACGAGTGACTTCATCGTGAAGAAGGCTGCTGCAACTTTTCTGAATCGGAGCAGCCTGTCTCTAGACGGAAACACTCATGCTTAGACCGTATCGATACTCGTGCTCAAGTGCTGCAGACGACTTTGAGGACCAAGGACCAACTTCTTGAGATTTATCCTTATTCCAAGATGTTGACAAAACTTGAGAAGGTCTTTGTGGTGTAGAGTCTGAGCTGGAGACTATGCCAGTAACAGCTAGTCAAGAAGGTAACACAAAAATCTGATGCCCATGGTGTGTGCCCAGGATGATACCAGGGTAAAGACTTTTGTGAACATTTGTGGAGCTGAAAATTGGCCGAAATAAAGGATTCTATATTTGAATCTTCTTTTCCTTAAACAAAGCAGAGATACTTTCTTGATATTGGATGAAATGGGATTTGAAAGTACAAGTCTTTGAGGTCTATGGACAACAGAAAGTAATTTTGTCTGATTGCTTGTAAGACTGTGCTGGAAGTCTCCATTTTGTATAGTTTTTGAAGAACAAAACCCTTCAGATGAGAAGTTGATGACTAGTCTCGAACCTCTGTCAACTTTTTGATCATGAACAAGTTGCAGTAGAAGCCTGGAGACTTTTCATAGACTTCCTATGGCATTCTTTCCCAGCATAGTGTGAACCTTGTCTTGTAAGAGAAGGTCTTTGACTGACCCCCTCAAGTACAATAACTAGATCTTCGGAATCTGATTGAGAGGAGGGTGACAGTTGGTGAACGGAATGGAATGCCCGGAGCAAAAGACCTCTACCATCCAGAGATCTGCCCCGTAGAGTTGCCACCTTGTCCGGTGACTTGACAGGGGTTCCCCTCAAGTGGTATCATGAGGGTGAGGGGAATGCCTTCCCCAACATGTAAGTAACGTGAACCTCGCCGATCACGACTACAGTACTCCAGTTGAATTGTCCATGGCGACAAAAGGAATGAGACGAGTTGCCCTGTCTTCTGTAATTAGGACAGCCTGGGCTAACTTGGCTTAGTTGATGCCATAAGAGCTTTGTAATTTAAAACTGTTCATTGAAGGAAGGTGGCTTGGCTCACTTTCTCCCACATCTCAACTACTGCTGCGCCTTCTTTAGGAGGAGGGGAAAGATCGGGCATTACGTCAAAGGTGTGTTACACCAAGTCAATGCATCCCGAGACGCCATCTGATAACCAACTTGTTTATCACTGCATCCCGACGCTTGAAGATGCAATTGCTCCACAGGAGGGAACACTGGTGGACCAAAAATTCAAGAGCCTCGGCCAGTTTAAGGGCGAATTCTTCGTACAGTTTCCTTTTCTTTGGATCGGTGAGGTTTTCTGAAACCGCAAAGTAGAAGTCTGTGCCTGACAAATGGTCCAACCATGAACATACTTGCAAGGCCAACATAGCAGTAGTTTCCAAGTTCAAACTCTGAATTCTCTATTCAAGGAGAAATCTTCAGAATCATTTAGAGCTAAATGTCATGATGAGTTTCTGTAATGTCATAAGGTAGCTATGAAGGTTCTTATCCCATTTGGTACACCACATCTTTACAATGTCTCTCCATTCTAAACCATGAGGTTTAGATAAAAACATAGGGGAAGGAAGGCCGCCACCCCTCAAAGACGACCGGCATTGGGTATAGCACTCACTCGCCCCTATGGTTCAAGTACAGCACTGTCTTTCCATGGGATGTAAAAGAGTAGGACTAAAACAATGTCAATTCTATTAATTGGTCTCCTGAACTTTATGACATTTTTCTTTTTTAATCCTTTAAGTAGTAATAAAAACTTCACTCTTTAAAAATGATTCTCCCTCCGGCTGTCAGCAACCCAGAACAAGGATGTACAGTACAATCTGGTAAGAGGAGAAACTGTGCATCTTGCCCTAGCATCCCGTGACCCAAAGAATAACATATAATGGGTCACGTCCCTCCGTGTTGAGTATCGTCATGATATCAGGGTCTATGATTGATTGATTGATTGATTTTAAGGTTTCTAGCATCCTTATCAGGATCTATGAATGACCCTGCGAAGGATATTGTATGGCTTTAACATTTGCACTGAAAGACATGTTCCTTCTTGGAAATAATGTGAGGACTACACTTCTACCTACAGTAAAAAACTACTCGTCAGTAGTTAGTAGTAGGTTGGCCAGGGCACCAGCCACCCGTTAAGATAGTACTGCTAGGGAGGTATTGGGTCCTTTGACTGGCCAGACAGTATTACATTAGATCCCTATCTCTGGTTACATCTAATTTTTCATTTGCCTAAACATATGCACAGAATAGTTTGGCCTATTCTTTACACTTCTCCTTTGTCCTCATACATCTGACAAGACTGAGATTACCGAACAATTCTTCTTCGCTCAAGGGGTTAACTACTGCACTGTAATTGTTCAGTGGGTACTTTCCTCTTAAGGGTGAGGGGAGAAGAAACTCTTTGGCTATGGTAAGCAGCTCTTCCAGGAGGACACTCCAAAATCAAACTATTGTTTTCTAGTCTTGAGTAGTGCCATAGCCTCTGTACCATGGTTTTTCACTGTCTTGGGTTAGAGTTCTCTTGCTTGAGGGTACACTCAGGCACACTATTCTATCTTATTTCTCTTATTCTTTTTTCTTTTTTAAGCTTTTATAGTTTATATGTAAAAGATCTAATTTAATGTTTCTGTTCCAGTTCAAGGTGCTGTGCATTGGCCTGTGAACAGCACCTCAGGTTCTCAGAAGAATTTTCTCCCTAGTGTCAACCTGGGCCCACAGGATTGGCATCTGTCTCCTAAGATACCTGGACGACTTGCTGATCCAAGCAGACTCAGTGGCTACCCTTCTTCAACACCGAGATAGACTCGAAGTTTTTTTACGACCTAGGGATTGTGGTAAACCTCAAGAAGTTGTCCCTGCTGCCATCACAAAGACTAGTCTACCTTGGAATGATCATCGACACCAACCTGCAGAAAGTCTTCCCTTCAGATGATAGGATCCAGAGGCAGAAGTAGTTCGCAAGTCCCTTCCTACAGCGAGACACACTCCCAGCTCAGCGGTGGTTACGTCTCATAGATCACCTATCATCCCTGGAACATCTAGTGCTCAATGGCCGTCTATGAATTCGTTCACTTCAGTGATGGCTGAGGTCCAGGGGGTTTCAACACGAGGGCTCTCCAGATTCGTTGGTCCCCATGGTGTCAGAGCAGAGGACGCACCTAGAATGGTGGGTGACAGATGAGAATCTCTACCGAGAGTCCACCTTTTTGTACTCCCATCGGAATTTATGATTAGATGTATCAAAAGAAGGGTTGGGACCCCATATGTTTTATCACACAACCTCCGGGCTCTGGTCCAAGTCTGAAAGATCTTGGTATATATTCGCAGCACCTTTGCATTGGAGATGCTAAGATGGGCAGAAGACAACTCGGTGTCCCTATCGTCTCGCTTCATTCCAGGCAAAAGGAATGTGCTTGCAGACAACCTGAGCAGAGCAACTCAGATAGTGGGCTTTGAGTGGTCTGTGAATCATCTAGTAGCGAACAAAGTCCTGATTTTGTGGGGTTCCCCGATAGTGGACCTGTTAGCGACATCCCTGAACAACAGATTCTCTCTCTACTATTCCTCTGTCTCGAATCCGCAGGCTCATGGCAAGATGCATTCCAACAATGGTGTGACAACATCGACGTTTACGTCTTACCCCCATTTTGCCTGATGAGGAGGAGGCTCAATAAGGCAAGATCATCCTCCAATCTAGCAGTGACCTTCTTAGCTCCGCCATGGCATCATGTAGAAGAGTTTTTGGACCTTTTTCAGCTACTGACAGAAGTCCTGAGAGTATTCCCTCCATGGCACGACCTGCTCAAATGACCATACGTGAACATTTACCACAAAGATGTAGAGTTTATACTTTTTCACGCCTGAAGGTTATCCAACATCTCGTGCAGAGAGGATTTTCACAATATGTTGCGATGATGATGTCCGGATACCTTCGGGAATCTTCAGCTATAGTCTACCAGGCCAAGTGGAATATCCTCTGTGGTTGGTGTCGTAGAAGGGATATTTCTCCCCTTTATGCCTCCATTTCAGCAATAGTGCATTTCCTCATTTACCTTCAAGAGGAAAAGCTCCTCTCAGTCTCACCGGTGAAAGGCTATCGCTCAGCCTTGAGCCTGGCCTTTAGACTGAAAGGAACAAATATCTCCTCTTTGTTGGAATTCTCCCTCCTCATACGGAGTTTCTAGCTTGTCTCTTGAGTCAGAAGTTGACCTCCTTCATGGAACGTGGTTCGTGTTCTTTGATCTCTGAAGTGGAGCCCCTTACAAACCATTACGCCAGGCATCAGATCTTCACCTGACTCAAAAGACTGTATCCTTCTCGCTTTGGCCTCGGCCAAGAGAGTAAGTGAATTCCATGGTCATTCCCAAGACATCTCCCGTTTAAGGGGATGGGTTTATCGCCAAGACTTAAAATTCGGGAGTAGCGGATCCTAGATTCAGGTCGTTCTAGATTTAAAGTCTCCATAATATAATAGATGACCCGGATCAACTGCTACTTTGTCCAGTGAGGGCCTTGAGAAACTACCTCAGAAGAACTGCAGGAGCTCGCCCCTTAGTGGAAGCACTTTTTGCCAGCATGGAGAAAGTTGAGGGATCACCAAGAACACTTTTTCAGCATGAGTTCGTAAAGTCATAGACTGGGCCTTGAATCCTGATCCTTTTCCTTGGACAAAAAGACCTAGAGCTTATGTTAGGAGCACTGCCACGTCCCTAGCGTTGAAGAACTCTTCTGTGACGCAGGTCCTGCAAGCGTGTGTGTGGAATCATCAAATGACCTTCACCGCCCACTTCCTGCAAGATGTGACCCACAGGAACATGGAGACAATCTCCATTGGACCTGTGGTTGCTGCTCAACAAGTGGTTTAAGCACCTCTAGCTCCTTGATGGACAAGTAGTGTATAGTGGAGGGCAGAGGTTACCTGGGATTAAGTTTGGGATGAATGATAAGAATGACTGGCTCTTCCTTTCTTTCATCTTCCCCTCTCGGGGCACAGCACTTACGGTACTCTGCACGCTGGCCTCCTCTGTCTGCAGGTAATAACCATTTCCCTTGCGTAACCTGGTTTAGAGATATATACTTGTTGCGTCCCCATGCTCCCTGGTTAGAGAGGATTGGCTATGTCTATGGTTGGTTCAAAGATTTATCTCTAAGAATTCTTACCTAGACTAGTCACACTGCTGATATCACACAATCACACAGATTGCTCAGGCTGCTAAAGCGTGCTATGGCACAGATTTTAGCGAAGGGTCAGGGTATTCCTCCTTATGCGTGCGTAGCACGGGTGGGAACCCCAGATCAAAAGCCAGACAGTTGGTTAGGACTCCCACCCACCTAAAGGGTGAGTCTTCCCTAATAAAGAGCAGAAGGTTTGTATTTTGGTGATGGAGCAAATGACAAATTTAAAGTAATTTGTATCGCAATGCAAACCTTTAGCTCTCTCTAAAAATTGGTCCGCCACCACCTATCCCTCTGTGAGTCCTCCCTGCAAGCAAAAATGACGAGACACCACTGGTGTGTGCGTGTGCGGGAGCTTGGTAGCCAGTACTACCTGCTACCTCCCCTCGCTAATTAGTGGCGAGGTAGTTACATCTCAATTGAAAGTCTTATAGCTAGTCTTCCAGCTTTGCCTTAAGTATATTCCCTAATAAAGAGCTCTTGGTTTGTGTGACTAGGAAAAATACAAATTACCTTAAATTTGTTATAATTGTGGGCGAGGCCAGTTACGGCAGTTGAAGAATTATTGAGGGTCTGGAAGCAGCTTGGTATGGCTGCCTCACCCTCACTCGTACTGTATAGGTTTGTATGATGTTCCTCAACACATTGGATGTCAGGTACTGGCCTCCAGTATCTCTTGCTTGTTTGATTGGTTTCTCTATAGTGTTGAAGAATGAGTGTGAAACAAGTGAGTGTTGTGTGTACGTGTCCTGGTACCGAAAGACATCCTTATGTAACCTTCATGAGTCGCCTTAATGTAGATCCTCAGCTTTTGTCTTACGTGTAGAATAGGTGCTCATTGGAGTCCCCTTGTGTTGCGTGTAAGGAGTGGTCACCTTCCCAGTGGGAGAAGTTCCGTGGTCTACGGAAGAAAAAGGCTAAACGTGATCGCTCGCCATCAGTTGCTTCGGCTTTGAAGTAGAATAAGAGGTTTAGATGTCTTTGAAGCCCAGATCTTCCCCTGCCCAGTCCTTCGTTATCAAGTCTTACCCAAAACATACTAACGGAAGATGGTGACAGTGTTTCTATCCCACAAGTCTGACGATTCTACTTTTGTCTTTGATCATTTGACCACCGTTTAACAGATGAGATATATCATCCTCATTCGTCATTACCACCTACAAGCATTCTTGGTTTGTATGAGTAGCTCTTGATTCCCTACAAAGATCCTTGGCGCGATTTTTCAGAATATGTCCCAGAAATCTCTCCTGCACACTGTGTGCACTCAGCTTGAATTTACACCAAAGCAGACACCTCGCCATCTTGCCGCTGTGCACCAACCATCTCGGCACTCGCTTGAACTTCTTCCATCTCCGTTGTTGTGAACCTACTCCCCTCGGGTCTCTGGGAAGTCAGGCATGCCTCATACCCCTCAAGGACCATTTGGTCTCTCTTCCCCAGATAGAGAGATAGCATCAGCTTTTTCTCTTAAGAGGTTGTCATGTCAGGCACATAAAGAGCACTTTTTGTGTCCCATTCGGAGCTCCAACTGAAACTCGGCCCGGTCTTGACAGAGCGTTGACAGCCCTATAATCCATCCCTGCAGTTGCTGTCTCTCAAATCTGCTGAGACGTGTCCGCTATTCTACAATCCATCGAAATGTGCTACACGTCCTAATGTTTGTGTTCTAGGGTTTGTTTATCAGATGAACGCGACACTTCCAATGTATGTCCTCAGCTGTCAGCTCTAAGCCTGGTGGATCATTGTCTTCTCCACAAAGGACTCTGTCTTCCCCTGCAGCTATTAGGTTAGAAGGCGATACTCGTCTTTCTGCATATTCTTGACAATATTCAAATATTCGTAAACATGATGCTTCAGTTATGGGAGGTTCCCCCTTGCCTCAATCTTCGTATAGAAAAAGAGTTTCTCCTCCTGCCCAGCAGTCACAGCATCGGCTGTTTGCTGCTATCCATTGTTCAAGACCTTGGTCACCTCAGGAGCTTCTCCAAGTTTATCAACATCTCCCTGATACCCGCATCTCCACTGTAGAAAAAGGCAGAACACTTTCAAGGAAAGGATAAGTTGACCAAAATTTGAGATTTGTTGTACTTCAGTTGAGGGGGATGATAGTCTTTTTTTCTCCTCTTGAGTTGACAGTTTACCCCTACTTCTCTGGAACGTGTAGCCAGGATAAGACGTTCACGTTCCTCTTCTATCTCTAACCTACACACCAGAGGTGGGTCTGGAATGAGGAATGTTCTGGAGAAGTGAAAGACCTCCCAACTGGTCCATAAGCAGCAGCTTTCTCATACCCAACTTCTCCAGTTAGACCTGGGGTCTCTTTACAATGTGAATCTTCCCCCATCACCATTGACGAGATTCCAGAGTTCCCTCTCGAGGTAGAACCTTCCGAACAAGCAGAAGCTGTTCCCTTAGTGGTTTTTACTTCTGGTCCGGGGGAAAAGTCTTCTTTTATAAAGGTCATGAGCCTCATTCGACCAATCAATGGCCTTGGGGAGGCTCGTCTTGAACCTGTAGTTGGGAGATATACCCTTATAGATAGGTTTTCTTAGAGACTCAGAGTTCTAGGCAGAACCTGAATATTTCTTGGTGTCATCAGGCTCTTGACATCTTACGTCAAGTATTAAAACAGATTTCTGACTCTGATCGCTTGCTGAAGGCAGCGAGATCATTGAAACTGCTGCCATCTCCTCTTTTGCATCAACATAAGTTCAACATGACAAAGTGCACATCCTATCGATCAGGATGTTGCACCATTGACACAGGCGGTGTCTCAGAACTGTGTAGCTCGGCAATCAGCTGCTTTTTATGCTGCCGAGCTATCCATCTTAGAAATAGTCTCGATGGCATCTTTCCAGGCTTCTTTCTGGCTAGACTACTAGTTATGGGCAGCGTCCTATTTTGTATTTCCTGAGAATCTCCGATTCGACTATTTTCTCCGGAACTGTAGTTTTTTGTACCAGTGTGCTTTTCTCTGAGTCAGCTGTATTCTCCAGCGTAGAGATGCTGTCGTGAGTAAGTTTATGAGCCAGATGGCTAGTTGAGACTCGCTAGCCTGTTACTCAACACCCAACCTTGTTTTCACACTTGGAAAGTATCTGCAGCAGCTGAGAAGTGAGAGAAGGATAGCCAAGGTACTTTCTTCAGGATGGCAGCGTTGTCACCCTTTTCTGCTCCTCCTCTACCTGAGGCTCATGCTTCCCCACCAGAGCCCTCACTTCAGCATTGTCTGCTGGCTCATCACAAGTAACAAGAAAATTTCTCACAGTCCTTTTGCTGTAGGGGGACCACCCCTTCCAAAAGAGTCGAGGACGGCATGGTGCCCTTTAGAGATGGCAATTCCCCTAACGTACCACCTGTTGGGGGATACCTGCAAAGTCATTGGACAAGGGTGCATTTCCACTTGGCAGAACCATGGGCGGTAGAAGTCCTGCGATCACTGGATCTTGTCCCATCAGACTCTGATGAACCCGTCATAATATTTGAGGGGATCAGAGAAATATCTCCTCTTGCAGGGCGAGCTTTACAAGATGCTGGAGAAGAACGCAGTTAAATTAGTCTTGGACAGGTCTCCAGGATTCTTCAGCAACATCTTTTAAGTGGAAAAGCTAACAGAATGAAGAAGGCCTGTCATAGACCTTTCCGACTTGAAGCAGTTAAATCTCAAATCATTGTTCAAGAAAAAAATGCCCAGGACAGTCATACATGCTGTTTGACAGGATATGACTTCCTGCTTGTCTGTAGACCTCAAGGATGCTTACTTCTAGATCCCAGTCCAGCCAAGGTCAAGGAAGCATATGAGATTTTCCTTCCATGGAAGGATCTTAAAGTTCAAGATATTGTGCTTCAGTTTGTCCATGGCACCATAAGTTTTCAGCCCTCCCTTCACTCCAGTTTCCTCTCGGGCTAACACCATGGGGATCAATGGTTTCTGGTACAGCACTCTCTACCATGGGAAGAAAAATGCCTTAGGGTGAGTTTAGGATACGGCAGTCTAATGGGGGTCCAGAGGGAGCCTTAGGGTGAGTTTAGGATACGGCAGTCTAATGGGGGTCCAGAGGGAGCCTTAGGGTGAGTTTAGGATACGGCAGTCTAATGGGGGTCCAGAGGGAGCCTTAGGGTGAGTTTAGGATACGGCAGTCTAATGGGGGTCCAGAGGGAGCCTTAGGGTGAGTTTAGGCTACGGCAGTCTAATGGGGGTCCAGAGGGAGCCTTAGGGTGAGTTTAGGCTACGGCAGTCTAATGGGGGTCCAGAGGGAGCGTTAGGGTGAGTTTAGGCTACGGCAGTCTAATGGGGGTCCAGAGGGAGCGTTAGGGTGAGCTTAGGCTACGGCAGTCTAATGGGGGTCCAGAGGGAGCGTTAGGGTGAGCTTAGGCTACGGCAGTCTAATGGGGGTCCAGAGGGAGCGTTAGGGTGAGCTTAGGCTACGGCAGTCTAATGGGGGTCCAGAGGGAGCGTTAGGGTGAGCTTAGGCTACGGCAGTCTAATGGGGGTCCAGAGGGAGTCTTAGGGTGAGCTTAGGCTACGGCAGTCTAATGGGGGGTCCAGAGGGAGTCTTAGGGTAAGCTTAGGCTACGGCAGTCTAATGGGGGTCCAGAGGGAGTCTTAGGGTGAGCTTAGGATACGGCAGTCTAATGGGGGTCCAGAGGGAGTCTTAGGGTGAGTTTAGGATACGGCAGTCTAATGGGGGTCCAGAGGGAGTCTTAGGGTGAGTTTAGGATACGGCAGTCTAATGGGGGTCCAGAGGGAGTCTTAGGGTGAGTTTAGGATACGGCAGTCTAATGGGGGTCCAGAGGGAGTCTTAGGGTGAGTTTAGGATACGGCAGTCTAATGGGGGTCCAGAGGGAGTCTTAGGGTGAGTTTAGGATACGGCAGTCTAATGGGGGTCCAGAGGGAGTCTTAGGGTAAGTTTAGGATACGGCAGTCTAATGGGGGTCCAGAGGGAGCCTAAGGGTGAGTTTAGGATACGGCAGTCTAATGGGGTCCAGAGGGAGTCTTAGGGTGAGTTTAGGATACGGCAGTCTAATGGGGTCCAGAGGGAGTCTTAGGGTGAGTTTAGGATACGGCAGTCTAATGGGGGTCCAGAGGGAGTCTTAGGGTGAGTTTAGGATACGGCAGTCTAATGGGGGTCCAGAGGGAGTCTTAGGGTGAGTTTAGGATACGGCAGTCTAATGGGGGTCCAGAGGGAGTCTTAGGGTAAGCTTAGGCTACGGCAGTCTAATGGGGGTCCAGAGGGAGTGTTAGGGTAAGCTTAGGCTACGGCAGTCTAATGGGGGTCCAGAGGGAGTGTTAGGGTAAGCTTAGGATACGGCAGTCTAATGGGGGTCCAGAGGGAGTGTTAGGGTAAGCTTAGGATACGGCAGTCTAATGGGGGTCCAGAGGGAGTGTTAGGGTAAGCTTAGGCTACGGCAGTCTAATGGGGGTCCAGAGGGAGTCTTAGGGTAAGCTTAGGCTACGGCAGTCTAATGGGGGTCCAGAGGGAGTCTTAGGGTAAGCTTAGGCTACGGCAGTCTAATGGGGGTCCAGAGGGAGTGTTAGGGTAAGCTTAGGATACGGCAGTCTAATGGGGGTCCAGAGTAACCTAGGATACGGCAGTCTAATGGGGGTCCAGAGGGAGTGTTAGGGTAAGCTTAGGCTACGGCAGTCTAATGGGGGTCCAGAGGGAGTGTTAGGGTGAGCTTAGGCTACGGCAGTCTAATGGGGGTCCAGAGGGAGTGTTAGGGTGAGCTTAGGCTACGGCAGTCTAATGGGGGTCCAGAGGGAGTGTTAGGGTGAGCTTAGGCTACGGCAGTCTAATGGGGGTCCAGAGGGAGTGTTAGGGTGAGCTTAGGCTACGGCAGTCTAATGGGGGTCCAGAGGGAGTGTTAGGGTGAGCTTAGGCTACGGCAGTCTGATGGGGGGTCCAGAGGGAGTGTTAGGGTGAGCTTAGGCTACGGCAGTCTGATGGGGGGTCCAGAGGGAGTGTTAGGGTGAGCTTAGGCTACGGCAGTCTGATGGGGGGTCCAGAGGGAGTGTTAGGGTGAGCTTAGGCTACGGCAGTCTGATGGGGGGTCCAGAGGGAGTGTTAGGGTGAGCTTAGGCTACGGCAGTCTGATGGGGGGTCCAGAGGGAGTCTTAGGGTGAGCTTAGGCTACGGCAGTCTGATGGGGGGTCCAGAGGGAGTCTTAGGGTGAGCTTAGGCTACGGCAGTCTGATGGGGGGTCCAGAGGGAGTCTTAGGGTGAGCTTAGGCTACGGCAGTCTGATGGGGGGTCCAGAGGGAGTCTTAGGGTGAGCTTAGGCTACGGCAGTCTGATGGGGGGTCCAGAGGGAGTCTTAGGGTGAGCTTAGGCTACGGCAGTCTGATGGGGGGTCCAGAGGGAGTCTTAGGGTGAGCTTAGGCTACGGCAGTCTGATGGGGGGTCCAGAGGGAGTCTTAGGGTGAGCTTAGGCTACGGCAGTCTGATGGGGGGTCCAGAGGGAGTCTTAGGGTGAGCTTAGGCTACGGCAGTCTGATGGGGGGTCCAGAGGGAGTCTTAGGGTGAGCTTAGGCTACGGCAGTCTGATGGGGGGTCCAGAGGGAGTCTTAGGGTGAGCTTAGGCTACGGCAGTCTGATGGGGGGTCCAGAGGGAGTCTTAGGGTGAGCTTAGGCTACGGCAGTCTGATGGGGGGTCCAGAGGGAGTCTTAGGGTGAGCTTAGGCTACGGCAGTCTGATGGGGGGTCCAGAGGGAGTCTTAGGGTGAGCTTAGGCTACGGCAGTCTGATGGGGGGTCCAGAGGGAGTCTTAGGGTGAGCTTAGGCTACGGCAGTCTGATGGGGGGTCCAGAGGGAGTCTTAGGGTGAGCTTAGGCTACGGCAGTCTGATGGGGGGTCCAGAGGGAGTCTTAGGGTGAGCTTAGGCTACGGCAGTCTGATGGGGGGTCCAGAGGGAGTCTTAGGGTGAGCTTAGGCTACGGCAGTCTGATGGGGGGTCCAGAGGGAGTCTTAGGGTGAGCTTAGGCTACGGCAGTCTGATGGGGGGTCCAGAGGGAGTCTTAGGGTGAGCTTAGGCTACGGCAGTCTGATGGGGGGTCCAGAGGGAGTCTTAGGGTGAGCTTAGGCTACGGCAGTCTGATGGGGGGTCCAGAGGGAGTCTTAGGGTGAGCTTAGGCTACGGCAGTCTGATGGGGGGTCCAGAGGGAGTCTTAGGGTGAGCTTAGGCTACGGCAGTCTGATGGGGGGTCCAGAGGGAGTCTTAGGGTGAGCTTAGGCTACGGCAGTCTGATGGGGGGTCCAGAGGGAGTCTTAGGGTGAGCTTAGGCTACGGCAGTCTGATGGGGGGTCCAGAGGGAGTCTTAGGGTGAGCTTAGGCTACGGCAGTCTGATGGGGGGTCCAGAGGGAGTCTTAGGGTGAGCTTAGGCTACGGCAGTCTGATGGGGGGTCCAGAGGGAGTCTTAGGGTGAGCTTAGGCTACGGCAGTCTGATGGGGGGTCCAGAGGGAGTCTTAGGGTGAGCTTAGGCTACGGCAGTCTGATGGGGGGTCCAGAGGGAGTCTTAGGGTGAGCTTAGGCTACGGCAGTCTGATGGGGGGTCCAGAGGGAGTCTTAGGGTGAGCTTAGGCTACGGCAGTCTGATGGGGGGTCCAGAGGGAGTCTTAGGGTGAGCTTAGGCTACGGCAGTCTGATGGGGGGTCCAGAGGGAGTCTTAGGGTGAGCTTAGGCTACGGCAGTCTGATGGGGGGTCCAGAGGGAGTCTTAGGGTGAGCTTAGGCTACGGCAGTCTGATGGGGGGTCCAGAGGGAGTCTTAGGGTGAGCTTAGGCTACGGCAGTCTGATGGGGGGTCCAGAGGGAGTCTTAGGGTGAGCTTAGGCTACGGCAGTCTGATGGGGGGTCCAGAGGGAGTCTTAGGGTGAGCTTAGGCTACGGCAGTCTGATGGGGGGTCCAGAGGGAGTCTTAGGGTGAGCTTAGGCTACGGCAGTCTGATGGGGGGTCCAGAGGGAGTCTTAGGGTGAGCTTAGGCTACGGCAGTCTGATGGGGGGTCCAGAGGGAGTCTTAGGGTGAGCTTAGGCTACGGCAGTCTGATGGGGGGTCCAGAGGGAGTCTTAGGGTGAGCTTAGGCTACGGCAGTCTGATGGGGGGTCCAGAGGGAGTCTTAGGGTGAGCTTAGGCTACGGCAGTCTGATGGGGGGTCCAGAGGGAGTCTTAGGGTGAGCTTAGGCTACGGCAGTCTGATGGGGGGTCCAGAGGGAGTCTTAGGGTGAGCTTAGGCTACGGCAGTCTGATGGGGGGTCCAGAGGGAGTCTTAGGGTGAGCTTAGGCTACGGCAGTCTGATGGGGGGTCCAGAGGGAGTCTTAGGGTGAGCTTAGGCTACGGCAGTCTGATGGGGGGTCCAGAGGGAGTCTTAGGGTGAGCTTAGGCTACGGCAGTCTGATGGGGGGTCCAGAGGGAGTCTTAGGGTGAGCTTAGGCTACGGCAGTCTGATGGGGGGTCCAGAGGGAGTCTTAGGGTGAGCTTAGGCTACGGCAGTCTGATGGGGGGTCCAGAGGGAGTCTTAGGGTGAGCTTAGGCTACGGCAGTCTGATGGGGGGTCCAGAGGGAGTCTTAGGGTGAGCTTAGGCTACGGCAGTCTGATGGGGGGTCCAGAGGGAGTCTTAGGGTGAGCTTAGGCTACGGCAGTCTGATGGGGGGTCCAGAGGGAGTCTTAGGGTGAGCTTAGGCTACGGCAGTCTGATGGGGGGTCCAGAGGGAGTCTTAGGGTGAGCTTAGGCTACGGCAGTCTGATGGGGGGTCCAGAGGGAGTCTTAGGGTGAGCTTAGGCTACGGCAGTCTGATGGGGGGTCCAGAGGGAGTCTTAGGGTGAGCTTAGGCTACGGCAGTCTGATGGGGGGTCCAGAGGGAGTCTTAGGGTAAGCTTAGGCTACGGCAGTCTGATGGGGGGTCCAGAGGGAGTCTTAGGGTAAGCTTAGGCTACGGCAGTCTAATGGGGGGTCCAGAGGGAGTCTTAGGGTAAGCTTAGGCTACGGCAGTCTAATGGGGGTCCAGAGGGAGTCTTAGGGTAAGCTTAGGCTACGGCAGTCTAATGGGGGTCCAGAGGGAGTCTTAGGGTAAGCTTAGGCTACGGCAGTCTAATGGGGGTCCAGAGGGAGTCTTAGGGTAAGCTTAGGCTACGGCAGTCTAATGGGGGTCCAGAGGGAGTCTTAGGGTAAGCTTAGGCTACGGCAGTCTAATGGGGGTCCAGAGGGAGTCTTAGGGTAAGCTTAGGCTACGGCAGTCTAATGGGGGTCCAGAGGGAGTCTTAGGGTAAGCTTAGGCTACGGCAGTCTAATGGGGGTCCAGAGGGAGTCTTAGGGTAAGCTTAGGCTACGGCAGTCTAATGGGGGTCCAGAGGGAGTCTTAGGGTAAGCTTAGGCTACGGCAGTCTAATGGGGGTCCAGAGGGAGTCTTAGGGTAAGCTTAGGCTACGGCAGTCTAATGGGGGTCCAGAGGGAGTCTTAGGGTAAGCTTAGGCTACGGCAGTCTAATGGGGGTCCAGAGGGAGTCTTAGGGTAAGCTTAGGCTACGGCAGTCTAATGGGGGTCCAGAGGGAGTCTTAGGGTAAGCTTAGGCTACGGCAGTCTAATGGGGGTCCAGAGGGAGTCTTAGGGTAAGCTTAGGCTACGGCAGTCTAATGGGGGTCCAGAGGGAGTCTTAGGGTAAGCTTAGGCTACGGCAGTCTAATGGGGGTCCAGAGGGAGTCTTAGGGTAAGCTTAGGCTACGGCAGTCTAATGGGGGTCCAGAGGGAGTCTTAGGGTAAGCTTAGGCTACGGCAGTCTAATGGGGGTCCAGAGGGAGTCTTAGGGTAAGCTTAGGCTACGGCAGTCTAATGGGGGTCCAGAGGGAGTCTTAGGGTAAGCTTAGGCTACGGCAGTCTAATGGGGGTCCAGAGGGAGTCTTAGGGTAAGCTTAGGCTACGGCAGTCTAATGGGGGTCCAGAGGGAGTCTTAGGGTAAGCTTAGGCTACGGCAGTCTAATGGGGGTCCAGAGGGAGTCTTAGGGTAAGCTTAGGCTACGGCAGTCTAATGGGGGTCCAGAGGGAGTCTTAGGGTAAGCTTAGGCTACGGCAGTCTAATGGGGGTCCAGAGGGAGTCTTAGGGTAAGCTTAGGCTACGGCAGTCTAATGGGGGTCCAGAGGGAGTCCTTAGGGTAAGCTTAGGCTACGGCAGTCTAATGGGGGTCCAGAGGGAGCCTTAGGGTAAGCTTAGGCTACGGCAGTCTAATGGGGGTCCAGAGGGAGCCTTAGGGTAAGCTTAGGCTACGGCAGTCTAATGGGGGTCCAGAGGGAGCCTTAGGGTAAGCTTAGGCTACGGCAGTCTAATGGGGGTCCAGAGGGAGCCTTAGGGTAAGCTTAGGCTACGGCAGTCTAATGGGGGTCCAGAGGGAGCCTTAGGGTAAGCTTAGGCTACGGCAGTCTAATGGGGGTCCAGAGGGAGCCTTAGGGTAAGCTTAGGCTACGGCAGTCTAATGGGGGTCCAGAGGGAGCCTTAGGGTAAGCTTAGGCTACGGCAGTCTAATGGGGGTCCAGAGGGAGCCTTAGGGTAAGCTTAGGCTACGGCAGTCTAATGGGGGTCCAGAGGGAGCCTTAGGGTAAGCTTAGGCTACGGCAGTCTAATGGGGGTCCAGAGGGAGCCTTAGGGTAAGCTTAGGCTACGGCAGTCTAATGGGGGTCCAGAGGGAGCCTTAGGGTAAGCTTAGGCTACGGCAGTCTAATGGGGGTCCAGAGGGAGCCTTAGGGTAAGCTTAGGCTACGGCAGTCTAATGGGGGTCCAGAGGGAGCCTTAGGGTAAGCTTAGGCTACGGCAGTCTAATGGGGGTCCAGAGGGAGCCTTAGGGTAAGCTTAGGCTACGGCAGTCTAATGGGGGTCCAGAGGGAGCCTTAGGGTAAGCTTAGGCTACGGCAGTCTAATGGGGGTCCAGAGGGAGCCTTAGGGTAAGCTTAGGCTACGGCAGTCTAATGGGGGTCCAGAGGGAGCCTTAGGGTAAGCTTAGGCTACGGCAGTCTAATGGGGGTCCAGAGGGAGCCTTAGGGTAAGCTTAGGCTACGGCAGTCTAATGGGGGTCCAGAGGGAGCCTTAGGGTAAGCTTAGGCTACGGCAGTCTAATGGGGGTCCAGAGGGAGCCTTAGGGTAAGCTTAGGCTACGGCAGTCTAATGGGGGTCCAGAGGGAGCCTTAGGGTAAGCTTAGGCTACGGCAGTCTAATGGGGGTCCAGAGGGAGCCTTAGGGTAAGCTTAGGCTACGGCAGTCTAATGGGGGTCCAGAGGGAGCCTTAGGGTAAGCTTAGGCTACGGCAGTCTAATGGGGGTCCAGAGGGAGCCTTAGGGTAAGCTTAGGCTACGGCAGTCTAATGGGGGTCCAGAGGGAGCCTTAGGGTAAGCTTAGGCTACGGCAGTCTAATGGGGGTCCAGAGGGAGCCTTAGGGTAAGCTTAGGCTACGGCAGTCTAATGGGGGTCCAGAGGGAGCCTTAGGGTAAGCTTAGGCTACGGCAGTCTAATGGGGGTCCAGAGGGAGCCTTAGGGTAAGCTTAGGCTACGGCAGTCTAATGGGGGTCCAGAGGGAGCCTTAGGGTAAGCTTAGGCTACGGCAGTCTAATGGGGGTCCAGAGGGAGCCTTAGGGTAAGCTTAGGCTACGGCAGTCTAATGGGGGTCCAGAGGGAGCCTTAGGGTAAGCTTAGGCTACGGCAGTCTAATGGGGGTCCAGAGGGAGCCTTAGGGTAAGCTTAGGCTACGGCAGTCTAATGGGGGTCCAGAGGGAGCCTTAGGGTAAGCTTAGGCTACGGCAGTCTAATGGGGGTCCAGAGGGAGCCTTAGGGTAAGCTTAGGCTACGGCAGTCTAATGGGGGTCCAGAGGGAGCCTTAGGGTAAGCTTAGGCTACGGCAGTCTAATGGGGGTCCAGAGGGAGCCTTAGGGTAAGCTTAGGCTACGGCAGTCTAATGGGGGTCCAGAGGGAGCCTTAGGGTAAGCTTAGGCTACGGCAGTCTAATGGGGGTCCAGAGGGAGCCTTAGGGTAAGCTTAGGCTACGGCAGTCTAATGGGGGTCCAGAGGGAGCCTTAGGGTAAGCTTAGGCTACGGCAGTCTAATGGGGGTCCAGAGGGAGCCTTAGGGTAAGCTTAGGCTACGGCAGTCTAATGGGGGTCCAGAGGGAGCCTTAGGGTAAGCTTAGGCTACGGCAGTCTAATGGGGGTCCAGAGGGAGCCTTAGGGTAAGCTTAGGCTACGGCAGTCTAATGGGGGTCCAGAGGGAGCCTTAGGGTAAGCTTAGGCTACGGCAGTCTAATGGGGGTCCAGAGGGAGCCTTAGGGTAAGCTTAGGCTACGGCAGTCTAATGGGGGTCCAGAGGGAGCCTTAGGGTAAGCTTAGGCTACGGCAGTCTAATGGGGGTCCAGAGGGAGCCTTAGGGTAAGCTTAGGCTACGGCAGTCTAATGGGGGTCCAGAGGGAGCCTTAGGGTAAGCTTAGGCTACGGCAGTCTAATGGGGGTCCAGAGGGAGCCTTAGGGTAAGCTTAGGCTACGGCAGTCTAATGGGGGTCCAGAGGGAGCCTTAGGGTAAGCTTAGGCTACGGCAGTCTAATGGGGGTCCAGAGGGAGCCTTAGGGTAAGCTTAGGCTACGGCAGTCTAATGGGGGTCCAGAGGGAGCCTTAGGGTAAGCTTAGGCTACGGCAGTCTAATGGGGGTCCAGAGGGAGCCTTAGGGTAAGCTTAGGCTACGGCAGTCTAATGGGGGTCCAGAGGGAGCCTTAGGGTAAGCTTAGGCTACGGCAGTCTAATGGGGGTCCAGAGGGAGCCTTAGGGTAAGCTTAGGCTACGGCAGTCTAATGGGGGTCCAGAGGGAGCCTTAGGGTAAGCTTAGGCTACGGCAGTCTAATGGGGGTCCAGAGGGAGCCTTAGGGTAAGCTTAGGCTACGGCAGTCTAATGGGGGTCCAGAGGGAGCCTTAGGGTAAGCTTAGGCTACGGCAGTCTAATGGGGGTCCAGAGGGAGCCTAAGGGTAAGCTTAGGCTACGGCAGTCTAATGGGGGTCCAGAGGGAGCCTAGGGTAAGCTTAGGCTACGGCAGTCTAATGGGGGTCCAGAGGGAGCCTAGGGTAAGCTTAGGCTACGGCAGTCTAATGGGGGTCCAGAGGGAGCCTAAGGGTAAGCTTAGGCTACGGCAGTCTAATGGGGGTCCAGAGGGAGCCTTAGGGTAAGCTTAGGCTACGGCAGTCTAATGGGGGTCCAGAGGGAGCCTAAGGGTAAGCTTAGGCTACGGCAGTCTAATGGGGGTCCAGAGGGAGCCTTAGGGTAAGCTTAGGATACGGCAGTCTAATGGGGGTCCAGAGGGAGCCTAAGGGTAAGCTTAGGATACGGCAGTCTAATGGGGGTCCAGAGGGAGCCTTAGGGTAAGCTTAGGATACGGCAGTCTAATGGGGGTCCAGAGGGAGCCTAAGGGTAAGCTTAGGATACGGCAGTCTAATGGGGGTCCAGAGGGAGCCTTAGGGTAAGCTTAGGATACGGCAGTCTAATGGGGGTCCAGAGGGAGCCTTAGGGTAAGCTTAGGATACGGCAGTCTAATGGGGGTCCAGAGGGAGCCTAAGGGTAAGCTTAGGATACGGCAGTCTAATGGGGGTCCAGAGGGAGCCTTAGGGTAAGCTTAGGATACGGCAGTCTAATGGGGGTCCAGAGGGAGCCTAAGGGTAAGCTTAGGATACGGCAGTCTAATGGGGGTCCAGAGGGAGCCTAAGGGTAAGCTTAGGATACGGCAGTCTAATGGGGGTCCAGAGGGAGCCTTAGGGTAAGCTTAGGATACGGCAGTCTAATGGGGGTCCAGAGGGAGCCTTAGGGTAAGCTTAGGATACGGCAGTCTAATGGGGGTCCAGAGGGAGCCTAGGGTAAGCTTAGGATACGGCAGTCTAATGGGGGTCCAGAGGGAGCCTTAGGGTAAGCTTAGGATACGGCAGTCTAATGGGGGTCCAGAGGGAGCCTTAGGGTAAGCTTAGGATACGGCAGTCTAATGGGGGTCCAGAGGGAGCCTTAGGGTAAGCTTAGGATACGGCAGTCTAATGGGGGTCCAGAGGGAGCCTTAGGGTAAGCTTAGGATACGGCAGTCTAATGGGGGTCCAGAGGGAGCCTAAGGGTAAGCTTAGGATACGGCAGTCTAATGGGGGTCCAGAGGGAGCCTAAGGGTAAGCTTAGGATACGGCAGTCTAATGGGGGTCCAGAGGGAGCCTTAGGGTAAGCTTAGGATACGGCAGTCTAATGGGGGTCCAGAGGGAGCCTTAGGGTAAGCTTAGGATACGGCAGTCTAATGGGGGTCCAGAGGGAGCCTTAGGGTAAGCTTAGGATACGGCAGTCTAATGGGGGTCCAGAGGGAGCCTTAGGGTAAGCTTAGGATACGGCAGTCTAATGGGGGTCCAGAGGGAGCCTTAGGGTAAGCTTAGGATACGGCAGTCTAATGGGGGTCCAGAGGGAGCCTTAGGGTAAGCTTAGGATACGGCAGTCTAATGGGGGTCCAGAGGGAGCCTTAGGGTAAGCTTAGGATACGGCAGTCTAATGGGGGTCCAGAGGGAGCCTTAGGGTAAGCTTAGGATACGGCAGTCTAATGGGGGTCCAGAGGGAGCCTTAGGGTAAGCTTAGGATACGGCAGTCTAATGGGGGTCCAGAGGGAGCCTTAGGGTAAGCTTAGGATACGGCAGTCTAATGGGGGTCCAGAGGGAGCCTTAGGGTAAGCTTAGGATACGGCAGTCTAATGGGGGTCCAGAGGGAGCCTTAGGGTAAGCTTAGGATACGGCAGTCTAATGGGGGTCCAGAGGGAGCCTTAGGGTAAGCTTAGGATACGGCAGTCTAATGGGGGTCCAGAGGGAGCCTTAGGGTAAGCTTAGGATACGGCAGTCTAATGGGGGTCCAGAGGGAGCCTTAGGGTAAGCTTAGGATACGGCAGTCTAATGGGGGTCCAGAGGGAGCCTTAGGGTAAGCTTAGGATACGGCAGTCTAATGGGGGTCCAGAGGGAGCCTAAGGGTAAGCTTAGGATACGGCAGTCTAATGGGGGTCCAGAGGGAGCCTAAGGGTAAGCTTAGGATACGGCAGTCTAATGGGGGTCCAGAGGGAGCCTAAGGGTAAGCTTAGGATACGGCAGTCTAATGGGGGTCCAGAGGGAGCCTAAGGGTAAGCTTAGGATACGGCAGTCTAATGGGGGTCCAGAGGGAGCCTAAGGGTAAGCTTAGGATACGGCAGTCTAATGGGGGTCCAGAGGGAGCCTAAGGGTAAGCTTAGGATACGGCAGTCTAATGGGGGTCCAGAGGGAGCCTAAGGGTAAGCTTAGGATACGGCAGTCTAATGGGGGTCCAGAGGGAGCCTAAGGGTAAGCTTAGGATACGGCAGTCTAATGGGGGTCCAGAGGGAGCCTAAGGGTAAGCTTAGGATACGGCAGTCTAATGGGGGTCCAGAGGGAGCCTAAGGGTAAGCTTAGGATACGGCAGTCTAATGGGGGTCCAGAGGGAGCCTAAGGGTAAGCTTAGGATACGGCAGTCTAATGGGGGTCCAGAGGGAGCCTAAGGGTAAGCTTAGGATACGGCAGTCTAATGGGGGTCCAGAGGGAGCCTAAGGGTAAGCTTAGGATACGGCAGTCTAATGGGGGTCCAGAGGGAGCCTAAGGGTAAGCTTAGGATACGGCAGTCTAATGGGGGTCCAGAGGGAGCCTAAGGGTAAGCTTAGGATACGGCAGTCTAATGGGGGTCCAGAGGGAGCCTAAGGGTAAGCTTAGGATACGGCAGTCTAATGGGGGTCCAGAGGGAGCCTAAGGGTAAGCTTAGGATACGGCAGTCTAATGGGGGTCCAGAGGGAGCCTAAGGGTAAGCTTAGGATACGGCAGTCTAATGGGGGTCCAGAGGGAGCCTAAGGGTAAGCTTAGGATACGGCAGTCTAATGGGGGTCCAGAGGGAGCCTAAGGGTAAGCTTAGGATACGGCAGTCTAATGGGGGTCCAGAGGGAGCCTAAGGGTAAGCTTAGGATACGGCAGTCTAATGGGGGTCCAGAGGGAGCCTAAGGGTAAGCTTAGGATACGGCAGTCTAATGGGGGTCCAGAGGGAGCCTAAGGGTAAGCTTAGGATACGGCAGTCTAATGGGGGTCCAGAGGGAGCCTAAGGGTAAGCTTAGGCTACGGCAGTCTAATGGGGGTCCAGAGGGAGCCTAAGGGTAAGCTTAGGCTACGGCAGTCTAATGGGGGTCCAGAGGGAGCCTAAGGGTAAGCTTAGGCTACGGCAGTCTAATGGGGGTCCAGAGGGAGCCTAAGGGTAAGCTTAGGCTACGGCAGTCTAATGGGGGTCCAGAGGGAGCCTAAGGGTAAGCTTAGGCTACGGCAGTCTAATGGGGGTCCAGAGGGAGCCTAAGGGTAAGCTTAGGCTACGGCAGTCTAATGGGGGTCCAGAGGGAGCCTAAGGGTAAGCTTAGGCTACGGCAGTCTAATGGGGGTCCAGAGGGAGCCTAAGGGTAAGCTTAGGCTACGGCAGTCTAATGGGGGTCCAGAGGGAGCCTAAGGGTAAGCTTAGGCTACGGCAGTCTAATGGGGGTCCAGAGGGAGCCTAAGGGTAAGCTTAGGCTACGGCAGTCTAATGGGGGTCCAGAGGGAGCCTAAGGGTAAGCTTAGGCTACGGCAGTCTAATGGGGGTCCAGAGGGAGCCTAAGGGTAAGCTTAGGCTACGGCAGTCTAATGGGGGTCCAGAGGGAGCCTAAGGGTAAGCTTAGGCTACGGCAGTCTAATGGGGGTCCAGAGGGAGCCTAAGGGTAAGCTTAGGCTACGGCAGTCTAATGGGGGTCCAGAGGGAGCCTAAGGGTAAGCTTAGGCTACGGCAGTCTAATGGGGGTCCAGAGGGAGCCTAAGGGTAAGCTTAGGCTACGGCAGTCTAATGGGGGTCCAGAGGGAGCCTAAGGGTAAGCTTAGGCTACGGCAGTCTAATGGGGGTCCAGAGGGAGCCTAAGGGTAAGCTTAGGCTACGGCAGTCTAATGGGGGTCCAGAGGGAGCCTAAGGGTAAGCTTAGGCTACGGCAGTCTAATGGGGGTCCAGAGGGAGCCTAAGGGTAAGCTTAGGCTACGGCAGTCTAATGGGGGTCCAGAGGGAGCCTAAGGGTAAGCTTAGGCTACGGCAGTCTAATGGGGGTCCAGAGGGAGCCTAAGGGTAAGCTTAGGCTACGGCAGTCTAATGGGGGTCCAGAGGGAGCCTAAGGGTAAGCTTAGGCTACGGCAGTCTAATGGGGGTCCAGAGGGAGCCTAAGGGTAAGCTTAGGCTACGGCAGTCTAATGGGGGTCCAGAGGGAGCCTAAGGGTAAGCTTAGGCTACGGCAGTCTAATGGGGGTCCAGAGGGAGCCTAAGGGTAAGCTTAGGCTACGGCAGTCTAATGGGGGTCCAGAGGGAGCCTAAGGGTAAGCTTAGGCTACGGCAGTCTAATGGGGGTCCAGAGGGAGCCTAAGGGTAAGCTTAGGCTACGGCAGTCTAATGGGGGTCCAGAGGGAGCCTAAGGGTAAGCTTAGGCTACGGCAGTCTAATGGGGGTCCAGAGGGAGCCTAAGGGTAAGCTTAGGCTACGGCAGTCTAATGGGGGTCCAGAGGGAGCCTAAGGGTAAGCTTAGGCTACGGCAGTCTAATGGGGGTCCAGAGGGAGCCTAAGGGTAAGCTTAGGCTACGGCAGTCTAATGGGGGTCCAGAGGGAGCCTAAGGGTAAGCTTAGGCTACGGCAGTCTAATGGGGGTCCAGAGGGAGCCTAAGGGTAAGCTTAGGCTACGGCAGTCTAATGGGGGTCCAGAGGGAGCCTAAGGGTAAGCTTAGGCTACGGCAGTCTAATGGGGGTCCAGAGGGAGCCTAAGGGTAAGCTTAGGCTACGGCAGTCTAATGGGGGTCCAGAGGGAGCCTAAGGGTAAGCTTAGGCTACGGCAGTCTAATGGGGGTCCAGAGGGAGCCTAAGGGTAAGCTTAGGCTACGGCAGTCTAATGGGGGTCCAGAGGGAGCCTAAGGGTAAGCTTAGGCTACGGCAGTCTAATGGGGGTCCAGAGGGAGCCTAAGGGTAAGCTTAGGCTACGGCAGTCTAATGGGGGTCCAGAGGGAGCCTAAGGGTAAGCTTAGGCTACGGCAGTCTAATGGGGGTCCAGAGGGAGCCTAAGGGTAAGCTTAGGCTACGGCAGTCTAATGGGGGTCCAGAGGGAGCCTAAGGGTAAGCTTAGGCTACGGCAGTCTAATGGGGGTCCAGAGGGAGCCTAAGGGTAAGCTTAGGCTACGGCAGTCTAATGGGGGTCCAGAGGGAGCCTAAGGGTAAGCTTAGGCTACGGCAGTCTAATGGGGGTCCAGAGGGAGCCTAAGGGTAAGCTTAGGCTACGGCAGTCTAATGGGGGTCCAGAGGGAGCCTAAGGGTAAGCTTAGGCTACGGCAGTCTAATGGGGGTCCAGAGGGAGCCTAAGGGTAAGCTTAGGCTACGGCAGTCTAATGGGGGTCCAGAGGGAGCCTAAGGGTAAGCTTAGGCTACGGCAGTCTAATGGGGGTCCAGAGGGAGCCTAAGGGTAAGCTTAGGCTACGGCAGTCTAATGGGGGTCCAGAGGGAGCCTAAGGGTAAGCTTAGGCTACGGCAGTCTAATGGGGGTCCAGAGGGAGCCTAAGGGTAAGCTTAGGCTACGGCAGTCTAATGGGGGTCCAGAGGGAGCCTAAGGGTAAGCTTAGGCTACGGCAGTCTAATGGGGGTCCAGAGGGAGCCTAAGGGTAAGCTTAGGCTACGGCAGTCTAATGGGGGTCCAGAGGGAGCCTAAGGGTAAGCTTAGGCTACGGCAGTCTAATGGGGGTCCAGAGGGAGCCTAAGGGTAAGCTTAGGCTACGGCAGTCTAATGGGGGTCCAGAGGGAGCCTAAGGGTAAGCTTAGGCTACGGCAGTCTAATGGGGGTCCAGAGGGAGCCTAAGGGTAAGCTTAGGCTACGGCAGTCTAATGGGGGTCCAGAGGGAGCCTAAGGGTAAGCTTAGGCTACGGCAGTCTAATGGGGGTCCAGAGGGAGCCTAAGGGTAAGCTTAGGCTACGGCAGTCTAATGGGGGTCCAGAGGGAGCCTAAGGGTAAGCTTAGGCTACGGCAGTCTAATGGGGGTCCAGAGGGAGCCTAAGGGTAAGCTTAGGCTACGGCAGTCTAATGGGGGTCCAGAGGGAGCCTAAGGGTAAGCTTAGGCTACGGCAGTCTAATGGGGGTCCAGAGGGAGCCTAAGGGTAAGCTTAGGCTACGGCAGTCTAATGGGGGTCCAGAGGGAGCCTAAGGGTAAGCTTAGGCTACGGCAGTCTAATGGGGGTCCAGAGGGAGCCTTAGGGTAAGCTTAGGCTACGGCAGTCTAATGGGGGTCCAGAGGGAGCCTAAGGGTAAGCTTAGGCTACGGCAGTCTAATGGGGGTCCAGAGGGAGCCTTAGGGTAAGCTTAGGCTACGGCAGTCTAATGGGGGTCCAGAGGGAGCCTTAGGGTAAGCTTAGGCTACGGCAGTCTAATGGGGGTCCAGAGGGAGCCTTAGGGTAAGCTTAGGCTACGGCAGTCTAATGGGGGTCCAGAGGGAGCCTTAGGGTAAGCTTAGGCTACGGCAGTCTAATGGGGGTCCAGAGGGAGCCTTAGGGTAAGCTTAGGCTACGGCAGTCTAATGGGGGTCCAGAGGGAGCCTTAGGGTAAGCTTAGGCTACGGCAGTCTAATGGGGGTCCAGAGGGAGCCTTAGGGTAAGCTTAGGCTACGGCAGTCTAATGGGGGTCCAGAGGGAGCCTTAGGGTAAGCTTAGGCTACGGCAGTCTAATGGGGGTCCAGAGGGAGCCTTAGGGTAAGCTTAGGCTACGGCAGTCTAATGGGGGTCCAGAGGGAGCCTTAGGGTAAGCTTAGGCTACGGCAGTCTAATGGGGGTCCAGAGGGAGCCTTAGGGTAAGCTTAGGCTACGGCAGTCTAATGGGGGTCCAGAGGGAGCCTTAGGGTAAGCTTAGGCTACGGCAGTCTAATGGGGGTCCAGAGGGAGCCTTAGGGTAAGCTTAGGCTACGGCAGTCTAATGGGGGTCCAGAGGGAGCCTTAGGGTAAGCTTAGGCTACGGCAGTCTAATGGGGGTCCAGAGGGAGCCTTAGGGTAAGCTTAGGCTACGGCAGTCTAATGGGGGTCCAGAGGGAGCCTTAGGGTAAGCTTAGGCTACGGCAGTCTAATGGGGGTCCAGAGGGAGCCTTAGGGTAAGCTTAGGCTACGGCAGTCTAATGGGGGTCCAGAGGGAGCCTTAGGGTAAGCTTAGGCTACGGCAGTCTAATGGGGGTCCAGAGGGAGCCTTAGGGTAAGCTTAGGCTACGGCAGTCTAATGGGGGTCCAGAGGGAGCCTTAGGGTAAGCTTAGGCTACGGCAGTCTAATGGGGGTCCAGAGGGAGCCTTAGGGTAAGCTTAGGCTACGGCAGTCTAATGGGGGTCCAGAGGGAGCCTTAGGGTAAGCTTAGGCTACGGCAGTCTAATGGGGGTCCAGAGGGAGCCTTAGGGTAAGCTTAGGCTACGGCAGTCTAATGGGGGTCCAGAGGGAGCCTTAGGGTAAGCTTAGGCTACGGCAGTCTAATGGGGGTCCAGAGGGAGCCTTAGGGTAAGCTTAGGCTACGGCAGTCTAATGGGGGTCCAGAGGGAGCCTTAGGGTAAGCTTAGGCTACGGCAGTCTAATGGGGGTCCAGAGGGAGCCTTAGGGTAAGCTTAGGCTACGGCAGTCTAATGGGGGTCCAGAGGGAGCCTTAGGGTAAGCTTAGGCTACGGCAGTCTAATGGGGGTCCAGAGGGAGCCTTAGGGTAAGCTTAGGCTACGGCAGTCTAATGGGGGTCCAGAGGGAGCCTTAGGGTAAGCTTAGGCTACGGCAGTCTAATGGGGGTCCAGAGGGAGCCTTAGGGTAAGCTTAGGCTACGGCAGTCTAATGGGGGTCCAGAGGGAGCCTTAGGGTAAGCTTAGGCTACGGCAGTCTAATGGGGGTCCAGAGGGAGCCTTAGGGTAAGCTTAGGCTACGGCAGTCTAATGGGGGTCCAGAGGGAGCCTTAGGGTAAGCTTAGGCTACGGCAGTCTAATGGGGGTCCAGAGGGAGCCTTAGGGTAAGCTTAGGCTACGGCAGTCTAATGG
>NC_090767.1:52488687-52491187 GCF_036898095.1 Palaemon carinicauda | reverse complement strand
GCAATTTCATTAAGAGCAGACCTTGGCAGGACAGACGATCCTAGTCCAACTTGGGGTTCTTGGCCAAACGTTACTTTAAATGAACTATGTCCGGTGGTTTCATGTCGGCTAATTTTAATTTGCCAATGAACTTGAGGCCCACTGACCATTTTTACTATTATTTTCCTGCATCCAGATGGCAAGTTTGTCCTGAATAACATCATTTAGCCATTCAATAGCACCCTGGCTTTGGGGATGACGGGGACGTCCAGTCACCAACTTCAACTCGGGCCAGAGTGTGGAAAGTTCAGCAATAACGGCATTAACAAATTCACGACCATTGTCTTACTGCAAAATAGCAGGTGCTCCAAAAGTCAGAATTATATCAAGAAGATTTGCAACCTCTTCTGCTCTTTTCGTTGTAAGGGGACGCAGCACACAAAATTAGCTGAAATGGTTGACAAATATCATGATGTACTTGTAATCACCATCGGGCAATGTTTAAAAATTGATGAGATCAATTTGACATCTTGAAAAAATGTGATGACTGCGCACAGGCTTCACAACGAGACCTTTCGGAACTTTTCTGGCTTTCTTCTGATGGCAGTGCTCACAGATTGAAATATATAAGTAGCACACTTCTTGCGTGATGTTTGACGACCTTTTCTTCACTTCAGCTATTGTTTTCTTACCACCACCATGGCCAATACCTTTGTGAGCTGCTATAACAATATCAAACACTTCTTCTAGAGATGCAACAAACTTGAACACGTCGTTGGCTGGATCTTTTCGTTTTCGAATTAGTCTGTCAACATTGCCAACTCGCAGGATCTCGTAGCGCTTTTATAAGTTGTAATCAAATGGAGATGTAGCGCCATGGGAATTTATCCTCAGCAAATCTTCTATAACCTTGTCACGTTTAGCAGTAGGTTGCAGGACAGCATTTTCGGCCTTTGATTCATGTGTCTCACGTAGCTTCTCTTCAAATGCAGTTTGATCCATCTCTATTACTGGAAAGATAGATAGATATATTAAATGTATGCCCAATGAGGCACCAAACCTTCACATCACACCTCGAACTACAACCACACTTCACTCCACACACCACAACCACACTTCACTCCACGACAAACACTCCCACGCACTCACACAGTCCACGCATTCACGACAGTCCACGCATTCACACAGTCCACGCACTCCCCACACACGCTTCCCCCCACTCACAGGACAGCGTAACACTCTATTCAATTCAGGCAAAATATGGTTGCCTAATCTGAAAGTCTTGCTTAATGTGCAGATTAGGCACGCATTTTGCACAATATAAATATTAGGCAAACTGTTTACTTAAAGTACACATTAGGCAATTTCTGCTGCCTAATGTACACATTGGGCAATTATTAACATTGAGCGTAATATATATATTATATATATATATATATATATATATATATATATATATATATATATATATATATATATATATATATATATATATATATATATATATATATATCAGATAGATGACTTCCCCCATCCTAATTTTCTACACAGTAACTGAAAACTACTCTCATCAAAAAGTTTGAAGAGGAAGAAATAGAAACAGTTTTTGTTGGTTTTTGAAAGTCAGAAAAGACAGAAATTTTGTCTTTATAAAAAGAGGAATATGTTGGGAGTCTATTGTTGTATTGTCTCTACTTCTGTCTGTCTGTGCCTGGCTCTCAATATGTCAATTTATGAACAGCCTTTAGCGGCCTGGCGGGAAAACCTTCTTACTCGTAGACGCATTTTTTTTTTTCTTTCGTAATAAAGTTCGGCCGATTCCTTTCAGTTTAAATAGTCTTGCATTGTCTCTCTTCGTATTATATTGCTTAGTATTTTCCCACATTCTCTTTGTTTACATCTGATTTAGTCTGAAAAGAGGATTATCTCTCTCTCTCTCTCTCTCTCTCTCTCTCTCTCTCTCTCTCTCTCTCTCTCATGCAAAGAATAAACATAGTTCAATAACTGTAATGAATCCCTCTTATGTGATTTTTTTTTTTTGTCCAGATTAAAGTTATTTGACATTTAGTGGACACCATATCAAATTTCTGATTGGCTTATCAATCATATATCATATTAGTGAAATAATCTCTCGATTAATTCATTTGCAACATTTTTGAAGGACTGAATTGTGTTATCCACTATGGGGCATTATCAATTAAGAGAAACATTACTAGTTGCTCCACTCAAATCTTCAGCTGGGAATCAGACACGTATCATACCGACCCCCAAGAGAGAGATGCCAGACACCGCCATGTGTCTAAAGTGACGGCTTGTCTTTCTGAACTGGAATTACTCGGAATGGGAATACTGGACTTGAAATGCTTTTAGGGATGAATGAATTAGAAATAGGAGTCAATTCAGATACCGGAATATATACAAAGAAGGTGAAATATTTTATCAATAGTTATGGCAAAAACTGTAAAATGAAGAGATTGATATTTACTAAGATATATAATATTAGTCTTGAATATAGATTTAC
>NC_090767.1:52460128-52467628 GCF_036898095.1 Palaemon carinicauda | reverse complement strand
TCCCCCCCATCCAGGAACTGAACACGACCTGCCTCTCTCGAGAGGGCTACGATCTCACTAACCCTGGCCCCGGACGCGAGTGCAAATAGGAAAATAACTTTTTGCGTCAAATCCTTTAACGCACATTCTTCATTGCTCAACAAGGAGGCGAAATGAAGAACTTTGTCTAAAGACCATGAGATGGGCTTTGGAGGTGCTGAAGGTCTGAGCCTAGCGCAGGCTTTCGGAACTTTATTAAAGATCTCGTTACCTAGGTCGATCTGGAAGGCAAATAAAATGGGTCTCATCAAAGCCGATTTACACACTGAAATCGTGTTAGCTGCCAATCCTTGGCCATGGAGGTGGATGAAGAAAGATAAGCAGAAATCTGTTGAGATCTCCTGCGGATTCTTTGCCTTTACAAAGGCCACCCATTTTCTCCAAGATGACTCATATTGCCTTCTAGTCGATTTGCACTTGTATTCCTCTAGGAAGTCTATGCTGGCTTTTGAAATCCCGAAGCGCTTTCTCACCGCTAGGGCGAGAAAATCATGAGCTGCAGGGTCTGGGTTTTCTGTAATGAAGCGCAGACAGTCGACTTCTGGACTCGCTGGGTCAGAACTGGATGTGGTAGCGGCACGAACTTCATCTGTAGTTCCAACGCCAAGGGGAACCACATACTGTTCGCCCACTTGTGGGCCACTATTGCCGCTACCCCCTTGAAGGATCTCAGTTTGTTGAGGACCCTCAACAGAAGGTTGTGAGGAGGGAACAGATAAATCCTGGACCATCTGTTCCAGTCGAGGGACATTGCGTCCACTGCTTCCGCTAAGGGGTCCTCGTACGGGGACACGTACAGGGGCAACTTCTTGTTGTCTTTCGTCGCAAAGAGGTCTATTTGCAGTTCTGGGACTTGATTCAGAATGAAGGAAAATGATCCTGCGTCTAAGGACCATTCCGACTCTATCGGTGTGAACCTGGATAGAGCGTCCGCTGTCACATTGCGGACTCCTTGAAGGTGAACTGCCGACAGGTACCACTTCTTCTTTTCCGCCAATCGGAAAATGGCTAACATCACTTGGTTGAGAGGTGGTGACCTCGACCCTTGTCGATTGAAGCATCTCACAACCACCTCGCTGTCTGTCACCAATCTTATGTGGATCGAGTGACGCGGGGAGACTTTCTTTAAGGTAAGGAGCACTGCCATAGCTTCTAGAAAGTTTATATGAAAGGTCCTGAATAGCTTGGACCAAGTCCCCTGGACTTTTTTCCGATGAGAGTGACCTCCCCATCCCTCCTTTGAGGCGTCTGAATGAATCGTCATCGACGGGGGAGGTGGCTGAAGAAGAACCGACTTCTTTAGATGTCTGGCTTGGGACCAAGGTCTGAGAAGAGTACGTAGCCGAGGCGGCACTGGTCTTCTCAGGTCTCTTCGCGCGTTTGATGCATACCTTCTCCAAACTCCGGTTGCATCCTTTAGCTGTGCTCTTAGCACTGGGTCTGTCACTGAAGCAAACTGGAGAGAGCCTAGTACCCTCTCCTGTTCGCGTCTTGATATCCTTTCGGAATCTAGAAGTCTCTTGACAGAGCCCGCTATCTCCTTCCTTTTCTTCATTGGGATGGAGAAACTGTGTGACAAAAGGTCCCAGTGGATTCCCAGCCACTGGAACTTTTGGGATGGAGAAAGTCGAGACTTTTTCTTGTTGATCTTGAAGCCTAGGTACTCTAGGAACTGGATCACCTGACTGGAAGCTTGCAAGCATTCGGTCTCGGATGCTGCCCACACCAGCCAGTCGTCCAGGTAGGCTACTACCTGAATTCCCTTTAGGCGTAATTGTTTGAGAGCTGCGCTCGCAAGCTTCGTGAAAATCCTTGGGGCTATGTTTAGCCCGAATGGCATGGCTCTTAAGGCGTACAGTTTCCGTTGTAGCCTGAACCCTAGGTAGGGGGAGAGTCGACGGCTGATTGGAATGTGCCAATAGGCGTCTGACAAGTCTATAGAGACTGAGTATGCCCTCTTGGGCAGTAAGGTCCTTATGTGTTGCAGTGTTAGCATCTTGAATTTGCAATTCACTATGAACTTGTTGAGTGGTGACAAGTCCAGAATGACTCTGAGCTTTTCCGAGTCTTTCTTGGGAACACAAAACAGCCTCCCTTGGAATTTGATGGACTTCACCTTCCGGATCACATTTTTCTCCAACAGTTCTTGAACGTACTCCTCCAAAATGGGGGTGGAGTGTTGGAAAAACCGAAGGCATGGGGGTGGAGTGCTGTACCAGCTCCAACCCAGTCCATTCTTGAGTAGGCTTTGGGCCCAGGGATCGAAGGTCCAGCGATCCCAAAATTTCATCAGTCTCCCTCCTACCGGTATCATTTCACTTGGACTGCCGTCCTGAGGTCTTGCCTCCCTGACCACGACCACCTCTGAATCCCCTTCCCCTTGAGGGGAGCCTAGACGAGCCTCTGGCTGCTCCTCTAGGTTTTGCACGAAAGGAAGAAGACTGTCCTTCGAACGTTGGGGCGAATGTGGTTGACTGACCTGGCACAGCCTGGGGTACCCACTGAAAGGCAGTCGGGGTTTGTGCCACCATCTGGGGCACTGGAGGCAAAGGCAATTGCAGTTGCTGTTGCTGTCTATAAGGCTTGGCTGGCCGAAATGGTAGCCTAGTCTTCATATTCTTCCTCTTTGGTTGAGGACCCTCATCCGGGGAAGATTTTCTTTTGATAGCCAGGCCCCACTTCTGGAGAAGATTTCTATTCTCAACGGCGGCCTTATCAACAACCTCTTTGACCACATCGGTAGGGAAAAGGTCTTTTCCCCAAATGTTGGAGGAGATTAACTTCCTTGGCTCGTGTCTCACCGAAGCCCCGGTGAACACGAACTCCCTGCAAGCTCTCCTTGCCTTGACGAAGCTATAAAGGTCCTTCGTCACTGTGGCTAAGTGAGACTTAGCCACTACCATGAACATTTCATGGACCTTGGGGTCACTTGCCATCGTCTCGAGAGTAGTCTGATGAGACATTGAGGCAGCCAGTCTTTCTTTTGTCTCGAACTCTCTTCGTAAAAGAGATTCGGACAGCTTGGGGAGGTCCTCGCCGAATTGCCGTCCGGCAATATCAGCCTCCAACTTTCCCACTGAGAATGTCAGATGGACATCCTTCCAGTCTTTGTGGTCCATAGGTAGAGCCAGCGACAAGGGTTTACACTCCTCCAGGGAGGGGCAAGGCTTGCCGGCCTCGACTGCCTTTAGGACAGCCGCAAACCCTTTCTGTAAAAAGGGGAAGGCTCTATCAGGAGAGGACACAAACGAAGGGAGCTTCTTGCTCAATGCAGCTACCTTCGAATTCGAGAAGCCCCTCTCTTTCATCGAGGATGAGAGTAGGGCTTGAGCCTTAGCGTGGTCCATAACAATGACCTCCTTCGGCTCTGTCTCCTCCCTTGAAGCTGGTTCTTTTCTCAGCCGGACATAGCAGTCCGGATATGATGCCTTGCTGGGCCAGAATTCTACCTCCTCTAGGGGAACTGAACCCAGCTTATCCGAGATGACGATCTTTCCAGTCGTCATCGGCATGTGCTCAGCATACCTCCATGGGTTAGCATCTGAGCATATGGGAAGGTCTTTCACATTGAGCCTTTTCCGGGGCCCATGTGATTCTGCCAGGGACTGCATACGCAGTTCCATTGCAGCCGCCTTCTCCTGATTCTCCTTCTGCATTTGTTGGATCATTCCAACAATCGAAGAGAGGGCCTGTCCCAGTTCTACTGGGAGGCCAGCCGATGTTGAGGGGATAGGCTCCGGCATCTGAACCGGAGTAGCCGACACCTCGTCGACCTCATCCTCTACGACATCCGGGGTTTGAACTTGATCCTGACCTTCTGCCAGGAGGTCTTCTTCCAAACGTTCGTCCAGGTCAGACATCCTGTCACACAACTGGATGTCTTGCATCGCATCTGCGACTTCCTCGTCCACCTGGACTTGATCTTGAAGGATCTCCTCTTGAGGCTGGGGAATCACTGCCTCAGCTGATGCCTGGGGAAAAAGATACGCCCTCATCTTCTCACTTGGAAGATAAGGGCCAGAGGTGTTCTTCTTGAAGCCCCTTACCCAAGTACGAAGCTTTTCCCTAGCTATATCCCTTGATTCCGCCGTTCTAGGGGAATCAAAAGCCTCAGTAATCAGGTTAGTGCATACAGTACATACCTGAGGGTCCCAATACTGGAGATCATCCTTGGAGACAGCGCATGCTGCGTGTCTCCTACAACACTCATGTCCGCAGAGGTTCTTGCTGCGGACATTGCAGAAAACATTTCCGCACTTCGGAGGGTCCTCCTGTAAAGAGAAGAAATTTCCATGAGTATCAAGTGAACTATGTATCACTGGATATGCATAGTATAGCATAACAATTCATAAATGAAAGACACACACTTGTGTTTCCCTCACAACCCATTGTTGCAGCCTTCCAGATAATAAAATCAAAATGGTTTATCTCTACTAGAGTAACCAATGCAAGGTTTCCAGAGGAAACAGGTGGAGCTCACACCTAGGCAATGATTTTAAAATCCTGGATAATAGACGGGGAAGAACTCTGCTTCCTGTCTGAGGGCAATAGCAAAGGGCTGTGTAAGAAAACACAATAGTGTTAGAAGATACAGTGCTGTACCTAAACTTTTACTATAGTTTTCTTCTTACTGTATATGCTATACAGAAGAATACTAGTACAGTATAGGAGGATGTGTGCCGGCCTGCCTTTGCCGGCCGGCACACACCACAATTAGCTTTAAAGTATACTACTTAACAGCTATAGGGCGGCAGCCCTCTGGTTCAAATGCCTGTGCCGGCGGCAGCAGCTGCCGGCCAGCAACAGCCAGTGTTGGCCGGCAATGATTGCCGGCCAGCAACTACACAAGGTAGTACCCAGCTGCCGGCCACACTCTTGGTGACCGGCAGACAAGGACTGACATAAGCCGGCCGGCAAAGGTACAAGACCGATGCCAGCCGGCAGCAAAAGAACCAGAAGACTACACCTGCCCGGCTGCCGGCCTCATAGGCCGGCAGCCGGGACAGGTACAGCACTAGAAGAAAATAGAATGGATGCCGGGATAAGAGTGTACACAACCCCCCAAGAGTGCATATAAGGAAGGGGAGAAACTTAATTCAGGCTTCCTTGACCAATGCCGTCCGGCTCTGCCGGCAGGCATGGATGAGGGACCAAGAGAGGTCCGGGCAGCACTCGAAAACATAAGACCCTTGCCGTCCAGCATCTCTGCCGGCCGGCAATGGGCTTAGTCAATCCATATCCCAACCTATACTAGGTCCAGAAGTAGAATGACATACGGTACAGTAATACCCCTGCCGGCCAGCTCTGCCGGCCGGCAAGGTACAGTACAGTAATGGCTAGGCCATTACGGAGATAGAGGGGAAAGGGACAAGAGGGTCCTGCCAACCTTGCTTTAGTGACAGATCACCCGCAGCCAAGAACTTTGTCTTAGCCTAAGGGAGATCTAAGGGAAAGGGCCAGCGCAGTAGTATAATACCTGCCAGCTTCCAGAGCACCAAAGCAAGGAAGGCGTTGCTACTCCCAAGGGAAGATTTATCCTCCCCGAGAACAGCAATAGGACTTAGTCTGGTCGATCACACAAGAAGGAATCATAACTACAGAAACCTTCGATAGTGACCTAAGGGAGCTCAGCTCCCTTTGTAAGTGTTAGGTCAGCGAGGGAGACTCTGCCCCAAGCCAAACAACACGGACTCAGACTAAAAACTCTGTTGTTCTGTCCCTCTTTGAACCAGACTCTGCTGGAACAGGAAGGTACAGTAACACCCTAGTATAGTTTTATCGAAAATAAATTCGGAAAAAAACCACTTAGGGATAAGCCCAAGGCTTAAACAGAGGGAAAGGGATTGCATACCTTCTCCGAAGAAAAGAAAGCAACCGGGGAGTATAATAAAGTATACTAAGGCTCCATAAGCAATTAGCCTAGGCACCAAGAGAATCGATTACCTAATTCACCGAAACTCTCACGTATACAATCTTGGAAATATTCCACACAGTCTAAAATGTATAAAATATAGCCTAAAGCTTCAATAAAATTTTAATTACACTCGGAAAAACCAAAATCATGCATTAAGTACTAGGACCAAACGACTAGGCTACATGGCCTAGCGTAGGCCAGAATGGCGAATACTTCGCCAAATAATACTAAGCACGAAAGGAAATCCTATGTAAAGCTAAATAGCTAAATTTTATTAAGCAAAACAACCAGGAATGTCACTCTGACTAACTAATTTATACCTAGCGAGTGACAGTGTCCAGGACACCTCTGGTAGGCTACGGCTCTTGTATCAAAGATTAATCCTATTAATCACTCAAAATTTTACCAAGAGCCTACATTTATACATAACAGACACTATACTCAACTTATCCGAGGCCAACGAAGACGAAGAAGCCATGAAAAGCTGAATAAATCCAAGATTTGCGAGAAAAACAGGAAAAAACACCGAGTTGTTAAGCTACGCAAAAAGGAATACAGATGGCGCCAGGATTGGCGCCAGGCACGCATACGAATCGGGGGATAGGGAAGCCTTGGGAGCGGCTCCCCTTTTTCTTTCCCGAATTCGTATCTCGTCAATCTCCCTCCTACGAGACGAATCTCTGTTCAGGTCGTAGATTGCCATGTGACGTGTCTAGAATACGTCCTCTGATATGTCGCGATATCCCTTTCACGAGGGATACTCGCTCCAGGAGTTAGAATTCTGGTACCTTAAGGTAAATTCTCTGGGAATATCGCCGTAGTTGTAATATACCCTAGGAAGCTACCCTATAGGAACTTCCATCAGGACGACATGGCTTGAGCCCAAAAATATATATATATATATATATATATATATATATATATATATATATATATATATATGCATATATATATATACATACATATATATATATATATATATATATATATATATATATATATATATATATATATATATATATATATATACATACATATATATATACATATATATATATATATATATATATATATACATATATATATATATACATATATATATATATATATATATATATATATGTATATATATATGTATGTATATATATATATATATATATATATATATATATATATATATATATATATATATATATATGTATGTATATATATATGCATATATATATATATATATATATATATATATATATATATATATATATATATATATATATATATATATATATATATATATATATATGTATATATATATATATATACATACATATATATATATATATATATATATATATATATATATATATATATATATATATATACATATATATAGATATATATATATATATATATATATATATATATATATATATATATATATATATATATATATATATATATATATATATATATCAGATAGATGACTTCCCCCATCCCAATTTTCTACACAGTAACTTAAAACTACTGTGTCATTAAAAAGTTTGAAGAGG
>NC_090767.1:52451368-52453868 GCF_036898095.1 Palaemon carinicauda | reverse complement strand
GCCATCGAGGGGTCACAAATTGTTTTCGACTCATTAAGTAGGATTTTAATAAGAGTAACACATTTCCACGTATTCCATAATGTTCGAGCTTTTTAAGCAGCACATCATGAGACACTGTGTCAAAGGCTTTACTCAAAATCTAAAAAGCACCGCACCAAGGTATTCATTTTTATTCATCGCATTGTAGATATTTTCAAGAAGGTCATTTACAGCATCACTTGTACTAAACGCCACGCAGAAAGCAATACTGACAGGTGGAAAAGACATTACATCTAATAAAGAAAGAGTAGAGTCGATTGTACAATGATGTTTCAAAAATTTTATTCAATAAGGGAAGGCAACTTATTGGTCTATATTTATTGACATCCGATTATCACCAGACTTATGTAGCACACCAGACTTAAGTAGCACAGTAACGCACGCTATTTTAAAAATGTCAGGATAAATGGCCAGAGGCAATACAACTGTTGAACAATAAGGATATAGGAAAGGCAGGTGAACTAGCATTATCTTATATAGTTTAGTAGGGGGGAGATGAATATTTGCTTTTTTGTTCTTTAGTTTTTTTTATAATGTTGATTACTTCAAGTGGAGAAGGGTCAAATAAATAGAGTGCTGATTTGAAGGAGGCAAATAGGAATGAAAAATCTAACTGATATTTTGAGGCAGGGCATCTCGGAGATTAATGCTGATTGTAGAGAAATGAAGATTAAAAGCATTTGCAATCTGTTGGCTGTCAGTAATAGTTTCGCCGTTACGACCAATGAGTTTTCTTAGCGACGTGCGCTTTTCTTTCCAGGCCTAAGGGACGAGTTTGTGAGGTCCCAGGATTTTTTAGCATCCTTTCGGAGTTGATCAAAAGTACTATCAAAATATTTTTTCTTTGCCACGCGATTAATGTAAGCAAACATATTACAATAGTTACTATAGCATTGGGCACTATAAGCACCCAATTCTATTCTTCGATATGAATGATGTTTACTGTTAATTGATTCAAGTAGCCCTTTGGAGAGCCACTTATTCACCAATCTTTTAACACTTACATATTTTGTTTTTAAAAGAAAGCATTCATTGAAAACAGCTGTCTATTTCATCCGTAAAAGAGGCCGCACCCAGCCGTGTGAGGATCTAATGAGGCTTGACCATATTCGGAACCAGTCTTTCCCCCTCAGGAGTTCCTTGAATTCCTGTCATTCACTTCGCTCATGTCTCTGAATTGAATTTTTATTTTGTTGTCTACGTTGTTTAATACAAGTATTAAAAGACTACAGAAAATTGGGGAATAATCTGTGATATCTGATAAGAATATCCCACTATTACTAACAAGATTATTATTAGCCCAAATATGGTCGATACAAGACAGTGAGTCATTCGAACCGACTCTTGTTGGTCTAGTTATTGGAGACGAACGAAAATCAAAAGATTTCATTGTGTTAATCAGTCTCCAGGTGGTCTCTCTCTCTCCCCCTCCCTCATTAAGCAGATATAATATATATATATATATATACATATATATAATATATATATCATATAAACATACATATATATATATATATATATATAGATAGATAAATAGATAGATAGGTAAATAGATAGATAGATATACATATATAACATGAAAGATAGCTAGATTTATTTTTTATTATTCAAAAACCCCAAAATTTTCTTGTCACGGAATATGCTGTAATCCTATACCTTGTGATGTATGTCTGGCTGTCTGTCAAAGTGTCAGTTTTCTGAGTCAAGTTGACACGTTATTCCTCCCCCCCCCTCTCTCTCTCTCTCTCTCTCTCTCTCTCTCTCTCTCTCTCTCTGCATAATACAGACATTATCATTACCTACATAGAACACATTACCTATAACATCACTGCTCATATAATGACAGTTATCTAGGCCAATTATCTACTATATCCATCTATTTATCTATCTCTGTAGGTGCCATGTCCTGGACGTGGGCTGTCAATTTCCTCTCTCTCTCTCTCTCTCTCTCTCTCTCTCTCTCTCTCTCTCCAGCTGTTACATTCTCATTTCCATCTATGACAACTATTACTGATAAAACAGACATAATAACCAATAATATCATCACCGGCAAACGGATAATACCGACTAAGTCATTATTATCATTCATATGTGCAGCTAATTCAGTGTCAACATTACTCGTAATGCTTACAATACAGATAACATTATCATAAATATTAATATCTGTAATGTGACTAAAACTACAGCTAATTAAGTGTATTATAATTATATCATTATTATCATTATGTGTGTATATTATATATATATATATATATATACAGTATATATATATATATATATATATAGTACATATATATATATATAAATATATATATATACATATATATATATATATATATGTATATATATATATATATGCGTGTATGTATATAGATATATACATATATATATATATATATATATGATTATATATATATATATATGCGTGTATGTATATAGATATATACATATATATATATAT
>NC_090767.1:52418868-52446368 GCF_036898095.1 Palaemon carinicauda | reverse complement strand
AAAAGACCCTGTCTAACGATCTACCGGACTGGGCTCCAGCTTCACAGGTTATTGTAGTGTCTGCAACCTCACCACCCTTTGCCTGCCTCTCTCTGGTCCTTGCTTGGGTGGAGAGGAGGACTGAGAACTGATCACACACACACATACACACATATATATATATATATATATATATATATAGTCAGTCTCTAGGACATTGTCCTTTTTTGTGTGTATCGCAGGGCCACCCATACTAGGTTGGTTTGCTGTGGACACTCGAACAAAAAGTCTCCCACCATCACCAATCCTCACTGGCCAGAGTGGTGATGAAAACTGGCCAAACTCCAGACCTTAATGAAGACATGTCTGAGGTCTTCGTTCAATGAGGTCTATATTGTGGTCTTCAATATCCCAGGACAACTGATGTCTTTATTAACAGAGATTTCCATCAGCTGAGGTCTTTATAAAACAAGGTCTTCATTAAAAGAGATCTTCAATAATTGAGGTCTTCATTAAGCGAATATGGTGTTAATTAATGCACTGATTATATAGAATTTTCATAGGGAAATTAAAAAGTCAATCTCTCTCTTATGGTAATTGGAAGGGATTTTGCCTATAGAAAAAGATCAAAGGATAAAAATGGGGGAAAATTGGTTCTGTTAATTGGATGGGAAAAGGGAATGAGCGCCAGCGAGTGTTGCAATTAGGAATTCTGGAATGGGAATCCTACTATGGGAATGGTAACATCTATAGGTATTACAATACTTGTATTCATACATGTACCAGATTTTGTGTTAATATTATCAGCTTTATTCTTAACATACCTGATATCAGGTCTCTCTCTCTCTCTCTCTCTCTCTCTCTCTCTCTCTCTCTCTCCTTCAAAAGGGAAATTGTATTGTGATGTTTCGGCTTCTTATTACAAAAGATATAATCACATAATGACTCGGTTCAACAGGTCAGGGAATTCAGTACATGCTTATGAGTCGAATAAGGTGGGTCGTCGTTAGAGTGAGGCAGGATATTTAGACGAAGGTGAGATCTTTCTCTGCCATTACGGGGTGCCGTTGCAAGGCCTACACCCTATACTGGGTGCACATGTGACGTATATTATCCCTTGGATAGAGAAAATGTATTTGTTATTTTATAGTTTATATATGATAGATCTATTTTAATGTTGTCACTGATTTTAGAATATTTTGTTTTAATGTTACTCAACTTAAAATATTTTATTTAGATTTTTTATTACTTTTCATATATTTTATTTCCTTATTTCCTTTCCTCACTGGGCTATTTTTCCCTGTTGGAGCCCCTGCTAGGCTTATAGCATCTTTTTTTTACAACTAGGGTTGTAGCTTAGTTAATAATAATAATAATAATAATAATAATAATAATAATAATAATAATAATAATAATAATAATATATTCCAAGCACCGCTGTCACCTGAACAACTCCTCCTCCTTGTTTATCTTCTTCCTTCTCCTCCACCTCCTTTTCTTCTTTTTCTCCTCCTCCTCCCAATAGGAGAAGATTCCCTGGAGTAACAAACTGATCCAATCAGGAATGAATAGGATTCCTTTGATTAATGAGATCATTAATCATTACAGTGGCGTCATTAGGAATGCTAATCTTGTGGTTTAGGCCTGACACGTTAGAGTTTATTATATTAGAGAGAGAGAGAGAGAGAGAGAGAGAGAGAGAGAGAGAGAGAGAGAGAGAGAGTGTATCCTCTTTTCAGACTCGATATCAAATGTAAACAAAGAGAAGAAGAAGAAGAAATGAAGAGTCTGACCTGAATCCGACGTCGTACCCAAAGTGTCTCAAACTCTCTTACTTTCATCTACTTGTCCAAGTCAGAGAAAGAGACAAGATTTCCATTTGATTTTTCCTTCTCAGGTTTTTGGATTCTTTGGTTGTTTCCTATTTTTTTTCTTTTGTCTTTCCGTCTATAGAGGCCATACAAAGTAAAGGGAATTCAGCATTTGTTAGAATTCATGAAAATGGGTTGCGAATCTCTCATTTTCTCCACAGGTCAAAACCCCATCAACCCCATCTGTTCTCTGTACAAATTCTCTCCTTCCTCTGATTAAAAACTCTTTTCCACTTTCTCTCTCTGTTCAAACCTAATCAGAGCATGGAATCCACTGTTGCATAAATCCCTTCTGGAGATTATTCACACATGAGGGATTCTTGAATCCCCAAAAGAGATTAGATTCGTATGGATTTATAGGAATTTGATTGTACAGAGAGGCTCGACAATATTCACAGATGGGATTAACAACCATTAACTTGCACATAATCTTCACCCATCTCTCCTTAAAAAGAAGACGAGAGAGATATTGTTAGATGATCATTGACGAATACTTGCACCTTTATATGGCCTCAGAGATGGGATGAAGTCTGCTGTGACATAGGTGGTGCTTAGGGTCTTTTATTCTACCCCCAACAGGGTCCTGAAGGTATTGGTGTCAAATTATAAAGGCTCAAATCATGAAAAATGCATTTATCCTTAAGAAACTCTTGGGTAGAGAAGGCAGTCCCCTCAGAGTACATGATTGACCAGTACTTAATATGGCGTCACATGATAACCAAAAGCTGCATCTCCTTTTAAAGAGAATCTTTTTTTGAAGAAATTGAATTTGGAAGACTTGTGTTTGTGGAGAGATATAAAACTCTCATTACTTTCCTTGATCTCTTCTTCTTCTTCATGAGACTTTCTCTACACAATCAAGAGGAACAACACAATATTTGAAATCATATTTCTCTTCATTTTGGCCAAAGAATTCTCCTTTCAAGTCTTTGGTTGCCTAATTACTAGAAACATCTATGACTTGCAATATGTGGGTCGGGAGTTCAACACCTACTTAATCCCAATAGCTTCCAGTAGTGAACGTAACTTTAACTTCCTTGTGAGATAGAGATGGGAGGTTTTAGGGGAGCCTATAGGTCTCTACCTACGCAATCATTTAGCAACCCATTGCTTGGGTCTTCTTGGTCCTAACGTGGGTGGAAAGGGTCCCCAGGACATTGTCCTGTGAGGGGTACGAAAAGGGAGAAAGAGCTGGTAGCTGATAAGGATCGTTTGAGAATCTGAGAGAGGAAGATTCTTAAGAGCAAACCACGTGACACTTTCTATGATTGGATTAAGAAACCCTGATAATGATGGCCCTGCCCTGGGGAAGGGAGGCCATTCAGTGTAGGTAGAGCATAACTTATGTTATCCTTGTGTCATTTTGTTCTTATGTTATGTTATATTTTCTTAATATTGTCTATTCAGTTTTGTCCAAAGACACAGAATCCCCATCTGAGGTTCACTTTTAACTTACATTGGAGACTCCACAAGTAAATATCTCATTCCTCCGATCAGTTCCTCTGTGTTGGAAGTGTTGCAATTGAAGAGGCGTAAAATAACGCAACATTGAAGGACATTGCAAAACAGGATCAGATACGACACGAAAAGCATCAGAAAATTTTCCATAAAATAGAAATCTCGTCTCATTTTAACATAGATTTTTATAATCCAGTCGTTTTCCTGACATTCTCAAGATGTAGAAAAACAGAATTTCTGGATCAAATTGTTAACAGAACAAGATTTGGACTAATTATTTTTTCTTGTAGAATATTAGGTAAATTTGTCTTGATATTTTGTCTTAACATTTTGTTAAGCATAAACTGGGCAATTAATTCCTGTACCTGAAGGAACTGTAGGCTAAGTGATGGAGGATGTAGTTTCCAATTACTTTGTCCTCTCTCTTTCTCTCTCTCTCTCTCTCTCTCTCTCTCTCTCTCTCTCTCTCTCTCTCTCTCTCTCTCTCTCTCTCTCTCTCGGAACTCCATTTTAACATGTGCGTTCATGTCAGCAAGCAATTCGTCTTTTCTTTTGGCGCCTAAAAGATATTTACCGGAACCGTTCCATACGACACTAAACTTTACCCCACGAGACTCATGAAGCATTTCCGCCTCCTTCCCGTCTTTGCTTATTCTCTCCTATTGTTTCTATTCGCTACTATTCTTTAAAACGACGTCGTCATCCAGTCTCTTAAACTATTCTTTTGTTCAGGATGTCTCCATATTTTCTCTAACTTACGCTCAGAGAACGGTGCTGGATCTAGACACATTTTGTCTCCGATGTAAACATTGGAGATTCTTCTTCTTCTTCTTCTTCTTCTTCTTCTCCTCGTGAAAATATGTTGGCGACAACAAGAGCTTTTCATGAATATTTTCCAGACAACAATATTCACATTTTACAAATGTAACTCTTGAAAATAATTTCACTCAATGAAGAGAGGAAAATAATATAAAATGTTATTTGACAGAGGTGTTAATATTAATTTTTTATATGAGAGGGTCTGGAGACAAGATGGCTCTAACTAAGGGGTGATGCCCATTTCCGTGTCGTACCTGCCAGGATAGCTCTTTTCCTAATACCCGTTTTCTTTCCCCCTACCCTGCATAGCTTTGGATTTCACTACAAGCTTCTGTTCTTCCTTGACCTCTAGAACCTTCCCTCGTTCAGGGTTTGAGGTTTACCTGCCTGTAATACCCACAATAAGTCTTATTGTTGATCCCAAAGCTGGCAAATCCAGGATGAGGTCATCGGCATGAAACTTTTCAAACAATTTATATCCCCTTTAGTATCTTGATTCCTCTAACATGACCAGACCTCCTATGCTAAAAGTATTGTAGGTGAAGGAAAAACGTAATATAACATAATACATTACCTTTCTATGAACATCTTGATTATTATTATTATTATTTTGTTGTTATTATTATTATTAATGTCTGTACGTACTTTCTGTGTATATATCTGCATGTGTACAAGCTAAAATTTCCCTAAATCATCCCACGATAGCAGGCCTCAGTGGAGTTATGGCCGTCAGTTGACCTCAGGATATTGAAGCACTCTCTCTCTTCTCTCCCTCTCTCTCTCTCTCTCTCTCTCTCTCTCTCTCTCTCTCTCTCTCTCTCTCTCTCTCTCTCTCTCTCTCTCTCTCTCTCTCTCTCTCTCTCTCTCTACCAGCGATCCATGCTCCTTTGTGTATTCCACTGCATAATCAATAACTTCTTGTAATACATCATTTATTGCCATCGTTATAGTTGGACCATACGGCGTTGACGATACAAACGAGAGAGAGAGAGAGAGAGAGAGAGAGAGAGAGAGAGAGAGAGAGAGAGAGAGAGAGAGAGAGAGAGAGAGAGAAAAGAAGAAATGATATATAGTAATTTGAAGTTCACTCTTCAATTGCCTATAGAGCTCACCAGCAGCTCCTCTGACCCACCCCCTCCCCCTTGAAAGACTGAGCCATTTGTCCGCTCTCTCTCTCTCTCTCTCTCTCTCTCTCTCTCTCTCTCTCTCTCTCTCTCTCTCTCTCTCTCTCTCTCTCCGCGAATGAGGAATAAGTTATATGGTTATAATGATATAGATATGTGAGAACATATGTAATTATATTAACTAGAAATTAAGAGTCCAATTGCTCTCCACAGACCTTTATCCATAACCAACTGTGACCCACAACACGAAACTTGCCATCAGGTACAGAAATCAATCCCCAGGTTCTCTAATTAACCAAATTTTAAAAAGAAAAAATCTAGACACAAATTTACCTAACATTTTGGAAGCCAAACAGAAATGGCAGAAGACCCAGAGATGTCTGTCTGTCTGTCTGTCTGCTTCCAACGTTCTGTTTTGGAAACGTCTCATTGGAAGCTTCTGGCTACGACCTGAACCTTTTACCTTTTTGAGGTTCAAAGATAAGATGTCAGGGGTCAAAGGTCAAAGGATGTGACACTTAGTGTTAAGAAGGTCTCTCCTTATCCACTTGGGAAGAGATGGATGCTCCTCCTTTCCTTCTCTCCTTCCTCTTGAAGGAAGAGATATTATTGGAAGCTTCTGGGAAAACAGAAGCAGGAAAAGAATTCCAAAGCCTTTCAGTCCTAAGAAGCAAGAAGTCGAAATAACTAGTCCACTGATGAAGGAGGTTTGGAGGTAGGGAAGTCTCCTTCCCTGCTGAAGTCGTAAGTACAAATACCTTCTGAGTATCTGTTGACCCAAGTGGTTGTTCACGTGCCTGGTCATGACTCAACTCTGGTGGGCTGAAACTAGAGAGGAAACGGACACAGGGCTTACAATCTCATCTCTTAAGTTGACAACTGAAACACATACCAGGTGTGGAAAGTCTTGGTGATACTAAAAAAACAAAAGTCGATTGTCACTTATACCTTCAAGTCAAGTAGCAAGACTTTCCCTTTAACCTTCCTTGCAAAGGGGAAGGAAAGCAGGAAATGAAGGAAAGCAGGTCATGAGAAAAGCAAGTCATGTGAGATGAAGGTCATGAGGAAAGCAGGTCTTGAAGGAAAGCAGTTCATGAGAGGAGCAGGTTATGGAGGAAAGCAGGTCATGAAGGAAAGCAGGTCTTGAAGGAAAGCAGGTCATGATGGAAAGCAGGTCACGAGAAAAAAAGATCTTGAAGGAAAGCAGGTCATGATGGAAAGCAGGTCATGAGAAAAATAGTTCTTGAAGGAAAGCAGGTCATGAAGGAAAGCAGGTCATGAGAAAAATAGGTCTTGAAGGAAAGCAGGTCATGATGGAAAGCAGGTCATGAAGAAAACTGGTCTTGAGGAAAGCAGGTCATGAGAAAAGCAGGTCATGAGAAAAATAGGTCTTGAAGGAAAGCAGGTCATGATGGAAAGCAGGTCATGAGAAAAATAGGTCTTGAAGGAAAGCAGGTCATGATGGAAAGCAGGTCATGAGAAAAATAGGTCTTGAAGGAAAGCAGGTCATGAGGAAAGCAGGTCTTGAAGGAAAGCAGGTCATGAAGGAAAGCAAGTCTTGAAGGAAAGCAGGTCATGAGAAAAGCAGGTCTTGAAGGAAAGCAGGTCATGATGGAAAGCAAGGGTTGAAGGAAAGCAGGTTAGGAGAAAAATAGGTCTTGAAGGAAAGCAGGTCATGATGGAAAGCAGGTCAAGAGAAAAATAGGTCTTGAAGGAAAGCAGGTCATGATGGAAAGCAGGTCATGAGAAAAATAGGTCTTGAAGGAAAGCAGGTCATGAGGAAAGCAGGTCTTAAAGGAAAGCAGGTCACGAGAAAAGCAGGTCTTGAAGGAAAGCATGTCATGAGAAAAGCAGGTCTTGAAGGAAAGCAGGTCATGATGGAAACTGGTCTTGAAGGAAAGCAGGTCATGATGGAAATCAGGTCATGAGAAAAATAGGTCTTGAAGGAAAGCAGGTGATGATGGAAAGCAAGGGTTGAAGGAAAGCAGGTCAGGAGAAAAATAGGTCTTGAAGGAAAGCAGGTCATGATGGAAAGCAGGTCATGAGAAAAATAGGTCTTGAAGGAAAGCAGGTCATGAGGAAAGCAGGTCTTGAAGGAAAGCAGGTCATGAAGGAAAGCAAGTCTTGAAGGAAAGCAGGTCATGAGAAAAGCAGGTCTTGAAGGAAAGCAGGTCATGATGGAAAGCAAGGGTTGAAGGAAAGCAGGTCAGGAGAAAAATAGGTCTTGAAGGAAAGCAGGTCATGATGGAAAGCAGGTCATGAGAAAAATAGGTCTTGAAGGAAAGCAGGTCATGATGGAAAGCAGGTCATGAGAAAAATAGGTCTTGAAGGTAAGCAGGTCATGAGGAAAGCAGGTCTTAAAGGAAAGCAGGTCATGAGAAAAGCAGGTCTTGAAGGAAAGCATGTCATGAGAAAAGCAGGTCTTGAAGGAAAGCAGGTCATGATGGAAATCAGGTCATGAGAAAAATAGGTCTTGAAGGAAAGCAGGTGATGATGGAAAGCAAGGGTTGAAGGAAAGCAGGTCAGGAGAAAAATAGGTCTTGAAGGAAAGCAGGTCATGATGGAAAGCAGGTCATGAGAAAAATAGGTCTTGAAGGAAAGCAGGTCATGAGGAAAGCAGGTCTTGAAGGAAAGCAGGTCATGAAGGAAAGCAAGTCTTGAAGGAAAGCAGGTCATGAGAAAAGCAGGTCTTGAAGGAAAGCAGGTCATGATGGAAAGCAAGGGTTGAAGGAAAGCAGGTCAGGAGAAAAATAGGTCTTGAAGGAAAGCAGGTCATGATGGAAAGCAGGTCATGAGAAAAATAGGTCTTGTAGGAAAGCAGGTCATGATGGAAAGCAGGTCATGAGAAAAATAGGTCTTGAAGGAAAGCAGGTCATGATGGAAAGCAGGTCATGAGATAAATAGGTATTGAAGGAAAGCAGGTCATGAGGAAAGCAGGTCTTAAAGGAAAGCAGGTCATGAAGGAAAGCAGGTCATGAAGGAAAGCAGGTCATGATGGAAAGCAGGTCATGAGAAAAATAGGTCTTGAAAAAAAGCAGGTCATGAGGAAAGCAGGTCTTGAAGGAAAGCAGGTCATGAAGGAAAGCAGGTCTTGAAGGAAAGCAGGTCATGAGAAAAGCAGGTCTTTTAGGAAAGCAGGTCATGAGAAAAGCAGGTCTTAAAGGAAAGCAGGTCATGAGAAAATCAGGTCTTGAAGGAAAGCAGGTCTTGAAGGAAAGCAGGTCATGAGAAAAGCAGGTCTTGAAGGAAAGCAGGTCACAAAGGAAAGCAGGTCTTGAAGGAAAGCAGGTCATGAGAAAAGCAGGTCTTGCAGGAAAACAGGTCATGAGAAAAGCAGGTCTTGAAGGAAAGCAGGTCATGAAGGAAAGCAGGTCTTGAAGGAAAGCAGGTCATGAGAAAATCAGGTCTTAAAGGAAAGCAGGTCATGAGAAAAGCAGGTCTTGAACGAAAGCAGGTCATGAAGGAAAGCAGGTCTTGAAGGAAAGCAGGTCATGAGGAAATCAGGTCTTGAAGGAAAGCAAGTCATGTGAAAAGCAGGTCTTGAAGGAAAGCAGGTCATGAAGGAAAGCAGGTCTTAAAGGAAAGCAGGTCATAAGAAAAGCAGGTCTTGAAGGAAAGCAGGTCATGAGAAAAGCAAGTCTTGAAGGAAAGCAGGTCATTAGAAAAGCAGGTCGTGAAGGAAAGCAGGTCATGATGGAAAGCAGGTCAGGAGAAAAATAGGTCTTGAAGGAAAGCAGGTCATGATGGAAAGCAGGTCATGAGAAAAATAGGTCTTGAAGGAAAGCAGGTCATGAGGAAAGCAGGTCTTGAAGGAAAGCAGGTCATGAAGGAAAGCAAGTCTTGAAGGAAAGCAGGTCTTGAGAAAAGCAGGTCTTGAAGGAAAGCAGGTCATGATGGAAAGCAAGGGTTGAAGGAAAGCAGGTCAGGAGAAAAATAGGTCTTGAAGGAAAGCAGGTCATGATGGAAAGCAGGTCATGAGAAAAATAGGTCTTGAAGGAAAGCAGGTCATGATGGAAAGCAGGTCATGAGAAAAATAGGTCTTGAAGGAAAGCAGGTCATGAGGAAAGCAGGTCTTAAAGGAAAGCAGGTCATGAGAAAAGCAGGTCTTGAAGGAAAGCATGTCATGAGAAAAGCAGGTCTTGAAGGAAAGCAGGTCATGATGGAAACTGGTCTTGAAGGAAAGCAGGTCATGATGGAAATCAGGTCATGAGAAAAATAGGTCTTGAAGGAAAGCAGGTGATGATGGAAAGCAAGGGTTGAAGGAAAGCAGGTCAGGAGAAAAATAGGTCTTGAAGGAAAGCAGGTCATGATGGAAAGCAGGTCATGAGAAAAATAGGTCTTGAAGGAAAGCAGGTCATGAGGAAAGCAGGTCTTGAAGGAAAGCAGGTCATGAAGGAAAGCAAGTCTTGAAGGAAAGCAGGTCATGAGAAAAGCAGGTCTTGAAGGAAAGCAGGTCATGATGGAAAGCAAGGGTTGAAGGAAAGCAGGTCAGGAGAAAAATAGGTCTTGAAGGAAAGCAGGTCATGATGGAAAGCAGGTCATGAGAAAAATAGGTCTTGTAGGAAAGCAGGTCATGATGGAAAGCAGGTCATGAGAAAAATAGGTCTTGAAGGAAAGCAGGTCATGATGGAAAGCAGGTCATGAGATAAATAGGTATTGGAGGAAAGCAGGTCATGAGGAAAGCAGGTCTTAAAGGAAAGCAGGTCATGAAGGAAAGCAGGTCATGAAGGAAAGCAGGTCATGATGGAAAGCAGGTCATGAGAAAAATAGGTCTTGAAAAAAAGCAGGTCATGAGGAAAGCAGGTCTTGAAGGAAAGCAGGTCATGAAGGAAAGCAGGTCTTGAAGGAAAGCAGGTCATGAGAAAAGCAGGTCTTTTAGGAAAGCAGGTCATGAGAAAAGCAGGTCTTAAAGGAAAGCAGGTCATGAGAAAATCAGGTCTTGAAGGAAAGCAGGTCTTGAAGGAAAGCAGGTCATGAGAAAAGCAGGTCTTGAAGGAAAGCAGGTCACAAAGGAAAGCAGGTCTTGAAGGAAAGCAGGTCATGAGAAAAGCAGGTCTTGCAGGAAAACAGGTCATGAGAAAAGCAGGTCTTGAAGGAAAGCAGGTCATGAAGGAAAGCAGGTCTTGAAGGAAAGCAGGTCATGAGAAAATCAGGTCTTAAAGGAAAGCAGGTCATGAGAAAAGCAGGTCTTGAACGAAAGCAGGTCATGAAGGAAAGCAGGTCTTGAAGGAAAGCAGGTCATGAGGAAATCAGGTCTTGAAGGAAAGCAAGTCATGTGAAAAGCAGGTCTTGAAGGAAAGCAGGTCATGAAGGAAAGCAGGTCTTAAAGGAAAGCAGGTCATAAGAAAAGCAGGTCTTGAAGGAAAGCAGGTCATGAGAAAAGCAAGTCTTGAAGGAAAGCAGGTCATTAGAAAAGCAGGTCGTGAAGGAAAGCAGGTCTTGTAGAAAGCAGGTTATGAGAAAAGCAGGTCTTGAAGGAAAGCAGATCATGAGAAAAACAGGTCATGAGAAAAGCAGGTCTTGGAGGAAAGCAGGTCATGAAAAAAGCAGGTCTTGAAGGAAAGCAGGTCATGAGAAAAGCATGTCATGAGAAAAGCAGGTCATGAGAAAAGCAGGCCATGAGAAAAGCAGGTCTTGAAGGAAAGCAGGTCTTGAAGGAAAGCAGGTCTTGAGAAAAGCAGGTCATGAAGGAAAGCAGGTCATGAGAAAAACAGGTCTTCAAGGGAAGCAGGTCATGGGAAAAGCATGTCATGAAAAAAGCAGGTCATGAGAATAGCAGGTCTTGAAGGAAAGTAGGTCATGAGAAAAGCAGGTCATGAGAAAAGCAGGTCATGAGATAAGCAGGTCTTGAAGGAAAGCATGTCATGAAGGAAATCAGGTCTTGAAGGGAAGCAGGTCATGAGAAAAACAGGTCTTGAAGGAAAGCTGGTCATGAGAAAAGCAGGTCTTGAAGGAAAGCAGGCCATGAGAAAAGCAGGTCTTGCAGGAAAGCAGGTCATGATGGAAAGCAGGTCATGAGAAAAATAGTTCTTGAAGGAAAGCAGGTCATGAAGGAAAGCAGGTCATGAGAAAAATAGGTCTTGAAGGAAAGCAGGTCATGATGGAAAGCAGGTCATGAAGAAAACTGGTCTTGAGGAAAGCAGGTCATGAGAAAAGCAGGTCATGAGAAAAATAGGTCTTGAAGGAAAGCAGGTCATGATGGAAAGCAGGTCATGAGAAAAATAGGTCTTGAAGGAAAGCAGGTCATGATGGAAAGCAGGTCATGAGAAAAATAGGTCTTGAAGGAAAGCAGGTCATGAGGAAAGCAGGTCTTGAAGGAAAGCAGGTCATGAAGGAAAGCAAGTCTTGAAGGAAAGCAGGTCATGAGAAAAGCAGGTCTTGAAGGAAAGCAGGTCATGATGGAAAGCAAGGGTTGAAGGAAAGCAGGTTAGGAGAAAAATAGGTCTTGAAGGAAAGCAGGTCATGAGAAAAATAGGTCTTGAAGGAAAGCAGGTCATGATGGAAAGCAGGTCATGAGAAAAATAGGTCTTGAAGGAAAGCAGGTCATGATGGAAAGCAGGTCATGAGAAAAATAGGTCTTGAAGGAAAGCAGGTCATGAGGAAAGCAGGTCTTAAAGGAAAGCAGGTCATGAGAAAAGCAGGTCTTGAAGGAAAGCATGTCATGAGAAAAGCAGGTCTTGAAGGAAAGCAGGTCATGATGGAAACTGGTCTTGAAGGAAAGCAGGTCATGATGGAAATCAGGTCATGAGAAAAATAGGTCTTGAAGGAAAGCAGGTGATGATGGAAAGCAAGGGTTGAAGGAAAGCAGGTCAGGAGAAAAATAGGTCTTGAAGGAAAGCAGGTCATGATGGAAAGCAGGTCATGAGAAAAATAGGTCTTGAAGGAAAGCAGGTCATGAGGAAAGCAGGTCTTGAAGGAAAGCAGGTCATGAAGGAAAGCAAGTCTTGAAGGAAAGCAGGTCATGAGAAAAGCAGGTCTTGAAGGAAAGCAGGTCATGATGGAAAGCAAGGGTTGAAGGAAAGCAGGTCAGGAGAAAAATAGGTCTTGAAGGGAAGCAGGTCATGATGGAAAGCAGGTCATGAGAAAAATAGGTCTTGAAGGAAAGCAGGTCATGATGGAAAGCAGGTCATGAGAAAAATAGGTCTTGAAGGAAAGCAGGTCATGAGGAAAGCAGGTCTTAAAGGAAAGCAGGTCATGAGAAAAGCAGGTCTTGAAGGAAAGCATGTCATGAGAAAAGCAGGTCTTGAAGGAAAGCAGGTCATGATGGAAACTGGTCTTGAAAGAAAGCAGGTCATGATGGAAATCAGGTCATGAGAAAAATAGGTCTTGAAGGAAAGCAGGTGATGATGGAAAGCAAGGGTTGAAGGAAAGCAGGTCAGGAGAAAAATAGGTCTTGAAGGAAAGCAGGTCATGATGGAAAGCAGGTCATGAGAAAAATAGGTCTTGAAGGAAAGCAGGTCATGAGGAAAGCAGGTCTTGAAGGAAAGCAGGTCATGAAGGAAAGCAAGTCTTGAAGGAAAGCAGGTCATGAGAAAAGCAGGTCTTGAAGGAAAGCAGGTCATGATGGAAAGCAAGGGTTGAAGGAAAGCAGGTCAGGAGAAAAATAGGTCTTGAAGGAAAGCAGGTCATGATGGAAAGCAGGTCATGAGAAAAATAGGTCTTGTAGGAAAGCAGGTCATGATGGAAAGCAGGTCATGAGAAAAATAGGTCTTGAAGGAAAGCAGGTCATGATGGAAAGTAGGTCATGAGATAAATAGGTATTGAAGGAAAGCAGGTCATGAGGAAAGCAGGTCTTAAAGGAAAGCAGGTCATGAAGGAAAGCAGGTCATGAAGGAAAGCAGGTCATGATGGAAAGCAGGTCATGAGAAAAATAGGTCTTGAAAAAAAGCAGGTCATGAGGAAAGCAGGTCTTGAAGGAAAGCAGGTCATGAAGGAAAGCAGGTCTTGAAGGAAAGCAGGTCATGAAAAAAGCAGGTCTTTTAGGAAAGCAGGTCATGAGAAAAGCAGGTCTTAAAGGAAAGCAGGTCATGAGAAAATCAGGTCTTGAAGGAAAGCAGGTCTTGAAGGAAAGCAGGTCATGAGAAAAGCAGGTCTTGAAGGAAAGCAGGTCACAAAGGAAAGCAGGTCTTGAAGGAAAGCAGGTCATGAGAAAAGCAGGTCTTGCAGGAAAACAGGTCATGAGAAAAGCAGGTCTTGAAGGAAAGCAGGTCATGAAGGAAAGCAGGTCTTGAAGGAAAGCAGGTCATGAGAAAATCAGGTCTTAAAGGAAAGCAGGTCATGAGAAAAGCAGGTCTTGAACGAAAGCAGGTCATGAAGGAAAGCAGGTCTTGAAGGAAAGCAGGTCATGAGGAAATCAGGTCTTGAAGGAAAGCAAGTCATGTGAAAAGCAGGTCTTGAAGGAAAGCAGGTCATGAAGGAAAGCAGGTCTTAAAGGAAAGCAGGTCATAAGAAAAGCAGGTCTTGAAGGAAAGCAGGTCATGAGAAAAGCAAGTCTTGAAGGAAAGCAGGTCATTAGAAAAGCAGGTCGTGAAGGAAAGCAGGTCTTGTAGAAAGCAGGTTATGAGAAAAGCAGGTCTTGAAGGAAAGCAGATCATGAGAAAAACAGGTCAAGAGAAAAGCAGGTCTTGGAGGAAAGCAGGTCATGAAAAAAGCAGGTCTTGAAGGAAAGCAGGTCATGAGAAAAGCATGTCATGAGAAAAGCAGGTCATGAGAAAAGCAGGCCATGAGAAAAGCAGGTCTTGAAGGAAAGCAGGTCTTGAAGGAAAGCAGGTCTTGAGAAAAGCAGGTCATGAAGGAAAGCAGGTCATGAGAAAAACAGGTCTTCAAGGGAAGCAGGTCATGGGAAAAGCATGTCATGAAAAAAGCAGGTCATGAGAATAGCAGGTCTTGAAGGAAAGTAGGTCATGAGAAAAGCAGGTCATGAGAAAAGCAGGTCATGAGATAAGCAGGTCTTGAAGGAAAGCATGTCATGAAGGAAATCAGGTCTTGAAGGGAAGCAGGTCATGAGAAAAACAGGTCTTGAAGGAAAGCTGGTCATGAGAAAAGCAGGTCTTGAAGGAAAGCAGGCCATGAGAAAAGCAGGTCTTGCAGGAAAGCAGGTCATGAGAAAAGCAGGTCATGAGAAAAGAAGGTCATGAGAAAAGCAGGTCTTGAAGGAAAGCAGGTCATGAGAAAAGCAGGTCTTAAAGGAAAGCAGGTCATGAGAAAAGCAGGTCATGAGAAAATCAGGTCTTGAGAAAAGCAGGTTTTGAAGTAAAGCAGGTCATGAGAAAAGCAGGTCATGAGAAAAGCAGGTCATGAGAAAAGCAGGTCTTGAAGGAAAGCTGGTCATGATGGAAACTGGTCTTGAAGGAAAGCAGGTCTTGAAGGAAAGCAGGTCTTGAGAAAAGCAGGTCTTGAAGGAAAGCAGGTCATGAGAAAAGCAGGTCTTGAAGGAAAGCAGGTCATGAGAAAAGCAGGTCATGATAAAAGCAGGTCATGAGAAAAGCAGGTCTTGAAGGAAAGCAGGTCCTGAAGAAAAGCAGGTCTTAAAGGAAAGCATGTCATGAAAAAAGCAGGTCCTGAAGGAAAGCAGGTCATGAGAAAAGCAGGTCTTGAAGGAAAGCAGGTCATGAAGGAAAGCAGGTCTTGAAAGAAAGTAGGTCATGAGAAAAGCAGGTCTTGAAGGAGAGCAGGTCATGAGAAAAGCAGGTCTTGAAGGAATGCAGGTCATGAAGGAAAGCATGTATTGAAGGAAAGCAGGTCATGAGAAAAGCAGGTCTTGAGGGAAAGCAGGTTATGAGAAAAGTAGGTCTTGAAGGAAAGTAGGTCATGAAGGAAAGCGGGTCTTGAAGGAAAGCAGGTCATGAGGAAAGCAGGTCTTGAAGGAAAGCAGGTCATGAGAAAAGCAGGTCTTGAAGGAAAGCACTTCATGAGAAAAGCAGGGGTTGAAGATAAGCAGGTCTTGAAGGAAAGCAGGTCATGAGAAAAGCACCTCTTGAAGGAAAGCAGGTCATGAGAAAAGCAGGTCTTGAAGGAAAGCAGGTCATGAGAAAAGCAGGTCAAGAGAAAAGCAGGTCATGAGAAAAGCAGGTCTTGAAGGAAAGCAGGTCATGAGAAAAGCAGGTCTTGAAGGAAAGCAGGTCATGAGAAAAGCAGGTCATGAAAAAAGCAGGTCTTGAAGGAAAGCAGGTCATGAGAAAAGCAGGTCATGAGAAAAGCAGGTCCTGAGAAAAGCAGATCTTGAAGGAAAGCAGGTCATGATGGAAACTGGTCTTGAAGGAAAGCAGGTCATGAGAAAAGAAGGACTTGAAGGAAAGCAGGTCACGAGAAAAGCAGGTTTTGAAGGAAAGCAAGTCATGAGAAAAGCAGGTCACGAAAAAAACAGGTCATGAGAAAACCAGGTCTTGAAGGAAAGCAGGTCATGAGAAAAGCAGGTATTGAAGGAAAGCAGGTCATAAAGGGGAGCATGTCATGAGAAAAGCAGGTCATGAGAAAAGCAGGTCATGAGAAAAGTAGGTCATGAGAAAAGCAGGTCTTGAATGAAAGCAGGCCATGAGAAAAGCAGGTCATGAGAAAAGCAGGTCATGATAAAAGCAGGTCATGAGAGAAGCAGGTCTTGAAGGAAAGCAGGTCATGAGAAAAGCAGGTCTTGAAGGAAAGCAGGTCATGAGAAAAGGAGGTCTTGAAGGAAAGCAGGTCATGAGAAAAGAAGGTCTTGAAGGAAAGCAGGTCATGAAGGGAAGCAGGTCTTAAAGGAAAGCAGGTCATGAGAATAGCAGGTCTTGAAGGAAAGCAGGTCATGAGAAAAGCAGGTCTTGAAGGAAAGCAGGTCATGAGAAAAGCAGGTCTTCAAGGAAAGCAGGTCACTAGAAAAGCAGGTCTTGAAGGAAAGCAGGTCTTGAAGGGAAGCATGTCATGAGAAAAGTAGGTCTTGAAGGAAAGCAGGTCATGAGAAAAGCAGGTCTTGAAGGAAAGCAGGTCATGAGAAAAGAAGGTCCTGAGAAAAGCAGGTCATGAGAAAAGCAGGTCTTGAATGAAAGCAGGCCATGAGAAAAGCCGGTCATGAGAAAAGCAGGTCATGATAAAAGCAGGTCATGAGAGAAGCAGGTCTTGAAGGAAAGCAGGTCATGAGAAAAGCCGGTCATGAGAAAAGCAGGTCATGAGAAAAGCAGGTCATGAAAGAAGCAGGTCTTGAAGGAAATCAGTTCATGAAGAAAAGCAGGTCTTAAAGGAAAACAGGTCATGAGAAAAGCCGGTCTTGAAGGAAAGCCGGTCATGAGAAAAGCAGGTCTTGAAGGAAAGCCGGTCATGAGAAAAGCAGGTCATGAAGGAAAGTAGGTCTTGAAAGAAAGCAGGTCATGAGAAAAGCAGGTTTTGAAGGAAAGCAGGTCATGAGAAAAGCAGGTCTTGAAGGAAAGCAGGTCATGAAGGAAAGCAAGTATTGAAGGAAAGCAGGTCATGAGAAAAGCAGGTCTTGAAGGAAAGCAGGTCTTGAAGGAAAGCAGGTCATGAGAAAAGCAGGTCTAGAAGGAAAGCAGGTCATGAGAAAAGCAAGTCATGAGAAAGCAGGTCTTGAAGGGAAGCAGGTCATGAGAAAAGCAGGTCTTAAAGGAAAGCAGGTCATGAGAAAAGCAGGTCATGAGAAAAGCAGGTCTTGAGAAAAGCAGGTTTTGAAGGAAAGCAGGTCATGAGAAAAGCAGGTCATGAGAAAAGCAGGTCTTGAAAGAAAGCAGGTCATGGTGGAAACTGGTCTTGAAAGAAAGCAGGTCTTGAAGGAAAGCAGGTCTTGAGAAAAGCAGGTCTTGAAGGAAAGCAGGTCATGAGAAAAGCAGGTCTGCAAGGAAAGCAGGTCATGAGAAAAACAGGTCATGATAAAAGCAGGTCATGAGAAAAGCAGGTCTTGAAGGAAAGCAGGTCATGAAGAAAAGCCGGTCTTAAAGGAAAGCATATCATGAAAAAAGCAGGTCCTGAAGGAAAGCAGGTCATGAGAAAAGCAGGTCATGAAGGAAAGCAGGTCTTGAAAGAAAGTAGGTCATGAGAAAAGCAGGTCTTGAAGGAGAGCAGGTCATGAGAAAAGCAGGTCTTGAAGGAAAGCAGGTCATGAAGGAAAGCAGGTCTTAAAGGAAAGCAGGTCATGAGAAAAGCAGGTCTTGAAGGAAAGCAGGTCATAAGAAAAGCAGGTCATGAGAAAAGCAGGTCATGAGAAAAGCAGGTCTTGGAGGAAAGCAGGTCATGAAGAAAAGCAGGTCTTAACCCTGGATAGGTACGTTCCTCGGACACCCCTTTAAGGGTATACTCGGACGCGAACGACCCCGACGCCAAAAAAAATTCTTGAAAAATCAGTTTTTGCAGTAACCTCCTTTTTTCTTTTGCCAAAAAAAACTTCAATGAATGCTTAAAACAACTGTAAAGATAAATACTACTCATCTGCAGAAAAACTATTTATTATAAATATTTAAAAAAATTAAGTAGAAAAAAAAAGACCTGACATAAAAATTCATAAAAAAAAAAGTTTATACATATATACACAAATCCTTTTAGGAATTGATTCTTGAATGTTTAGGACACATCTTGATGTATTTTGGATGAAGTCAGACCCATGGAGGTGAAGATCTGAAATGAGAAAAAAAGGGTAACTTTTTTTGGCCAAAAAAATTTTTCCAAATTTCATGAATTTTTTTGGGTACCCAAATGAAATAGGAAGTGGTTAATTTTTTTAGGGAATAAACATATGTTATCCTAAAATAGAAATATGTAAAAAAATCTTCATTATTTTGTAAATTACATTTATATCAGGGGTCATATCTAAAGGTAATTTTTTGAGTACTTAGAAATTTCGTAAAAATTACATATATTTAATATATAATATGATATTTATGCAGGTAAAAATATACCAAAATATCACAAATTCTATAGGGAACAAGAATATATATAGATAGGGCAGCTTACGCTTCGGATATGTCCACAAAATGGCCGCCAACCACACTGACTCAGACTCCCTAATCTGCCACTTGAAATGTAGGAAGGGTATGTCAATTTCAAGGTGTTATTTACTAATCTAATTATTATTGGATATGCATAAAAATTGTATGGTGGGTTGCTGGATAATTGTCGATTATTTTACGACTATAAAATTTAAATTCTGACCCAAAAAAAATTTTTTGAAGGGAAATAAAATCGAAAAAAAAATGTAAAACAATATAATATTTTAGCTAAAAAAATTTGATGATATTCAATAAAAAAAAAGTAAACAAAATTTTCCGACAAATAAACATCTAGAGGAATCATTACTCTGTGATAGTTCCTTAGTACGTAGTAATTTTGAAAGAATTGGGAAAAAACGAAAAAATGGCAATCACCGGAAAATCGAACACATACCTATATATACGCCATATCTGGCTAAAAAAAAGATAGGCATGGGTAGCCAGATCATCTAGAAACACTTTCCTACACTATAAAATTATAAGTTTTGCGACACTACTTGCCAATTCCTTACGGTAACATGACTAAGCAAAAAAAATGCAAAACAAATAAAAAGGGGCACTCGTGGAAAAATGGCCATTCTAATATACGGCATTTCAGAAAAAAAAAAAATTTCAGCCACGTGCTAGGCAAACCATCAATGCACATTTTCCGACAAATAAACATATAAATGAAATATTACTCTGTGATAGTTCCTTAGTACGTAGTAATTTTGAAAGAAATGGGAAAAAACGAAAAAATGGCAATCACAGGAAAATCGAACACATACTTATATATACGCCATATCTGGCTAAAAAAAAAATAGGCATGGGTAGCCAGATCATCTAGAAACACTTTCCAACACTATAAAAATATAAGTTTTGCGACACTACTTGCCAATTCCTTACGGTAACATGACTAAGCAAAAAAATGCAAAACAAATAAAAAGGGGCACTCGCGGAAAAATGCCCAACATTCTAATATACGGCATCTCAGATAAAAAAAAAGACATGCACGTGTTAGCCCAACCATCAAGGCACACTTTCTAACACATAAACATGAAAAAAAAAATCAATAATATACGGCAATTCCTTACTACGTAATAAATTTTTACAAATATTGAAAAAAAACAGAAATTGGCAACCGCAGTTAAATACCCAATATACCAATAACTACGTCGTATCTGACAAAAACAAAATCACGCATGGGTAGCCAGATCATCTAGACACACTTTCCAACACTAAAAAAGCAAAAGTTTTACGATACTATTTCGCAATATCTTACGGAAAAATGACTTGGCAAAAAAATGAAAAAAAATAAAAAAGGGACACTCGCGGTAAAATGCCCGACATTCTAATATACGGCATCTCAGATAAAAAAAAAGACATGCACGTGTTAGCCCAACCATCAAGGCACACTTTCTAACACATAAACATGACAAAAAATGAATAATATACGGCAATTCCTTACTACGTAGTAATTTTTACGAATATTGAAAAAAAACAGAAATTGGTAACCGCAGTTAAATACCCAATATACCAATAACTACGTCGTATCTGACAAAAACAAAGTCATGCATGGGTAGCCAGATCATCTAGACACACTTTCCAACACTAAACAAGCAAAAGTTTTACGACCCTATTTGGCAATATCTTACGGAAAAATGACTTGGCAAAAAAATGAAAAAAAATGAAAAAGGGGCACTCGCGGTAAAATGGTCCTCGTGGTGATGAACGACATTTTAACTAAAAAAAAAATCATGCACATGGTAGCCAAACAATCCACCAAGACTTTCCACAACTGATAACCTATACAAGTTGCACCATTCTACGACAATTTCATAATACGTAATAACTTTGATAATTATGCAAACTACCTTAGAAGGGTAAACTCGGTCGCGCTCGACCCCGACGCGTCTCAGAAATCGGGGAAGGAGTACAGCTACAGCAATGCACATCTGGACACTACTAGAGCGTGTAGGGGAGACACCTCCTGCAGGTCGATCACCCACAAATTCAGTCACGGGGGTGAGTCACGTGAGAAAAACCTGTTTTTTTTTTTACGCTCGGGGTCGCAAACGACCCATCGTACCTATCCAGGGTTAAAGGAAAGCATGTCATGAAAAAAGCAGGTCCTGAAGGAAAGCAGGTCATGAGAAAAGCAGGTCTTGAAGGAAAGCAGGTCATGAAGGGAAGCAGGTCTTAAAGGAAAGCAGGTCATGAGAAAAGCAGGTATTGAAGGAAAGCAGGTCATGAGAAAAGCAGGTCATGAGAAAAGCAGGTCTTGAAGGAAAGCAGGTCATGAAGAAAAGCAGGCCTTAAAGGAAAGCATGTCATGAAAAAAGCAGGTCCTGAAGGAAAGCAGGTCATGAGAAAAGCAGGTCTTGAAGGAAAGCAGGTCATGAAGGAAAGCAGGTCTTGAAAGAAAGTAGGTCATGAGAAAAGCAGGTCTTGAAGGAGAGCAGGTCATGAGAAAAACAGGTCTTGAAGGAATGCAGGTCATGAAGGAAAGCATGTATTGAAGAAAAGCAGGTCATGAGAAAAGCAGGTCTTGAAGGAAAGCAGGTTATGAGAAAAGTAGGTCTTGAAGGAAAGTAGGTCATGAAGGAAAGCAGGTCTTGAAGGAAAGCAGGTCATGAGGAAAGCAGGTCTTGAAGGAAAGCAGGTCATGAGAAAAGCAGGTCTTGAAGGAAAGCACTTCATGAGAAAAGCAGGTCTTGAAGATGAGCAGGTCTTAAAGGAAAGCAGGTCATGAGAAAAGCACCTCTTGAAGGAAAGCAGGTCATGAGAAAAGCAGGTCTTGAAGGAAAGCAGGTCATGAGAAAAGCAGGCCATGAGAAAAGCAGGTCATGAAAAAAGCAGGTCTTGAAGGAAAGCAGGTCATGAGAAAAGCAGGCCTTAAAGGAAAGCAGGTCATGAGAAAAGCAGGTCATGAGAAAAGCAGGTCTTGAAGGAATGCAGGTCATGAGAAAAGCAGGTCATGAGAAAAGCAGGTCCTGAGAAAAGCAGATCTTGAAGGAAAGCAGGTCATGATGGAAACTGGTCTTGAAGGAAAGCAGGTCTTGAAGCAAAGTAGGTCATGAGAAAAGCAGGACTTGAAGGAAAGCATGTCACGAGAAAAAGCAGGTTTTGAAGGAAAGTAAGTCATGAGAAAAGAAGGTCACGTAAAAAGCAGGTCATGAGAAAAGCAGGTCTTGAAGGAAAGCAGGTCATGAGAAAAGCAGGTCTTGAAGGAAAGCAGGTCATGAAAAAAGCAGGTCTTGAAGGAAAGCAGGTCATGAAGGGAAGCAGGTCATGAGAAAAGCAGGTCTTGAATGAAAGCAGGCCAAGAGAAAAGCAGGTCATGAGAAAAGCAGGTCATGATAAAAGCAGGTCATGAGAGAAGCAGGTCTTGAAGGAAAGCAGGTCATAAGAAAAGCAGGTCTTGAAGGAAAGCAGGTCATGAGAAAAGCAGGTCTTGAAGGAAAGCAGGTCATGAGAAAAGCAGGTCTTGAAGGAAAGCAGGTCATGAAGGGAAGCAGGTCTTAAAGGAAAGCAGGTCATGAGAATAGCAGGTCTTGAAGGAAAGCAGGTCATGAGAAAAGCAGGTCTTGAAGGAAAGCAGGTCATGAGAAAAGCAGGTCTTGAAGAAAAGCAGGTCACTAGAAAAGCAGGTCTTGAAGGTAAGCAGGTCTTGAAGGAAAGCATGTCATGAGAAAAGTAGGTCTTGAAGGAAAGCAGGTCATGAGAAAAGCAGGTCTTGAAGGAAAGCAGGTCATGAGAAAAGAAGGTCATGAGAAAAGCAGGTCATGAGAAAAGCAGGTCTTGAATGAAAGCAGGTCATGAGAAAAGCAGGTCTTGAAGGAAAGCAGGTCATGAGAAAAGCAGGTCATGAGAAAAGCAGGTCATGAGAAAAGCAGGTCTTGAATGAAAGCAGGCCATGAGAAAAGCAGGTCATGAGAAAAGCAGGTCATGATAAAAGCAGGTCATGAGAGAAGCAGGTCTTGAAGGAAAGCAGGTCATGAGAAAAGCAGGTCATGATAAAAGCAGGTCATGAGAGAAGCAGGTCTTGAAGGAAAGCAGGTCATGAGAAAAGCAGGTCTTAAAGGAAAACAGGTCATGAGAAAAGCCGGTCTTGAAGGAAAGCAGGTCATGATGGAAAGCAGGTCTTGAAGGAAAGCAGGTCATGAGAAAAGCAGGTCTTGAAGGAAAGCAGGTCATGATGGAAAGCAGGGGTTGAAGTAAAGCAGGTCATGAGAAAAACAGGTCTTGAAGGAAAGCAGGTCATGAGAAAAGCAAGTCTTTAAGGAAAGCAGGTCATGAAGGAAATCAGGTCTTGAAGGAAAGCAGGTCATGAGAAAAGCAGGTCTTGAAGGAAAGAAGGTCATGAGAAAAGCAGGTCTTGAAGGAAAGCAGGTCATGTAGGGAAGACGGTCTTGAAGGAAAGCAGGTCATGAGAAAATCAGGTCTTGAAGGAAAGCAGGTCATGAGAAAAGCAGGTGTTGAAGGAAAGCAGGTCTTGAAGGAGAGCAGGTCATGAGGAAAGCAGGTCTTGAAGGAAAGCAGGTCATGAGAAAAGCAGGTCTTGAAGGAAAGCAGGTCTTGAAGGAAAGCAGGTCTTGAAGGAAAGCAGGTCTTGAAAGAAAGCAGGCCATGAGAAAAGCAGGTCATGAGAAAAGCAGGTCATGAGAAAAAAAGGTCTTGAAGGAAAGCAGGTCATGAGAAAAGCAGGTCATGAGAAAAGCAGGTCTTGAAGGAAAGCAGGTCATGATGGAAACTGGTCTTGAAGGAAAGCAGGTCTTGAAGGAAAGCCGGTCATGAGAAAAGCAGGTCTTGAAAAAAAGCAGGTCATGAGAAAAGCAGGTCATGAGAAAAGCAGGTCATGAGAAAAGCAGGTCTTGAAGGAAAAAAGGTCATGAAGGAAAGCAGGTCTTGAAGGAAAGCAGGTCATGAAAAAGCAGGTCTTTAAGGAAAGCAGGTCATGAGAAAAGCAGGTCTTGAAGGAAAGCAGGTCATGAGAAAAGCAGGTCTTGAAGGAAAGGAGGTCATGAGAAAAGCAGGTCTTGAAGGAAAGCAAGTCATGAGAATAGCAGGTCTTGAAGGAAAGCAGGTCTTGAAGGAAAGCAGGTCATGAGAAAAGTAGGTCTTGAATGAAAGCAGGTCATGAGTAAAGCAGGTCTTGAAGGAAAGCAGGTCATGAGTAAAGCAGGTCATGAGAAAAGCAGGTCATGAGAAAAGCAGGTCTTGAAAGAAAGCATGTCATGAGAAAAGCTGGTCATGAGAAAAGCAGGTCAGGAGAAAATCATGTCTTGAAGGAAAGCAGGTCTTGAAGGAAAGCAGGTCATGAGTAAAGCAGGTCTTGAAGGAAAGCAGGTCATGAGAAAAGAAGGTCTTGAATGAAAGCAGGTCATGAGTAATCCAGGTCTTGAAGGAAAGCAGGTCATGAGAAAAGAAGGTCATGAGAAAAGCAGGTCATGAGAAAAGCAGATCATAATAAAAGCAGGTCATGAGAAAAGCAGGTCTTGAAGGAAAGCAGGTCATGAAAGAAGCAGGTCTTGAAGGAAAGCAGGTCATGATGGAAACTGGTCGTGAAAGAAAGCAGGTCTTGAAGGAAAGTAGGTCATGAAGGAAAACAGGTCTTGAAGGAAAGCAGGTCATGAGAAAAGCAGGTCTTGAAGTAAAGCAGGTCATGAGAAAAGCAGGTCTTGAAGGAAAGCAGGTCATGATGGAAAGCAGGTCTTGAAGGAAAGCAGGTCATGAGAAAAGCAGGTCTTGAAGGAAAGCAGGTCATGATGGAAAGCAGGTCATGAGAAAAGCAGGTCTTGAAAGAAAGCAGGTCATGAGAAAATCAGGTCATGAGAAAAGCAGGTCATGAGAAAAACAGGTCTTGAAGGAAAGCAGGTCATGAGAAAAGCAGGTCATGAGAAAAGCAGGTCTTGAAGGAAAGCAGGTCATGATGGAAACTGGTCTTGAAGGAAAGTAGGTCTTGAAGGAAAGCAGATCTTGAAGGGAAGCAGGTCATGAGGAAAGCAGGTCTTGAAGGAAAGCCGGTCATGAGGAAAGCAGGTCATGAGAAAAGCAGGTCATGAGAAAAGCAGGTCTTGAAAGAAAGCATGTCATGAGAAAAGCTGGTCATGAGAAAAGCAGGTCAGGAGAAAATCATGTCTTGAAGGAAAGCAGGTCATGAAGGAAAGCAGGTCTTGAAGGAAAGCAGGTCATGGAAAAGCAGGTCTTTAAGGAAAGCAGGTCATGAGAAAATCAGGTCTTAAAGGAAAGCAGGTCATGAGAAAAGCAGGTCTTGAACGAAAGCAGGTCATGAAGGAAAGCAGGTCTTAAAGGAAAGCAGGTCATGAGGAAATCAGGTCTTGAAGGAAAGCAAGTCATGTGAAAAGCAAGTCTTGAAGGAAAGCAGGTCATGAAGGAAAGCAGGTCTTAAAGGAAATCAGGTCATAAGAAAAGCAGGTCTTGAAGGAAAGCAGGTCATGAGAAAAGCAAGTCTTGAAGGAAAGCAGGTCATTAGAAAAGCAGGTCGTGAAGGAAAGCAGGTCTTGTAGAAAGCAGGTTATGAGAAAAGCAGGTCTTGAAGGAAAGCAGATCATGAGAAAAGCAGGTCATGAGAAAAGCAGGTCTTGGAGGAAAGCAGGTCATGAAAAAAGCAGGTCTTGAAGGAAAGCAGGTCATGAGAAAAGCATGTCATGAGAAAAGCAGGTCATGAGAAAAGCAGGCCATGAGAAAAGCAGGTCTTGAAGGAAAGCAGGTCTTGAAGGAAAGCAGGTCTTGAGAAAAGCAGGTCATGAAGGAAAGCAGGTCATGAGAAAAACAGGTCTTCAAGGGAAGCAGGTCATGGGAAAAGCATGTCATGAAAAAAGCAGGTCATGAGAATAGCAGGTCTTGAAGGAAAGTAGGTCATGAGAAAAGCAGGTCATGAGAAAAGCAGGTCATGAGATAAGCAGGTCTTGAAGGAAAGCATGTCATAAAGGAAATCAGGTCTTGAAGGGAAGCAGGTCATGAGAAAAACAGGTCTTGAAGGAAAGCTGGTCATGAGAAAAGCAGGTCTTGAAGGAAAGCAGGTCATGAGAAAAGCAGGTCTTGCAGGAAAGCAGGTCATGAGAAAAGCAGGTCATGAGAAAAGAAGGTCATGAGAAAAGCAGGTCTTGAAGGAAAGCAGGTCATGAGAAAAGCAGGTCTTAAAGGAAAGCAGGTCATGAAGGAAATCAGGTCTTGAAGAAAAGCAGGTCATGAGAAAAGCAGGTCTTGAAGGAAAAAAGGTCATGAGAAAAGCAGGTCTTGAAAGAAAGCAGGTCATGTAGGGAAGACGGTCTTGAAGGAAAGCAGGTCATGAGAAAAGCAGGTCTTGAAGGAAAGCAGGTCATGAGAAAAGCAGGTGTTGAAGGAAAGCAGGTCTTGAAGGAGAGCAGGTCATGAGGAAAGCAGGTCTTGAAGGAAAGCAGGTCATGAGAAAAGCAGGTCTTGAAGGAAAGCAGGTCTTGAAGGAAAGCAGTTCTTGAAGGAAAGCAGGTCTTGAAAGAAAGCAGGCCATGAGAAAAGCAGGTCATGAGAAAAGCAGGTCATGAGAAAAACAGGTCTTGAAGGAAAGCAGGTCATGAGAAAAGCAGGTCATGAGAAAAGCAGGTCTTGAAGGAAAGCAGGTCATGATGGAAACTGGTCTTGAAGGAAAGCAGGTCTTGAAGGAAAGCCAGTCATGAGAAAAGCAGGTCTTGAAAAAAAGCAGGTCATGAGAAAAGCAGGTCATGAGAAAAGCAGGTCATGAGAAAAGCAGGTCTTGAAGGAAATCAGGTCATGAAGGAAAGCAGGTCTTGAAGGAAAGCAGGTCATGAAAAAGCAGGTCTTTAAGGAAAGCAGGTCATGAGAAAAGCAGGTCTTGAAGGAAAGCAGGTCATGAGAAAAGCAGGTCTTGAAGGAAAGGAGGTCATGAGAAAAGCAGGTCTTGAAGGAAAGCAAGTCATGAGAATAGCAGGTCTTGAAGGAAAGCAGGTCTTGAAGGAAAGCAGGTCATGAGAAAAGTAGGTCTTGAATGAAAGCAGGTCATGAGTAAAGCAGGTCTTGAAGGAAAGCAGGTCATGAGAAAAGAAGGTCATGAGAAAAGCAGGTCATGAGAAAAGCAGATCATGATAAAAGCAGGTCATGAGAAAAGCAGGTCTTGAAGGAAAGCAGGTCATGAAAGAAGCAGGTCTTGAAGGAAAGCAGGTCATGATGGAAACTGGTCGTGAAAGAAAGCAGGTCTTGAAGGAAAGTAGGTCATGAAGGAAAGCAGGTCTTGAAGGAAAGCAGGTCATGAGAAAAGCAGGTCTTGAAGTAAAGCAGGTCATGAGAAAAGCAGGTCTTGAAGGAAAGCAGGTCATGATGGAAAGCAGGTCTTGAAGGAAGGCAGGTCATGAGAAAAGCAGGTCTTGAAGGAAAGCAGGTCATGATGGAAAGCAGGTCAAGAGAAAAGCAGGTCTTGAAAGAAAGCAGGTCATGAGAAAATCAGGTCATGAGAAAAGCAGGTCATGAGAAAAACAGGTCTTGAAGGAAAGCAGGTCATGAGAAAAGCAGGTCATGAGAAAAGCAGGTCTTGAAGGAAAGCAGGTCATGATGGAAACTGGTCTTGAAGGAAAGTAGGTCTTGAAGGAAAGCAGGTCTTGAAGGGAAGCAGGTCATGAGAAAAGCAGGTCTTGAAGGAAAGCCGGTCATGAGGAAAGCAGGTCATGAGAAAAGCAGGTCATGAGAAAAACAGGCCTTGAAAGAAAGCATGTCATGAGAAAAGCTGGTCATGAGAAAAGCAGGTCAGGAGAAAATCATGTCTTGAAGGAAAGCAGGTCATGAAGGAAAGCAGGTCTTGAAGGAAAGCAGGTCATGGAAAACAGGTCTTTAAGGAAAGCAGGTCATGAGAAAAGCAGGTCTTGAAGGAAAGCAGGTCATGAGAAAAGCAGGTCTTGAAGGAAAGGAGGTCATGAGAAAAGCAGGTCTTGAAGGAAAGCAAGTCATGAGAATAGCAGGTCTTGAAGGAAAGCAGGTCTTGAAGGAAAGCAGGTCATGAGAAAAGCAGGTCTTGAAGGAAAGCAGGTCATGAGAAAAGCAGGTCTTGAAGGAAAGCAGGTCATGAGAAAAGCAGGTCATGAAAAAAGCAGGTCTTGAAGGAAAGCTGGTCATGAGAAAAGCAGGTCTTGATGGAAAGCAGGTCATGAGAAAAGCAGGTCATGAGAAAGCAGGTCTTGAAGGAAAGCAGGTCATGAGAAAAGCAGGTCATGAAGGAAGGCAGGTCATGATGGAAACTGGTCTTGAAGGAAAGCATGTCATGAGAAAAACAGGTCTTGAAAGAAAGCAGG
>NC_090767.1:52408868-52413868 GCF_036898095.1 Palaemon carinicauda | reverse complement strand
CCCTTCTCACCAGAGGCCAACTCTAATACGAACTTCCGAGGGGGAAAACGGTCCTTCCGAGGAGATCCTCAGGGGGAGGGGAAATATCTACTGGAGGATTTGAGTCCTGGAAGGAGAATGGGACTCGTGTCTCGCTATCCCAACAGGAGGAGGAGGAGAGGGAGAGATCCTTCTTACTCATGCACTCAAGAAGAAGAGGAGTCAACAAGAATCAATGCTCGTTAGTTAATGAATATCTCCATTGGATGTTGATAATAATGGTGTGCACACAACTTCATTCTGTCTTAGTATAATCGAATAGCTTTTATTGTCTGTTATCAAACATAAGACTTGAAGGAGACAAGACAAATGTCCTAATCACTAATAGGAACCAGAAGGATCCTTTTTTCAATTCTATCCAATTTTTAACTAGTCAGGAAAATGGAATTTAACTAAATAAAACCTACTCGCATCAAGGGGATATATATATATATATATATATATATATATATATATATATATATATATATATATATATATATATATATTATATATATATATATATATATATATATATATATATATATAGGGGTGTGCGTATTTCACACACAAAAAAGAAACTGAGAATTCAGTTGCAAGCCATTTATCTCCTGCCCCCCCACATCTTTGACCCTCCACAGCTGAAGGGAGAGGATTTATTTAAAGGGTTTCCATTAAATCCCTTCCCTTTGGGATTAAATCTTTTGCCTTAATCCCCAAATAGGATTATAAAGGACTGGCATTCTCAATGGAGGTATTTGAATAGTCTAGAGGTGATTTAGTCCCATTTAGTCTCATTTTGATAGTGATGATGATAATGTCATCTGAATTGTGAACATTAATGATTAGGCTCAACTTTCCTCTCATCAAAAACTTGATTGGTTATCTCTGCTTTTATCATTAATGACGTCATAGTTACTTCATAAAGGATATAATATGCGCTTTGCTCATAATGATAAGAATGAAAATCTTGTTCTGAAATTTAGACTTCAGGAAACAGGAAGATGATTCTCTCTCTCTCTCTCTCTCTCTCTCTCTCTCTCTCTCTCTCTCTCTCTCTCTCTCTCTCTCTCTGAATTACTCCAGTGATTATGCAACAAGTCTCCATCTCTCTCTCTCTCTCTCTCTCTCTCTCTCTCTCTCTCTCTCTCTCTCTCCTCTCTCTCTCTCTCTCTGAATTACTCCAGTAATTATGCAACAAGTATCTCTCTCTCTCTCTCTCTCTCTCTCTCTCTCTCTCTCTGAATTACTCCAGTAATTATGCAACAAGTCTCTCTCCTCTCTCTCTCTCTCTCCTCTCTCTCTCTCTCTCTCTCTCTCTCTTCACCAGATATTGAATTATTACATCATTAGACTCACAGACAGACAGAGACAAAAGCAGCACTGTTGTTTGTGTCTTTGACTTTACAAATTCAGTGTTTGTTTGTTCGTTTGTTCGTTGATATTGTGCAAGGTGAAGGGTAATGGTTGCATTGTGTGTCTGAGAAATAGATGTGCTGTTGGTTATGTATGAAATGAACTTTCATTGAATCCTGGGTTTATTTTGGTCAGGATCAGAACAAAGATGACATTTTCCCCTTTTGCAACAGATTTGTAAAATGCAATTTCATGCAAGAACCAACGAGAGATATCAACGGAGAGAGAGAGAGAGAGAGAGAGAGAGAGAGAGAGAGACGAGAGAGAGAGAGAGAGAGAGAGAGATGACCTGATCCGACCTCAAAACAACCTAACCATTAGAGAAGGCCTTTGGTCATTTCTCTCATTCAGAGGAACAAGTTGGAATTACACAAGAAGATCGGTTGTTGTTATTATTATTATTTATTGGTGTTGTTGTTGTTGTTGTTGTTGTTGTTGTTGTTGTTGTCGTTAAACTATATTTTCAAAGAAAAAAATCTCAAGATAAATTTATTTGACATTTTAGAAGTCAAAAAACTAAAAGAGGAGAAGACCTTGACACGATCTGTTTTGGAAGCTCCTGGCTCAGACCAGAATCGTTTTTCTTCGTGAGGTTCACCTATAAGGTATCGGAGGTCAGAGGTGAAAGGTCAAAGGATGTAACATTAGGTGTTAACAAGGTCTCTGAAATGCATAAGTGAGCCCAAGACAAATTTGCAAGTCTCGATGATGAAGTTTTTGTTGACAAACAACAACAACAACTTTACCTCTTCTTCTTCTTCTTCTTCTTCTTCTTCTTCTTCTTCTTCTTCTTCTTCTTCTTCTTCTTCTTCTTCTTCTCTTCTTCTTCTTCTTCTTTTTGATAATATCTGGTATAAACACAATTGGTTTACCTAAAATGGGGCAGATTTTAACTCTATGGAACATTTCCTCAGGTGGGGATCCTGAGTCTTAGGACATTTTCCTATATGTAACAGAAACTGAAATACCATAAGAGGCTATGCTCTACCTGTACTGAATGGCCTCCCTGCCCCAGGGCAGAGCCTTCTTTGTACTGGTTCCTTAATTCAATCATATAAAGTATCACGTATTATCTTAGGAATCTTCCTCTCTCACATTCTCAGATTACCCTCATGGGAAGAACTGTCCCTCTCCCTTTTCGTACCACTCACAGGACAATGTCCAGGTCTCCTCTCCACCCATGCTAGGACCAGGAGGGCGCAGGAAATGGCTGCTGATGACTCAGCACATAGAGACATACCTATAAGCTCCCCTAAAACCTTTCATCTCTATCTCACAGGGACCCAACCCCCTTTTCGAATTTGACTTCACGTTGTTGCAACAACATTTTTCCGATTTTTTGTTCCGAATACCCGAAAATGTACGTGGAGATCCCTTAGAGTTTATCCTCTCTTATGCCCATATAAGGGCATAGGAAAGTTCCTAAAAATGTTGCTCTATTGAGCCCCCCCGACACTTACACGCATTTCTGGCACGCAAAATGCGTGCCAGTGCGTGCCACTTTTGTGGCACGCACTGGGAGGTTCCCGCACTGTTCACGACAGGTTCACGACACTTTCAAGCATAGTTCACGACAAGTTCACACCACGTTCACTCATCTTTCCGCATCTTTCCGCATCGTTCACGCATCGTTCATGCCAGTTCACGCCAGTTCACGACTTGGCCAAATCATATATAAAGACAGGGCTTCCTACATGATTTTTATCAAAAGCATATTCTTGTGCTAATCTTTGATTAATATTCCCTGTATTAATATATAGGTTATCTTTATAGATATTTGTAACAATTATACTTCTATTTAGTAAATATTTTTTTATTTAATTATTATTATAGGTAATTAGCTGGTTTGAATAATTTTTAAGCTTTATAATTTACTGAAAAAATAATATTTTATGGCAGTTATATGTTGATCAGATATTTGGAACCCACTTTACATTATCTTAGAATTTGATTGAAAGATGACTATTCCATTCATTAGTTTTTGTGCTATAAAATCAATAATTCTCTCTCTCTCTCTCTCTCTCTCTCTCTCTCTCTCTCTCTCTCTCTCTCTCTCTCTCCGAGGGATAAGAGAGTGAAGGGGGTCAAAGTTAGTGAAAAATTAAGTGCAAATTCCTTAGATTTGCGCCTAGGTCTATGTTAGTGTAAGTGTGAATAACAATTTTGCCGATAGACTTACTCAAAGGGTAAAGTTGTAGATGGTGCAGGAGAATAAAGGAAAAGTTTTCAATATATTATAAAAGAGCGGAATAGATGAATTTGAAATGTATTTATTTAATGGTGTATCTGTATAGGCCTACAGCTGTAGTAGGCCTTCAGTGTCTATATCTCTGTATTTGAATTGTCTCTTTATGTAACCTATTATGTTTTGTGCTTTCTTTTCAGCTTTCATGCTCTGTTTGGTGAACTTCAAATCCTTGCTGATAACAATACCAAGAGAGAGAGAGAGAGAGAGAGAGAGAAAGAGAGAGAGAGAGAGAGAGAGAGAGAGAGAGAGAGAGAGAGAGAGAGAGAGAGAGAGAGAGAGAGAGAGAGAGAGAGAGCTATCAGTTTTTTGTTCCTAGTCTATGATACATCAAAATATTGAAGCTTATTCTCTCTCTCTCTCTCTCTCTCTCTCTCTTCTCTCTCTCTCTCTCTCTCTCTCTCTCTCTCTCCTCTCTCTCTCTCTCAATTAAATAAGGAGAGGGGAGAGGTGAAAGAATATATTGTCATTATACAGATTTTTTCTTTGATGATTTTGAGGAAGTAGGGATAAATCCATTGATTTAATTGCCACGCACTGGCACACATCCTCCCGCATCCTCCTGCATCGTCCCTCAGTAGGGATAAATCCATTGATTTAATTTCCATGCACTGGCACGCATCCTCCTGCATCATCCCTCAGTAGGGATAAATCCATTGATTTAATTTCCATGCACTGGCACGCATCCTCCCGCATCGTCCCTCAGTAGGGATAAATCCATTGATTTAATTGCCACGCACTGGCACGCATCCTCCCGCACTGTTCACTCCAGTTCCCGCATTGTTCACGACAAGTTCACGCCAATTTTGGCGTGACAATGCGTGCTACAAATTTTGAACATTTCAAAAATCTCGGCACGCATGTTCACGTCAAGTTCCACCGCAGCTCCCGCATCGTTGACGCCAGTTCACGCCACAATGCATGCCACAAATGCGTGCAAGTGTCAGGGGGGCTATATTATTAGGAGCACACACACTTCCTCTCTCTCTCTCTGTCTCTCTCTCTCTCAGGACCAACTCATCTCTCTCGTACACGGTGATCAATCGACTGCTGTGAGGAGAGAGAGAAGTAAATAACGTACTTTCAATTGAAAAGAGACTTCATATGTTATTGAAGCTGTTGGTTAATGAAAACCTTAGTTAATGAAGACCAAGTTAATGAAATAATTGGGTATTGAAGACCTTGAGTGTCACACAGACAGACATCACAATAGGCTCCCATAATGTTCGGTTCGCCAAATAAAAGGAAATAAATAAAGTATTTTCTGACTTTCACAAAACACTACAAAAGGTTTTTCCAGTTTACCCTCCTCAGCCATTCC
>NC_090767.1:52391678-52394178 GCF_036898095.1 Palaemon carinicauda | reverse complement strand
GTGGTCACGCGTTTGGGAGCCCAAAGCAAGTCCAGGGAGATGGACTGTATGGGGCTCGATAAATTATTTGAGAAAAATGGTTCTGAGGTAAGTGTAACTGGAAATCCCATGTTGTCTTCCGTGAAGGACGAGAATGGTAAATGGGCAATTGATACATTTGCGGCGACTCAGAAGGCGGAGTTTGAGAAGGAGAGGAGTAAGCAAGTCAGTCAGGATAATAGTCGTCCTCATTTAAAATGGAAGGACGGAGTGTTGAAAAGGATAAGTCGAGCAAAACGAGCACCTGCAGATGCATGGGAGGTGAGAGAACAGAATGTGGTACCAGTAAACTACAGACGTAAGTTATTAGAGCTAGCTCATGACAACCTTCTGTCTGGTCATCTAGGTATAAATAAAACTTTTAAAAAACTTTCAGATTTGTTTTTCTGGCCTTCTCTTAGAAGAGACGTAAAGAAGTTTGTGAAGACCTGCAAAGTCTGCCAGACAACGGGGAAGCCGAATCAGAAAATCCCGAAAGCACCACTGCAGCCAATTCCAGCCATTGGAGAACCCTTTGAAGAGGTAATAATTGATATAGTTGGCCCTTTGCCAAGGACCAGCAGTGGAAATCAATATATTTTGACACTGATGGATAGGACCACACGGTATCCTGAGGCAATTCCTTTAAGGAGTATACATGCTGGGAGGGTTCTTAAATCTTTGCTGGGGTTCTTTTCGAAATTTGGTTTACCCAGGGTAATTCAGTCTGATTGTGGGAGTAATTTCAAAAGTAAAGTATTTAAGCAGGGTTTGGAAGAATTAGGCATAAAGCATGTAACTTCTTCGCCTTATCACCCACAGAGCCAAGGACAACTGGAAAGATTTCACCAAACATTGAAATCAATGCTTAGTAAATATGTGCAGCAGGAACCCAAGAATTGGGACCAGGTAATTCCTTATTTATTATTTGCTTTCAGATCTATTCCTAGTGATGTAATGGGGCTTTCGCCATTTGAACTAACTTTTGGTCATAAAATAAGGGGACCTTTAGAAGTAGTGAAGGATCACTGGGAGGGAGTAAAACCTCGGGTAAATTTGCTGGACTTTTTAAGGGATTCAAGGGAAAAGTTGATCAATTCTTGGGATTTTGCTTTAAAAACTTTGGAGGTGAGTCAAAGAAAAATGAAAGAGCGTTATGATATGAAAACCAAATTACGAAATTTTCAGGTTGGCGAAGAGGTGTTGGTGTTGCTTCCAATTCCAGGCAATCCATTTAAAGCCAAATTCTCGGGGCCCTGGAAGATCTTAAAGAAGGTGAATGACCTAAACTATGTTGTTGAAACCCCTGACAGGAGGAAGAAGACTCAAGTATGCCATGTTAATATGCTAAAAGCCTACCAGGGCAGGGAAACCATCCGACCAGTTCTGTCTTTAGCCAAGGTGGAGAAGAAAGAAGAATTTGGGGAAACTTCCAGTATGAGTTTGCTGGGAAATTCCGTAGCTTTGGGAAATCTTCCAGGACTAACCAGTCTACTTATGCATGATGTAGAGGTGGGAGATGCTCGTCCCATTAAACAACATCCATATAGAGTGAATCCATCCAAAAGGGACATCATTAAGCAAGAGGTAGAATACATGCTAAGTCATGATCTAATTCAAAGGAGTTTCGGCCCGTGGAGTTCTCCAGTAGTGCTAGTCAAAAAGGAAGGGGGAGGACAAAGAATGTGCTTCGACTATCGTAAGGTAAATGCAGTTACTGAGTCTGATTGTTTTCCTCTGCCCAGGGTGGAAGATTGCATAAATGATGTCGGCGCTGCCAAGTACATAAGTAAGTTTGATCTTTTAAAGGGTTATTGGCAAGTTCCATTAACAGAAAGGGCTAAAGAAATATCAGCTTTTGTTACGTCGGAAGGTTTGTATTCATGCAATGTCATGCCTTTTGGTATGAAAAATGCCTCTGCCACTTTTCAGAGGTTGATGAATCAAGTGATTGATAAGTTAGAGGGGGTAGTTGTCTACATAGATGACCTTGTAGTTTACAGTAATAGTTGAGAGTCTCATTTGAAAAACATGGAATGTTTGTTCGAGAGGCTGCGTGCAGCTGGTCTGGTGATTAATTTAAACAAGTGTGATTTTGCAAAAGCCAAAATAATCTATTTAGGTCATGAGGTGGGACATGGCAAAATTCTCCCAAAATCAGTAAATATTCAGTCAATCCTTGATTTTCAGGTACCAGAGAATCGAAGAGGTATTCGCCGATTTTTGGGGATGGTGGGCTATTATAGGCGGTTTGTATTGAACTTTGCAGATGTGGCTAATCCACTGACCAACTTGCTTAAGAAAGGTCAGCGTTTCTGCTGGACTGCAGAATGTCAGGATGCTTTTGATAAGTTGAAGTCAACCATGATTAATACTCCAATACTTAAAACTCCGAATTTTAAGGAACCCTTTTGCTTGGCTGTGGATGCTAGCGACGTGGGTGTTGGAGCTGTATTATCACAAGGTTGTGATGGTGAAGAGT